>NW_026557743.1:0-342166 GCF_026930045.1 Uloborus diversus
AAATTAATCCGTTGTATTAAAAGAACTGTAAAATGATAAAAACATCGGCAACAAATCTGCAGCAGGAATATTTTACAGAAAATATTTTTACTATTTTAAATTCTAAAATATTTTTATTTTTAAATACGTTTCTGTTTATTTACCAGAATCGTTAAATAAAAGATTAAGCCCATTTGGAAATTTCAACAGTAACGATCGTCATTGTACATGCGAAACGGTTTACTTATTTCGACAGCAATCAGCTTTGTTTCAGTTTGAATGAAACGAAATGTAACAAAGAAATTCGATGCTTAAAGGTGGTGTACTTTTTGTATAAAAATTCCAGTGAAAAAAAAAACATTTTTTAGTTCATTAATTAACTTACATAGTTTTTCGAGAAACATATGCATAGTTCAACGTAATCTGGTGCATAAGCTAAACTAAGAAGGGGGAAATGAAGATCAGCCCCTCCCCCTCCCGAACCATATCAGCCCCCTTTTGATCCAGATATGTTCGACGATGGTACGTTAAACAACTGAAACAATAATTTAATAAAATAATAGCAAACTTCGAAACTATGTATAAAGTAACAACGAATAGAAAATAATTGTGGTAATAAAAATAGTTAAATCGAACATTTGTGAACACAAAACTGTTGTCCGTCGATTTCAAATATCACTGACTGAAAAAGAGAGTCAGCACCCCACAGTGTCAGCTCTCAACACCCCTTCAGTGAATAGAAAGATAAACACCCCCTTGGTCAGCGGCTGTCCCTCACGAAATTTGGAACAGGGGAAAGCACAGTCAGAATTTTACGTCGCTGCCGTTTTTAGAGTAGCTTTCAGGTGGCAGAATTTTACGCCGCAGCCGTTCTCGAAGCAGAATTTTCATGGCGAAATTTTCCGACACGGCCGCTCTTCGATACATCGCTGGGTGAAGGAATTTTACGTCACGGCCGCTTTAAGGGTTAAATATAATAAAAACAAAAAATGCACCTTGGTAATTGTTTATTTAAAGACTTTGAAATCTTCGTGTCGAAAAATTAAACTGACTCAGAATTTTCTTCCCTACATAAATAATCAATAACTGCAAAGGAAAGAAATTGAAAAAAAAAAGAATTTTCAAATTAGAAAAGAAATATATACATTGAAGATATTCGCTCCGGCTGGGACTCGAACCCAGGCCACTCGCTTGGAAGACCAGCGGTCTAGCCATTAGGCTATCGGAGTTCTGTCGAGCGGAGTCTTACTGCCTGACTGATACTGCATGACTGACAGACTGACTCACTGACTGACTGATACTGACTGACTGACTCACTGACTGACCGAGACTGACTGACTAACTGCCTGACTGACTGAGACTGGACTGACTGACTGACTGACTGACTGACTGACTAACTGACTGACTGAGACTGACTGACTGACTGCTTGACTCTCTGACTGGCTATTTCACTGACTGACTGAATGACTAAATGACTGACTGACACTGACTGACTGACTGCTTGACTACCTGACTGACTGCTTGACTGACTAACTGACTGGACAGGACTGACCGACTGACTGACTGACAGTCTGACTGAATAAGGATGACTGACAGACTGACTGAATAAGGCTGACTGACTGACTGACTGACAGACTGACTGAATAAGGCTGACCGACTGACTGACTGCCTGACTGACTGACTGACTGAATGACTGACTGACTGACTGACCGAGACTGACTGACTGACTGACTGAGACTGGACTGGACTGACTGACTGACTGACTGACTGAGACTGGACTGACTGCTTTAGTGACTAACTGACTGCACAGGACTGACCGACTGACTGACTGACTGACTGCCTGACTGACTGACTGACTGAATGACTGACTGACTGAGACTAAATGACTGACTGCTTGACTGACTGGCTGAAGGACTAACTGACTGACTGAGTGACTGACTGACTGGACTGACTGACTGAGACTGAATGACTGAGTGCTTGACTGATTGACTGTCAGACTGACTGACTGACTTCGCAAAAGGGAAAAATAAAAAAAAAAGAATTATAAAATTAGAAAAAAATATTTGCATTTAAGATTTCCTTTCCGGCCGGGACTCGAACCCAGTACCACGCGCTAGGAACCCAACGGTCTAGCCATTAGGCTATCGGAGCTCTGTCGATGGAAGTCTTAAATATAATAAAAACAAAAAATGCACCTTGGTAATTATTGATTCAAACACTTTGAAATTTACAGGTCGAATAATTAAACTGACTCAGAATTTTTCTCCCTACATAAATAATCAATATTCGCAAAAGAGAAAAATTAAAAAAAAAAGAAGAAGAAATTTCAAATTAGAATCTAAAAGTATACATTGAAGATTTTCGTTCAGGCTGGGACTCGAACCCAGGGCCACTCGCTTGGAAGCCTAACACTCTAGCCATTAGTCTATGGGAGCTCTGTCGGTGGGAGTTTTAAATATAATAAAAACAAAAAATGCACCTTGGTAATTGTTTATTTAAACACTTTGAAATCTTCGTGTCGAAAAATTAAACTGACTCAGAATTTTCTTCCCTACATAAATAATCAATAATTGCAAAGGAAAGAAATTGAAAAAAAAAAGAATTTTCAAATTAGAAAAGAAATATATACATTGAAGATATTCGCTCCGGCTGGGACTCGAACCCAGGCCACTCGCTTGGAAGACCAGCGGTCTAGCCATTAGGCTATCGGAGTTCTGTCGAGCGGAGTCTTACTGCCTGACTGATACTGCCTGACAGACAGACTGACTCACTGACTGACTGATACTGACTGACTGACTCACTGACTGACCGAGACTGACTGACTAACTGCCTGACTGACTGAGACTGGACTGACTGACTGACTGACTGACTGACTGACTAACTGACTGACTGAGACTGACTGACTGACTGCTTGACTCTCTGACTGGCTATTTCACTGACTGACTGAAAGACTAAATGACTGACTGACACTGACTGACTGACTGCTTGACTGCCTGACTGACTGCTTGACTGACAAACTGACTGGACAGGACTGACCGACTGACTGACTGACAGACTGACTGAATAAGGATGACTGACAGACTGACTGAATAAGGCTGACTGACTGACTGACTGACAGACTGACTGAATAAGGCTGACCGACTGACTGACTGCCTGACTGACTGACTGACTGAAAGACTGACTGACTGACTGACCGAGACTGACTGACTGACTGACTGAGACTGGACTGGACTGACTGACTGACTGACTGACTGAGACGGACTGACTGCTTTAGTGACTAACTGACTGCACAGGACTGACCGACTGACTGACTGACTGACTGCCTGACTGACTGACTGACTGAATGACTGACTGACTGAGACTAAATGACTGACTGCTTGACTGACTGGCTGAAGGACTAACTGACTGACTGAATGACTGACTGACTGGACTGACTGACTGAGACTGAATGACTGAGCGCTTGACTGATTGACTGTCAGACTGACTGACTGACTTCGCAAAAGGGAAAAATAAAAAATAAAAATTATAAAATTAGAAAAAATATTTGCATTTAAGATTTCCTTTCCGGCTGGGATCTGAACCCATGGCGACACTCATGGAAGCCCAACGCTCTCGCCAATATACTATCGGATCTCTGTTGATCGGTGTCTTAATTATAATAAAAACAAAAAATGCACCTTAGTAATTATTGATCTAAAATCTTTGAAATCTAAAGGTCGAATGATTAAACTGACTCAGAATTTTCTTCCGTACATAAATAATCCATATTTGCAAAAGAAAGAAATTGAAAAAAAAAAAGAATCTTCAAATTAGAAGAGAAATATATACATGGAAGATTTTCGTTCCGGCCGGGACTCGAACCCAGTACCACGCGCTTGGAACCCAACGGTCTAGCCATTAGGCTATCGGAGCTCTGTCGATGGAAGTCTTAAATATAATAAAAACAAAAAATGTATTGATTCAAACACTTTGAAATTTACAGGTCGAATAATTAAACTGACTCAGAATTTTTCTCCCTACATAAATAATCAATATTCGCAAAAGAGAAAAATTAAAAAAAAAAGAAGAAGAAATTTCAAATTAGAAACTAAAAGTATACATTGAAGATTTTCGTTCAGGCTGGGACTCGAACCCAGGGCCACTCGCTTGGAAGCCTAACACTCTAGCCATTAGTCTATGGGAGCTCTGTCGGTGGGAGTTTTAAATATAATAAAAACAAAAAATGCACCTTGGTAATTGTTTATTTAAACACTTTGAAATCTTCGTGTCGAAAAATTAAACTGACTCAGAATTTTCTTCCCTACATAAATAATCAATATTCGCAAAAGAGAAAAATTAAAAAAAAAAGAAGAAGAATTTTCAAATTAGAAAAGAAATATATACATTGAAGATATTCGCTCCGGCTGGGACTCGAACCCAGGCCACTCGCTTGGAAGACCAGCGGTCTAGACATTAGGCTATCGGAGTTCTGTCGAGCGGAGTCTTACTGCCTGACTGATACTGCCTGACTGACAGACTGACTCACTGACTGACTGATACTGACTGACAGACTCACTGACTGACCGAGACTGACTGACTAACTGCCTGACTGACTGAGACTGGACTGACTGACTGACTGACTGACTGACTGACTAACTGACTGACTGAGACTGACTGACTGACTGCTTGACTCTCTGACTGGCTATTTCACTGACTGACTGAATGACTAAATGACTGACTGACACTGACTGACTGACTGCTTGACTACCTGACTGACTGCTTGACTGACTAACTGACTGGACAGGACTGACCGACTGACTGACTGACAGACTGACTGAATAAGGATGACTGACAGACTGACTGAATAAGGCTGACTGACTGACTGACTGACAGACTGACTGAATAAGGCTGACCGACTGACTGACTGCCTGACTGACTGACTGACTGAATGACTGACTGACTGACTGACCGAGACTGACTGACTGACTGACTGAGACTGGACTGGACTGACTGACTGACTGACTGAGACTGACTGACTGCTTTAGTGACTAACTGACTGCACAGGACTGACCGACTGACTGACTGACTGCCTGACTGACTGACTGACTGACTGACTGACTGACTGAGACTAAATGACTGACTGCTTGACTGACTGGCTGAAGGACTAACTGACTGACTGACTGGACTGTCTGACTGAGACTGAATGACTGAGTGCTTGACTGATTGACTGTCAGACTGACTGACTGACTTCGCAATAGGGAAAAATAAAAAAAAAAGAATTATAAAATTAGAAAAAAATATTTGCATTTAAGATTTCCTTTCCGGCCGGGACTCGAACCCAGTACCACGCGCTAGGAACCCAACGGTCTAGCCATTAGGCTATCGGAGCTCTGTCGATGGAAGTCTTAAATATAATAAAAACAAAAAATGCACCTTGGTAATTATTGATTCAAACACTTTGAAATTTACAGGTCGAATAATTAAACTGACTCAGAATTTTTCTCCCTACATAAATAATCAATATTCGCAAAAGAGAAAAATTAAAAAAAAAAGAAGAAGAAATTTCAAATTAGAATCTAAAAGTATACATTGAAGATTTTCGTTCAGGCTGGGACTCGAACCCAGGGCCACTCGCTTGGAAGCCTAACACTCTAGCCATTAGTCTATGGGAGCTCTGTCGGTGGGAGTTTTAAATATAATAAAAACAAAAAATGCACCTTGGTAATTGTTTATTTAAACACTTTGAAATCTTCGTGTCGAAAAATTAAACTGACTCAGAATTTTCTTCCCTACATAAATAATCAATAATTGCAAAGGAAAGAAATTGAAAAAAAAAAGAATTTTCAAATTAGAAAAGAAATATATACATTGAAGATATTCGCTCCGGCTGGGACTCGAACCCAGGCCACTCGCTTGGAAGACCAGCGGTCTAGCCATTAGGCTATCGCAGTTCTGTCGAGCGGAGTCTTACTGCCTGACTGATACTGCCTGACTGACAGACTGACTCACTGACTGACTGATACTGACTGACTGACTCACTGACTGACCGAGACTGACTGACTAACTGCCTGACTGACTGAGACTGGACTGACTGACTGACTGACTGACTGACTGACTAACTGACTAACTGACTGACTGAGACTGACTGACTGACTGCTTGACTCTCTGACTGGCTATTTCACTGACTGACTGAATGACTAAATGACTGACTGACACTGACTGACTGACTGCTTGACTGCCTGAATGACTGCTTGACTGACAAACTGACTGGACAGGACTGACCGACTGACTGACTGACAGACTGACTGAATAAGGATGACTGACAGACTGACTGAATAAGGCTGACTGACTGACTGACTGACAGACTGACTGAATAAGGCTGACCGACTGACTGACTGCCTGACTGACTGACTGACTGAATGACTGACTGACTGACTGACCGAGACTGACTGACTGACTGACTGAGACTGGACTGGACTGACTGACTGACTGACTGACTGAGACGGACTGACTGCTTTAGTGACTAACTGACTGCACAGGACTGACCGACTGACTGACTGACTGACTGCCTGACTGACTGACTGACTGAATGACTGACTGACTGAGACTAAATGACTGACTGCTTGACTGACTGGCTGAAGGACTAACTGACTGACTGAGTGACTGACTGACTGGACTGACTGACTGAGACTGAATGACTGAGTGCTTGACTGATTGACTGTCAGACTGACTGACTGACTTCGCAAAAGGGAAAAATAAAAAAAAAAGAATTATAAAATTAGAAAAAATATTTGCATTTAAGATTTCCTTTCCGGCCGGGATTTGAACCCAGGGCGACACTCATGGAAGCCCAACGCTCTCGCCAATATACTATCGGATCTCTGTTGATCGGTGTCTTAATTATAATAAAAACAAAAAATGCACCTTAGTAATTATTGATCTAAAATCTTTGAAATCTAAAGGTCGAATGATTAAACTGACCCAGAATTTTCTTCCGTACATAAATAATCCATATTTGCAAAAGAAAGAAATTGAAAAAAAAAAAGAATCTTCAAATTAGAAGAGAAATATATACATGGAAGATTTTCGTTCCGGCCGGGACTCGAACCCAGTACCACGCGCTTGGAACCCAACGGTCTAGCCATTAGGCTATCGGAGCTCTGTCGATGGAAGTCTTAAATATAATAAAAACAAAAAATGTATTGATTCAAACACTTTGAAATTTACAGGTCGAATAATTATACTGACTCAGAATTTTTCTCCCTACATAAATAATCAATATTCGCAAAAGAGAAAAATTAAAAAAAAAAGAAGAAGAAATTTCAAATTAGAAACTAAAAGTATACATTGAAGATTTTCGTTCAGGCTGGGACTCGAACCCAGGGCCACTCGCTAGGAAGCCTAACACTCTAGCCATTAGTCTATGGGAGCTCTGTCGGTGGGAGTTTTAAATATAATAAAAACAAAAAATGCACCTTGGTAATTGTTTATTTAAACACTTTGAAATCTTCGTGTCGAAAAATTAAACTGACTCAGAATTTTCTTCCCTACATAAATAATCAATATTCGCAAAAGAGAAAAATTAAAAAAAAAGAAGAAGAATTTTCAAATTAGAAAAGAAATATATATATTTGAAGATATTCGCTCCGGCTGGGACTCGAACCCAGGCCACTCGCTTGGAAGACCAGCGGTCTAGCCATTAGGCTATCGGAGTTCTGTCGAGCGGAGTCTTACTGCCTGACTGATACTGCCTGACTGACAGACTGACTCACTGACTGACTGATACTGACTGACAGACTCACTGACTGACCGAGACTGACTGACTAACTGCCTGACTGACTGAGACTGGACTGACTGACTGACTGACTGACTAACTGACTGACTGAGACTGACTGACTGACTGCTTGACTCTCTGACTGGCTATTTCACTGACTGACTGAATGACTAAATGGCTGACTGACACTGACTGACTGACTGCTTGACTACCTGACTGACTGCTTGACTGACTAACTGACTGGACAGGACTGACCGACTGACTGACTGACAGACTGACTGAATAAGGCTGACCGACTGACTGACTGCCTGACTGACTGACTGACTGAATGACTGACTGACTGACTGACCGAGACTGACTGACTGACTGAGACTGGACTGGACTGACTGACTGACTGACTGACTGAGACTGACTGACTGCTTTAGTGACTAACTGACTGCACAGGACTGACCGACTGACTGACTGACTGACTGCCTGACTGACTGACTGACTGAATGACTGACTGACTGAGACTAAATGACTGACTGCTTGACTGACTGGCTGAAGGACTAACTGACTGACTGACTGGACTGACTGACTGAGACTGAATGACTGAGTGCTTGACTGATTGACTGATTGACTGTCAGACTGACTTCGCAAAAGGGAAAAATAAAAAAAAAAGAATTATAAAATTAGAAAAAAAATATTTGCATTTAAGATTTCCGTTCCGGCCGGGACTCGAACCCAGTACCACGCGCTAGGAACCCAACGGTCTAGCTATTAGGCTATCGGAGTTCTGTCGATGGAAGTCTTAAATATAATAAAAACAAAAAATGCACCTCGGTAATTATTGATTCAAACACTTTGAAATTTACAGGTCGAATAATTAAACTGACTCAGAATTTTTCTCCCTACATAAATAATCAATATTCGCAAAAGAGAAAAATTAAAAAAAAAGAAGAAGAAATTTCAAATTAGAAACTAAAAGTATACATTGAAGATTTTCGTTCAGGCTGGGACTCGAACACAGGGCCACTCGCTTGGAAGCCTAACACTCTAGCCATTAGTCTATGGGAGCTCTGTCGGTGGGAGTTTTAAATATAATAAAAACAAAAAATGCACCTTGGTAATTGTTTATTTAAACACTTTGAAATCTTCGTGTCGAAAAATTAAACTGACTCAGAATTTTCTTCCCTACATAAATAATCAATAATTGCAAAGGAAAGAAATTGAAAAAAAAAAGAATTTTCAAATTAGAAAAGAAATATATACATTGAAGATATTCGCTCCGGCTGGGACTCGAACCCAGGCCACTCGCTTGGAAGACCAGCGGTCTAGCCATTAGGCTACCGGAGTTCTGTCGAGCGGAGTCTTACTGCCTGACTGATACTGCCTGACTGACAGACTGACTCACTGACTGACTGATACTGACTGACAGACTCACTGACTGACCGAGACTGACTGACTAACTGCCTGACTGACTGAGACTGGACTGACTGACTGACTGACTGACTGACTGACTAACTGACTGACTGAGACTGACTGACTGACTGCTTGACTCTCTGACTGGCTATTTCACTGACTGACTGAATGACTAAATGACTGACTGACACTGACTGACTGACTGCTTGACTACCTGACTGACTGCTTGACTGACTAACTGACTGGACAGGACTGACCGACTGACTGACTGACAGACTGACTGAATAAGGATGACTGACAGACTGACTGAATAAGGCTGACTGACTGACTGACTGACAGACTGACTGAATAAGGCTGACCGACTGACTGACTGCCTGACTGACTGACTGACTGAATGACTGACTGACTGACTGACCGAGACTGACTGACTGACTGACTGAGACTGGACTGGACTGACTGACTGACTGACTGACTGAGACTGACTGACTGCTTTAGTGACTAACTGACTGCACAGGACTGACCGACTGACTGACTGACTGACTGCCTGACTGACTGACTGACTGAATGACTGACTGACTGAGACTAAATGACTGACTGCTTGACTGACTGGCTGAAGGACTGACTGACTGACTGACTGGACTGTCTGACTGAGACTGAATGACTGAGTGCTTGACTGATTGACTGTCAGACTGACTGACTGACTTCGCAAAAGGGAAAAATAAAAAAAAAGAATTATAAAATTAGAAAAAAATATTTGCATTTAAGATTTCCTTTCCGGCCGGGACTCGAACCCAGTACCACGCGCTAGGAACCCAACGGTCTAGCCATTAGGCTATCGGAGCTCTGTCGATGGAAGTCCTAAATATAATAAAAACAAAAAATGCACCTTGGTAATTATTGATTCAAACACTTTGAAATTTACAGGTCGAATAATTAAACTGACTCAGAATTTTTCTCCCTACATAAATAATCAATATTCGCAAAAGAGAAAAATTAAAAAAAAAGAAGAAGAAATTTCAAATTAGAAACTAAAAGTATACATTGAAGATTTTCGTTCAGGCTGGGACTCGAACCCAGGGCCACTCGCTTGGAAGCCTAACACTCTAGCCATTAGTCTATGGGAGCTCTGTCGGTGGGAGTTTTAAATATAATAAAAACAAAAAATGCACCTTGGTAATTGTTTATTTAAACACTTTGAAATCTTCGTGTCGAAAAATTAAACTGACTCAGAATTTTCTTCCCTACATAAATAATCAATAATTGCAAAGGAAAGAAATTGAAAAAAAAAAAGAATTTTCAAATTAGAAAAGAAATATATACATTGAAGATATTCGCTCCGGCTGGGACTCGAACCGAGGCCACTCGCTTGGAAGACCAGCGGTCTAGCCATTAGGCTATCGGAGTTCTGTCGAGCGGAGTCTTACTGCCTGACTGATACTGCCTGACTGACAGACTGACTCACTGACTGACTGATACTGACTGACTGACTCACTGACTGACCGAGACTGACTGACTAACTGCCTGACTGACTGAGACTGGACTGACTGACTGACTGACTGACTGACTAACTGACTGACTGAGACTGACTGACTGACTGCTTGACTCTCTGACTGGCTATTTCACTGACTGACTGAATGACTAAATGACTGACTGACACTGACTGACTGACTGCTTGACTACCTGACTGACTGCTTGACTGACTAACTGACTGGACAGGACTGACCGACTGACTGAATAAGGATGACTGACAGACTGACTGAATAAGGCTGACTGGCTGACTGACTGACAGACTGACTGAATAAGGCTGACTGACTGACTGACTGCCTGACTGACTGACTGACTGAATGACTGACTGACTGACTGACCGAGACTGACTGACTGACTGACTGAGACTGGACTGGACTGACTGACTGACTGACTGACTGAGACTGACTGACTGCTTTAGTGACTAACTGACTGCACAGGACTGACCGACTGACTGACTGACTGACTGCCTGACTGACTGACTGACTGAATGACTGACTGACTGAGACTAAATGACTGACTGCTTGACTGACTGGCTGAAGGACTAACTGACTGATTGAGTGACTGACTGACTGAGACTGAATGACTGAGTGCTTGACTGATTGACTGTCAGACTGACTGACTGACTTCGCAAAAGGGAAAAATAAAAAAAAAAAAGAATAATAAAATTAGAAAAAAATATTTGCATTTAAGATTTCCTTTCCGGCTGGGCTTTGAACCCAGGGCGACACTCATGGAAGCCCAACGCTCTCGCCAATATACTATCGGATCTCTGTTGATCGGTGTCTTAATTATAATAAAAACAAAAAATGCACCTTAGTAATTATTGATCTAAAATCTTTGAAATCTAAAGGTCGAATGATTAAACTGACTCAGAATTTTCTTCCGTACATAAATAATCCATATTTGCAAAAGAAAGAAATTGAAAAAAAAAGAATCTTCAAATTAGAAGAGAAATATATACATGGAAGATTTTCGTTTCGGCCGGGACTCGAACCCAGTACCACGCGCTTGGAACCCAACGGTCTAGCCATTAGGCTATCGGAGCTCTGTCGATGGAAGTCTTAAATATAATAAAAACAAAAAATGCACCTCGGTAATTATTGATTCAAACACTTTGAAATTTACAGGTCGAATAATTAAACTGACTCAGAATTTTTCTCCCTACATAAATAATCAATATTCGCAAAAGAGAAAAATTAAAAAAAAAAGAAGAAGAAATTTCAAGTTAGAAACTAAAAGTATACATTGAAGATTTTCGTTCAGGCTGGGACTCGAACCCAGGGCCACTCGCTTGGAAGCCTAACACTCTAGCCATTAGTCTATGGGAGCTCTGTCGGTGGGAGTTTTAAATATAATAAAAACAAAAAATGCACCTTGGTAATTGTTTATTTAAACACTTTGAAATCTTCGTGTCGAAAAATTAAACTGACTCAGAATTTTCTTCCCTACATAAATAATCAATAATTGCAAAGGAAAGAAATTGAAAAAAAAAGAATTTTCAAATTAGAAAAGAAATATATACATTGAAGATATTCGCTCCGGCTGGGACTCGAACCCAGGCCACTCGCTTGGAAGACCAGCGGTCTAGCCATTAGGCTATCGGAGTTCTGTCGAGCGGAGTCTTACTGCCTGACTGATACTGCCTGACTGACAGACTGACTCACTGACTGACTGATACTGACTGACTGACTCACTGACTGACCGAGACTGACTGACTAACTGCCTGACTGACTGAGACTGGACTGACTGACTGACTGACTGACTGACTGACTAACTGACTGACTGAGACTGACTGACTGACTGCTTGACTCTCTGACTGGCTATTTCACTGACTGACTGAATGACTAAATGACTGACTGACACTGACTGACTGACTGCTTGACTACCTGACTGACTGCTTGACTGACAAACTGACTGGACAGGACTGACCGACTGACTGACTGACAGACTGTCTGAATAAGGATGACTGACAGACTGACTGAATAAGGCTGACTGACTGACTGACTGACAGACTGACTGAATAAGGCTGACCGACTGACTGCCTGACTGACTGACTGACTGAATGACTGACTGACTGACTGACCGAGACTGACTGACTGACTGACTGAGACTGGACTGGACTGACTGACTGACTGACTGACTGAGACTGACTGACTGCTTTAGTGACTAACTGACTGCACAGGACTGACCGACTGACTGACTGACTGACTGCCTGACTGACTGACTGACTGAATGACTGACTGACTGAGACTAAATGACTGACTGCTTGACTGACTGGCTGAAGGACAAACTGACTGACTGAGTGACTGACTGACTGAGACTGAATGACTGAGTGCTTGACTGATTGACTGTCAGACTGACTGACTGACTTCGCAAAAGGGAAAAATAAAAAAAAAAGAATTATAAAATTAGAAAAAAATATTTGCATTTAAGATTTCCTTTTCGGCTGGGATTTGAACCCAGGGCGACACTCATGGAAGCCCAACGCTCTCGCCAATATACTATCGGATCTCTGTTGATCGGTGTCTTAATTATAATAAAAACAAAAAACGCACCTTAGTAATTATTGATCTAAAATCTTTGAAATCTAAAGGTCGAATGATTAAACTGACTCAGAATTTTCTTCCGTACATAAATAATCCATATTTGCAAAAGAAAGAAATTTAAAAAAAAAGAACTTCAAATTAGAAGAGAAATATATACATGGAAGATTTTCGTTCCGGCCGGGACTCGAACCCAGTACCACGCGCTTGGAACCCAACGGTCTAGCCATTAGGCTATCGGAGCTCTGTCGATGGAAGTCTTAAATATAATAAAAACAAAAAATGCACCTTGGTAATTATTGATTCAAACACTTTGAAAGTTACAGGTCGAATAATTAAACTGACTCAGAATTTTTCTCCCTACATAAATAATCAATATTCGCAAAAGAGAAAAATTAAAAAAAAAAGAAGAAGAAATTTCAAATTAGAAACTAAAAGTATACATTGAAGATTTTCGTTCAGGCTGGGACTCGAACCCATGGCCACTCGCTTGGAAGCCTAACACTCTAGCCATTAGTCTATGGGAGCTCTGTCGGTGGGAGTTTTAAATATAATAAAAACAAAAAATGCACCTTGGTAATTGTTTATTTAAACACTTTGAAATCTTCGTGTCGAAAAATTAAACTGACTCAGAATTTTCTTCCCTACATAAATAATAAATAATTGCAAAGGAAAGAAATTGAAAAAAAAAAAGAATTTTCAAATTAGAAAAGAAACATATACATTGAAGATATTCGCTCCGGCTGGGACTCGAACCCTGGCCACTCGCTTGGAAGACCAGCGGTCTAGCCATTAGGCTATCGGAGTTCTGTCGAGCGGAGTCTTACTGCCTGACTGATACTGCCTGACTGACAGACTGACTCACTGACTGACTGATACTGACTGACTAACTGCCTGACTGACTGAGACTGGACTGACTGACTGACTGACTGACTGACTGACTAACTGACTGACTGAGACTGACTGACTGACTGCTTGACTCTCTGACTGGCTATTTCACTGACTGACTGACTGACTGCTTGACTACCTGACTGACTGCTTGACTGACTAACTGACTGGACAGGACTGACCGACTGACTGACTGACAGACTGACTGAATAAGGATGACTGACAGACTGACTGAATAAGGCTGACTGACTGACTGAATGACTGACTGACTGACTGACCGAGACTGACTGACTGACTGACTGAGACTGGACTGGACTGACTGACTGACTGACTGACTGACTGACTGACTGACTGCACAGGACTGACCGACTGACTGACTGACTGACTGCCTGACTGACTGACTGACTGAATGACTGACTGACTGAGACTAAATGACTGACTGCTTGACTGACTGGCTGAAGGACTAACTGACTGACTGAGTGAGTGACTGACTGGACTGAATGACTGAGTGCTTGACTGATTGACTGTCAGACTGACTGACTGACTTCGCAAAAGGGAAAAATAAAAAAAAAAGAATTATAAAATTAGAAAAAAATATTTGCATTTAAGATTTCCTTTCCTGCCGGGACTCGAACCCAGTACCACGCGCTAGGAACCCAACGGTCTAGCCATTAGGCTATCGGAGCTCTGTCGATGGAAGTCTTAAATATAATAAAAACAAAAAATGCACCTTGGTAATTATTGATTCAAACACTTTGAAATTTACAGGTCGAATAATTAAACTGACTCAGAATTTTTCTCCCTACATAAATAATAAATATTCGCAAAAGAGAAAAATTAAAAAAAAAAGAAGAAGAAATTTCAAATTAGAAACTAAAAGTATACATTGAAGATTTTCGTTCAGGCTGGGACTCGAACCCAGGGCCACTCGCTTGGAAGCCTAACACTCTAGCCATTAGTCTATGGGAGCTCTGTCGGTGGGAGTTTTAAATATAATAAAAACAAAAAATGCACCTTGGTAATTGTTTATTTAAACACTTTGAAATCTTCGTGTCGAAAAATTAAACTGACTCAGAATTTTCTTCCCTACATAAATAATCAATAATTGCAAAGGAAAGAAATTGAAAAAAAAAAGAATTTTCAAATTAGAAAAGAAATATATACATTGAAGATATTCGCTCCGGCTGGGACTCGAACCCAGGCCACTCGCTTGGAAGACCAGCGGTCTAGCCATTAGGCTATCGGAGTTCTGTCGAGCGGAGTCTTACTGCCTGACTGATACTGCCTGACTGACAGACTGACTCACTGACTGACTGATACTGACTGACTGACTCACTGACTGACCGAGACTGACTGACTAACTGCCTGACTGACTGAGACTGGACTGACTGACTGACTGACTGACTGACTGACTAACTGACTGACTGAGACTGACTGACTGACTTCTTGACTCTCTGACTGGCTTTTTCACTGACTGACTGAATGACTAAATGACTGACTGACACTGACTGACTGACTGCTTGACTACCTGACTGACTGCTTGACTGACTAACTGACTGGACAGGACTGACCGACTGACTGACTGACAGACTGACTGAATAAGGATGACTGACAGACTGACTGAATAAGGCTGACTGACTGACTGACTGACAGACTGACTGAATAAGGCTGACCGACTGACTGACTGCCTGACTGACTGACTGACTGAATGACTGACTGACTGACTGACCGAGACTGACTGACTGACTGACTGAGACTGGACTGGACTGACTGACTGACTGACTGACTGAGACTGACTGACTGCTTTAGTGACTAACTGACTGCACAGGACTGACCGACTGACCGACTGACTGACTGACTGACTGAATGACTGACTGACTGAGACTAAATGACTGACTGCTTGACTGACTGGCTGAAGGACTAACTGACTGACTGAGTGACTGACTGACTGGACTGACTGACTGAGACTGAATGACTGAGTGCTTGACTGATTGACTGTCAGACTGACTGACTGACTTCGCAAAAGGGAAAAATAAAAAAAAAAAGAATTATAAAAAAAAATTTGCATTTAAGATTTTCTTTCCGGCTGGGATTTGAACCCAGGGCGACACTCATGGAAGCCCAACGCTCTCGCCAATATAATATCGGATCTCTGTTGATCGGTGTCTTAATTATAATAAAAACAAAAAATGCACCTAAGTAATTATTGATCTAAAATCTTTGAAATCTAAAGGTCGAATGATTAAACTGAATCAGAATTTTCTTCCGTACATAAATAATCCATATTTGCAAAAGAAAGAAATTGAAAAAAAAAAGAACTTCAAATTAGAAGAGAAATATATACATGGAAGATTTTCGTTCCGGCCGGGACTCGAACCCAGTACCACGCGCTTGGAACCCAACGGTCTAGCCATTAGGCTATCGGAGCTCTGTCGATGGAAGTCTTAAATATAATAAAAACAAAAAATGCACCTTGGTAATTATTGATTCAAACACTTTGAAATTTACAGGTCGAATAATTAAACTGACTCAGAATTTTTCTCCCTACATAAATAATCAATATTCGCAAAAGAGAAAAATTAAAAAAAAAAGAAGAAGAAATTTCAAATTAGAAACTAAAAGTATACATTGAAGATTTTCGTTCAGGCTGGGACTCGAACCCAGGGCCACTCGCTTGGAAGCCTAACACTCTAGCCATTAGTCTATGGGAGCTCTGTCGGTGGGAGTTTTAAATATAATAAAAACAAAAAATGCACCTTGGTAATTGTTTATTTAAACACTTTGAAATCTTCGTGTCGAAAAATTAAACTGACTCAGAATTTTCTTCCCTACATAAATAATCAATAATTGCAAGGAAAGAAATTGAAAAAAAAAAGAATTTTCAAATTAGAAAAGAAATATATACATTGAAGATATTCGCTCCGGCTGGGACTCGAACCGAGGCCACTCGCTTGGAAGACCAGCGGTCTAGCCATTAGGCTATCGGAGTTCTGTCGAGCGGAGTCTTACTGCCTGACTGACAGACTGACTCACTGACTGACTGATACTGACTGACTGACTCACTGACTGACCGAGACTGACTGACTAACTGCCTGACTGACTGAGACTGGACTGACTGACTGACTGACTGACTGACTGAGACTGGACTGGACTGACTGACTGACTGACTGACTGAGACTGACTGACTGCTTTAGTGACTAACTGACTGCACAGGACTGACCGACTGACTGACTGACTGACTGCCTGACTGACTGACTGACTGAATGACTGACTGACTGAGACTAAATGACTGACTGCTTGACTGACTGGCTGAAGGACAAACTGACTGACTGAGTGACTGACTGACTGAGACTGAATGACTGAGTGCTTGACTGATTGACTGTCAGACTGACTGACTGACTTCGCAAAAGGGAAAAATAAAAAAAAAGAATTATAAAATTAGAAAAAAAAATTTGCATTTAAGATTTCCTTTCCGGCTGGGATTTGAACCCAGGGCGACACTCATGGAAGCCCAACGCTCTCGCCAATATACTATCGGATCTCTGTTGATCGCTGTCTTAATTATAATAAAAACAAAAAATGCACCTTAGTAATTATTGATCTAAAATCTTTGAAATCTAAAGGTCGAATGATTAAACTGACTCAGAATTTTCTTCCGTACATAAATAATCCATATTTGCAAAAGAAAGAAATTGAATAAAAAAAGAATCTTCAAATTAGAAGAGAAATATATACATGGAAGATTTTCCTTCCGGCCGGGACTCGAACCCAGTACCACGGGCTTGGAACCCAACGGTCTAGCCATTAGGCTATCGGAGCTCTGTCGATGGAAGTCTTAAATATAATAAAAACAAAAAATGCACCTTGGTAATTATTGATTCAAACACTTTGAAATTTACAGGTCGAATAATTAAACTGACTCAGAATTTTTCTCCCTACATAAATAATCAATATTCGCAAAAGAGAAAAATTTAAAAAAAAAGAAGAAGAAATTTCAAATTAGAAACTAAAAGTATACATTGAAGATTTTCGTTCAGGCTGGGACTCGAACCCAGGGCCACTCGCTTGGAAGCCTAACACTCTAGCCATTAGTCTATGGGAGCTCTGTCGGTGGGAGTTTTAAATATAATAAAAACAAAAAATGCACCTTGGTAATTGTTTATTTAAACACTTTGAAATCTTCGTGTCGAAAAATTAAACTGACTCAGAATTTTCTTCCCTACATAAATAATCAATAATTGCAAAGGAAAGAAATTGAAAAAAAAAAGAATTTTCAAATTAGAAAAGAAATATATACATTGAAGATATTCGCTCCGGCTGGGACTCGAACCGAGGCCACTCGCTTGGAAGACCAGCGGTCTAGCCATTAGGCTATCGGAGTTCTGTCGAGCGGAGTCTTACTGCCTGACTGATACTGCCTGACTGACAGACTGACTCACTGACTGACTGATACTGACTGACTGACTCACTGACTGATCGAGACTGACTGACTAACTGCCTGACTGACTGAGACTGGACTGACTGACTGACTGACTGACTGACTGACTAACTGACTGACTGAGACTGACTGACTGACTGCTTGACTCTCTGACTGGGTATTTCACTGACTGACTGAATGACTAAATGACTGACTGACACTGACTGACTGACTGCTTGACTACCTGACTGACTGCTTGACTGACTAACTGACTGGACAGGACTGACCGACTGACTGACTGACTGAATAAGGATGACTGACAGACTGACTGAATAAGGCTGACTGACTGACTGACTGACAGACTGACTGAATAAGGCTGACCGACTGACTGACTGCCTGACTGACTGACTGACTGACTGACTGACTGACCGAGACTGACTGACTGACTGACTGAGACTGGACTGGACTGACTGACTGACTGACTGACTGAGACTGACTGACTGCTTTAGTGACTAACTGACTGCACAGGACTGACCGACTGACTGACTGACTGACTGCCTGACTGACTGACTGACTGAATGACTGACTGACTGAGACTAAATGACTGACTGCTTGACTGACTGGCTGAAGGACAAACTGAATGACTGAGTGACTGACTGACTGAGACTGAATGACTGAGTGCTTGACTGATTGACTGTCAGACTGACTGACTGACTTCGCAAAAGGGAAAAATAAAAAAAAAAGAATTATAAAATTAGAAAAAAATATTTGCATTTAAGATTTCCTTTCCGGCTGGGATTTGAACCCAGGGCGACACTCATGGAAGCCCAACGCTCTCGCCAATATACTATCGGATCTCTGTTGATCGGTGTCTTAATTATAATAAAAACAAAAAATGCACCTTAGTAATTATTGATCTAAAATCTTTGAAATCTAAAGGTCGAATGATTAAACTGACTCAGAATTTTCTTCCGTACATAAATAATCCATATTTGCAAAAGAAAGAAATTGAAAAAAAAAGAACTTCAAATTAGAAGAGAAATATATACATGGAAGATTTTCGTTCCGGCCGGGACTCGAACTCAGTACCACGCGCTTGGAACCCAACGGTCTAGCCATTAGGCTATCGGAGCTCTGTCGATGGAAGTCTTAAATATAATAAAAACAAAAAATGCACCTTGGTAGTTATTGATTCAAACACTTTGAAATTTACAGGTCGAATAATTAAACTGACTCAGAATTTTTCTCCCTACATAAATAATCAATATTCGCAAAAGAGAAAAATTAAAAAAAAAAGAAGAAGAAATTTCAAATTAGAAACTAAAAGTATACATTGAAGATTTTCGTTCAGGCTGGGACTCGAACCCATGGCCACTCGCTTGGAAGCCTAACACTCTAGCCATTAGTCTATGGGAGCTCTTTCGGTGGGAGTTTTAAATATAATAAAAACAAAAAATGCACCTAGGTAATTGTTTATTTAAACACTTTGAAATCTTCGTGTCGAAAAATTAAACTGACTCAGAATTTTCTTCCCTACATAAATAATCAATAATTGCAAAGGAAAGAAATTGAAAAAAAAAAGAATTTTCAAATTAGAAAAGAAATATATACATTGAAGATATTCGCTCCGGCTGGGACTCGAACCCAGGCCACTCGCTTGGAAGACCAGCGGTCTAGCCATTAGGCTATCGCAGTTCTGTCGGGCGGAGTCTTACTGCCTGACTGATACTGCCTGACTGACAGACTGACTCACTGACTGACTGATACTGACTGACTGACTCACTGACTGACCGAGACTGACTGACTAACTGCCTGACTGACTGAGACTGGACTGACTGACTGACTGACTGACTGAGACTGGACTGGACTGACTGACTGACTGACTGACTGAGACTGACTGACTGCTTTAGTGACTAACTGACTGCACAGGACTGACCGACTGACTGACTGACTGACTGACTGACTGAATGACTGACTGACTGAGACTAAATGACTGACTGCTTGACTGACTGGCTGAAGGACAAACTGACTGACTGAGTGACTGACTGACTGAGACTGAATGACTGAGTGCTTGACTGATTGACTGTCAGACTGACTGACTGACTTCGCAAAAGGGAAAAATAAAAAAAAAAGAATTATAAAATTAGAAAAAAAAATTTGCATTTAAGATTTCCTTTCCGGCTGGGATTTGAACCCAGGGCGACACTCATGGAAGCCCAACGCTCTCGCCAATATACTATCGGATCTCTGTTGATCGGTGTCTTAATTATAATAAAAACAAAAAATGCACCTTAGTAATTATTGATCTAAAATCTTTGAAATCTAAAGGTCGAATGATTAAACTGACTCAGAATTTTCTTCCGTACATAAATAATCCATATTTGCAAAAGAAAGAAATTGAATAAAAAAAGAATCTTCAAATTAGAAGAGAAATATATACATGGAAGATTTTCCTTCCGGCCGGGACTCGAACCCAGTACCACGGGCTTGGAACCCAACGGTCTAGCCATTAGGCTATCGGAGCTCTGTCGATGGAAGTCTTAAATATAATAAAAACAAAAAATGCACCTTGGTAATTATTGATTCAAACACTTTGAAATTTACAGGTCGAATAATTAAACTGACTCAGAATTTTTCTCCCTACATAAATAATCAATATTCGCAAAAGAGAAAAATTTAAAAAAAAAGAAGAAGAAATTTCAAATTAGAAACTAAAAGTATACATTGAAGATTTTCGTTCAGGCTGGGACTCGAACCCAGGGCCACTCGCTTGGAAGCCTAACACTCTAGCCATTAGTCTATGGGAGCTCTGTCGGTGGGAGTTTTAAATATAATAAAAACAAAAAATGCACCTTGGTAATTGTTTATTTAAACACTTTGAAATCTTCGTGTCGAAAAATTAAACTGACTCAGAATTTTCTTCCCTACATAAATAATCAATAATTGCAAAGGAAAGAAATTGAAAAAAAAAAGAATTTTCAAATTAGAAAAGAAATATATACATTGAAGATATTCGCTCCGGCTGGGACTCGAACCGAGGCCACTCGCTTGGAAGACCAGCGGTCTAGCCATTAGGCTATCGGAGTTCTGTCGAGCGGAGTCTTACTGCCTGACTGATACTGCCTGACTGACAGACTGACTCACTGACTGACTGATACTGACTGACTGACTCACTGACTGATCGAGACTGACTGACTAACTGCCTGACTGACTGAGACTGGACTGACTGACTGACTGACTGACTGACTGACTAACTGACTGACTGAGACTGACTGACTGACTGCTTGACTCTCTGACTGGGTATTTCACTGACTGACTGAATGACTAAATGACTGACTGACACTGACTGACTGACTGCTTGACTACCTGACTGACTGCTTGACTGACTAACTGACTGGACAGGACTGACCGACTGACTGACTGACAGACTGACTGAATAAGGATGACTGACAGACTGACTGAATAAGGCTGACTGACTGACTGACTGACTGAATAAGGCTGACCGACTGACTGACTGCCTGACTGACTGACTGACTGACTGACTGACTGACCGAGACTGACTGACTGACCGAGACTGACTGACTGACTGACTGAGACTGGACTGGACTGACTGACTGACTGACTGACTGAGACTGACTGACTGCTTTAGTGACTAACTGACTGCACAGGACTGACCGACTGACTGACTGACTGACTGCCTGACTGACTGACTGACTGAATGACTGACTGACTGAGACTAAATGACTGACTGCTTGACTGACTGGCTGAAGGACAAACTGAATGACTGAGTGACTGACTGACTGAGACTGAATGACTGAGTGCTTGACTGATTGACTGTCAGACTGACTGACTGACTTCGCAAAAGGGAAAAATAAAAAAAAAAGAATTATAAAATTAGAAAAAAATATTTGCATTTAAGATTTCCTTTCCGGCTGGGATTTGAACCCAGGGCGACACTCATGGAAGCCCAACGCTCTCGCCAATATACTATCGGATCTCTGTTGATCGGTGTCTTAATTATAATAAAAACAAAAAATGCACCTTAGTAATTATTGATCTAAAATCTTTGAAATCTAAAGGTCGAATGATTAAACTGACTCAGAATTTTCTTCCGTACATAAATAATCCATATTTGCAAAAGAAAGAAATTGAAAAAAAAAGAACTTCAAATTAGAAGAGAAATATATACATGGAAGATTTTCGTTCCGGCCGGGACTCGAACTCAGTACCACGCGCTTGGAACCCAACGGTCTAGCCATTAGGCTATCGGAGCTCTGTCGATGGAAGTCTTAAATATAATAAAAACAAAAAATGCACCTTGGTAGTTATTGATTCAAACACTTTGAAATTTACAGGTCGAATAATTAAACTGACTCAGAATTTTTCTCCCTACATAAATAATCAATATTCGCAAAAGAGAAAAATTAAAAAAAAAAGAAGAAGAAATTTCAAATTAGAAACTAAAAGTATACATTGAAGATTTTCGTTCAGGCTGGGACTCGAACCCATGGCCACTCGCTTGGAAGCCTAACACTCTAGCCATTAGTCTATGGGAGCTCTTTCGGTGGGAGTTTTAAATATAATAAAAACAAAAAATGCACCTAGGTAATTGTTTATTTAAACACTTTGAAATCTTCGTGTCGAAAAATTAAACTGACTCAGAATTTTCTTCCCTACATAAATAATCAATAATTGCAAAGGAAAGAAATTGAAAAAAAAAAAGAATTTTCAAATTAGAAAAGAAATATATACATTGAAGATATTCGCTCCGGCTGGGACTCGAACCCAGGCCACTCGCTTGGAAGACCAGCGGTCTAGCCATTAGGCTATCGGAGTTCTGTCGAGCGGAGTCTTACTGCCTGACTGATACTGCCTGACTGACAGACTGACTCACTGACTGACTGATACTGACTGACTGACTCACTGACTGACCGAGACTGACTGACTAACTGCCTGACTGACTGAGACTGGACTGACTGACTGACTGACTGACTGACTGACTAACTGACTGACTGAGACTGACTGACTGACTGCTTGACTCTCTGACTGGCTATTTCACTGACTGACTGACTGACTGCTTGACTACCTGACTGACTGCTTGACTGACTAACTGACTGGACAGGACTGACCGACTGACTGACTGACAGACTGACTGAATAAGGATGACTGACAGACTGACTGAATAAGGCTGACTGACTGACTGAATGACCGACTGACTGACTGACCGAGACTGACTGACTGACTGACTGAGACTGGACTGGACTGACTGACTGACTGACTGACTGACTGACTGACTGCTTTAGTGACTAACTGACTGCACAGGACTGACCGACTGACTGACTGACTGACTGCCTGACTGACTGACTGACTGAATGACTGACTGACTGAGACTAAATGACTGACTGCTTGACTGACTGGCTGAAGGACTAACTGACTGACTGAGTGAGTGACTGACTGGACTGACTGACTGAGACTGAATGACTGAGTGCTTGACTGATTGACTGTCAGACTGACTGACTGACTTCGCAAAAGGGAAAAATAAAAAAAAAAGAATTATAAAATTAGAAAAAAATATTTGCATTTAAGATTTCCTTTCCGGCCGGGACTCGAACCCAGTACCACGCGCTAGGAACCCAACGGTCTAGCCATTAGTCTATGGGAGCTCTGTCGGTGGGAGTTTTAAATATAATAAAAACAAAAAATGCACCTTGGTAATTGTTTATTTAAACACTTTGAAATCTTCGTGTCGAAAAATTAAACTGACTCAGAATTTTCTTCCCTACATAAATAATCAATAATTGCAAAGGAAAGAAATTGAAAAAAAAAAGAATTTTCAAATTAGAAAAGAAATATATACATTGAAGATATTCGCTCCGGCTGGGACTCGAACCCAGGCCACTCGCTTGGAAGACCAGCGGTCTAGCCATTAGGCTATCGGAGTTCTGTCGAGCGGAGTCTTACTGCCTGACTGATACTGCCTGACTGACAGACTGACTCACTGACTGACTGATACTGACTGACTGACTCACTGACTGACCGAGACTGACTGACTAACTGCCTGACTGACTGAGACTGGACTGACTGACTGACTGACTGACTGACTGACTAACTGACTGACTGAGACTGACTGACTGACTGCTTGACTCTCTGACTGGCTTTTTCACTGACTGACTGAATGACTAAATGACTGACTGACTGACTGACTGACTAACTGACTGACTGAGACTGACTGACTGACTGCTTGACTCTCTGACTGGCTTTTTCACTGACTGACTGAATGACTTAATGACTGACTGACACTGACTGACTGACTGCTTGACTACCTGACTGACTGCTTGACTGACTAACTGACTGGACAGGACTGACCGACTGACTGACTGACAGACTGACTGAATAAGGATGACTGACAGACTGACTGAATAAGGCTGACTGACTGACTGACTGACAGACTGACTGAATAAGGCTGACCGACTGACTGACTGCCTGACTGACTGACTGACTGAATGACTGACTGACTGACTGACCGAGACTGACTGACTGACTGACTGAGACTGGACTGGACTGACTGACTGACTGACTGCTTTAGTGACTAACTGACTGCACAGGACTGACCGACTGACTGACTGACTGACTGCCTGACTGACTGACTGACTGAATGACTGACTGACTGAGACTAAATGACTGACTGCTTGACTGACTGGCTGAAGGACTAACTGACTGACTGAGTGACTGACTGACTGGACTGACTGACTGAGACTGAATGACTGAGTGCTTGACTGATTGACTGTCAGACTGACTGACTGACTTCGCAAAAGGGAAAAATAAAAAATAAAAAAGAATTATAAAATTAGAAAAAAATTTTTGCATTTAAGATTTCCTTTCCGGCCGGGACTCGAACCCAGTACCACGCGCTAGGAACCCAACGGTCTAGCCATTAGGCTAACGGAGCTCTGTCGAGGGAAGTCTTAAATATAATAAAAACAAAAAATGCACCTTGGTAATTATTGATTCAAACACTTTGAAATTTACAGGTCGAATAATTAAACTGACTCAGAATTTTTCTCCCTACATAAATAATCAATATTCGCAAAAGAGAAAAATTAAAAAAAAAGAAGAAGAAATTTCAAATTAGAAACTAAAAGTATACATTGAAGATTTTCGTTCAGGCTGGGACTCGAACCCAGGGCCACTCGCTTGGAAGCCTAACACTCTAGCCATTAGTCTATGGGAGCTCTGTCGGTGGGAGTTTTAAATATAATAAAAACAAAAAATGCACCTTGGTAATTGTTTATTTAAACACTTTGAAATCTTCGTGTCGAAAAATTAAACTGACTCAGAATTTTCTTCCCTACATAAATAATCAATAATTGCAAAGGAAAGAAATTGAAAAAAAAAGAATTTTCAAATTAGAAAAGAAATATATACATTGAAGATATTCGCTCCGGCTGGGACTCGAACCCAGGCCACTCGCTTGGAAGACCAGCGGTCTAGCCATTAGGCTATCGGAGTTCTGTCGAGCGGAGTCTTACTGCCTGACTGATACTGCCTGACTGACAGACTGACTCACTGACTGACTGATACTGACTGACTGACTCACTGACTGACCGAGACTGACTGACTAACTGCCTGACTGACTGAGACTGGACTGACTGACTGACTGACTGACTGACTGACTAACTGACTGACTGAGACTGACTGACTGACTGCTTGACTCTCTGACTGGCTATTTCACTGACTGACTCAATGACTAAATGACTGACTGACACTGACTGACTGACTGCTTGACTACCTGACTGACTGCTTGACTGACTAACTGACTGGACAGGACTGACCGACTGACTGACTGACAGACTGACTGAATAAGGATGACTGACAGACTGACTGAATAAGGCTGACTGACTGACTGACTGACAGACTGACTGAATAAGGCTGACCGACTGACTGACTGCCTGACTGACTGACTGACTGAATGACTGACTGACTGACTGACCGAGGCTGACTGACTGACTGACTGAGACTGGACTGGACTGACTGACTGACTGACTGACTGAGACTGACTGACTGCTTTAGTGACTAACTGACTGCACAGGACTGACCGACTGACTGACTGACTGCCTGACTGACTGGCTGACTGAATGACTGACTGACTGAGACTAAATGACTGACTGCTTGACTGACTGGCTGAAGGACTAACTGACTGACTGAGTGACTGACTGACTGGACTGACTGACTGAGACTGAATGACTGAGTGCTTGACTGATTGACTGTCAGACTGACTGACTGACTTCGCAAAAGGAAAAAATAAAAAAAAAAGAATTATAAAATTAGAAAAAAATATTTGCATTTAAGATTTCCTTTCCGGCTGGGATTTGAACCCAGGGCGACACTCATGGAAGCCCAACGCTCTCGCCAATATACTATCGGATCTCTGTTGATCGGTGTCTTAATTATAATAAAAACAAAAAATGCACCTTAGTAATTATTGATCTAAAATCTTTGAAATCTAAAGGTCGAATGATTAAACTGACTCAGAATTTTCTTCCGTACATAAATAATCCATATTTGCAAAAGAAAGAAATTGAAAAAAAAAGAATCTTCAAATTAGAAGAGAAATATATACATGGAAGATTTTCGTTCCGGCCGGGACTCGAACCCAGTTCCACGCGCTTGGAACCCAACGGTCTAGCCATTAGGCTATCGGAGCTCTGTCGATGGAAGTCTTAAATATAATAAAAACAAAAAATGCACCTTGGTAATTATTGATTCAAACACTTTGAAATTTACAGGTCGAATAATTAAACTGACTCAGAATTTTTCTCCCTACATAAATAATCAATATTCGCAAAAGAGAAAAATTAAAAAAAAAGAAGAAGAAATTTCAAATTAGAAACTAAAAGTATACATTGAAGATTTTCGTTCAGGCTGGGACTCGAACCCAGGGCCACTCGCTTGGAAGCCTAACACTCTAGCCATTAGTCTATGGGAGCTCTGTCGGTGGGAGTTTTAAATATAATAAAAACAAAAAATGCACCTTGGTAATTGTTTATTTAAACACTTTGAAATCTTCGTGTCGAAAAATTAAACTGACTCAGAATTTTCTTCCCTACATAAATAATCAATAATTGCAAAGGAAAGAAATTGAAAAAAAAAAGAATTTTCAAATTAGAAAAGAAATATATACATTGAAGATATTCGCTCCGGCTGGGACTCGAACCCAGGCCACTCGCTTGGAAGACCAGCGGTCTAGCCATTAGGCTATCGGAGTTCTATCGAGCGGAGTCTTACTGCCTGACTGATACTGCCTGACTGACAGACTGACTCACTGACTGACTGATACTGACTGACTGACTCACTGACTGACCGAGACTGACTGACTAACTGCCTGACTGACTGAGACTGGACTGACTGACTGACTGACTGACTGACTGACTAACTGACTGACTGAGACTGACTGACTGACTGCTTGACTCTCTGACTGGCTATTTCACTGACTGACTGAATGACTAAATGACTGACTGACACTGACTGACTGACTGCTTGACTACCTGACTGACTGCTTGACTGACTAACTGACTGGACAGGACTGACCGACTGACTGACTGACAGACTGACTGAATAAGGATGACTGACAGACTGACTGAATAAGGCTGACTGACTGACTGACTGACAGACTGACTGACTGCCTGACTGACTGAGTGACTGAATGACTGACTGACTGACTGACCGAGACTGACTGACTGACTGACTGAGACTGGACTGGACTGACTGACTGACTGAGACTGGACTGGACTGACTGACTGACTGACTGACTGACTGAGACTGACTGACTGCTTTAGTGACTAACTGACTGCACAGGACTGACCGACTGACTGACTGACTGCCTGACTGACTGACTGACTGAATGACTGACTGACTGCTTGACTGACTGGCTGAAGGACTAACTGACTGACTGAGTGACTGACTGACTGGACTGACTGACTGAGACTGAATGACTGAGTGCTTGACTGATTGACTGTCAGACTGACTGACTGACTTCGCAAAAGGGAAAAATAAAAAAAAAAGAATTATAAAATTAGAAAAAAAATATTTGCATTTAAGATTTCCTTTCCGGCTGGGATTTGAACCCAGGGCGACACTCATGGAAGCCCAACGCTCTCGCCAATATACTATCGGATCTCTGTTGATCGGTGTCTTAATTATAATAAAAACAAAAAATGCACCTTGGTAATTATTGATTCAAACACTTTGAAATTTACAGGTCGAATAATTAAACTGACTCAGAATTTTTCTCCCTACATAAATAATCAATATTCGCAAAAGAGAAAAATTAAAAAAAAAACAAGAAGAAATTTCAAATTAGAAACTAAAGTATACATTGAAGATTTTCGTTCAGGCTGGGACTCGAACCCAGGGCCACTCGCTTGGAAGCCTAACACTCTAGCCATTAGTCTATGGGAGCTCTGTCGGTGGGTGTTTTAAATATAATAAAAACAAAAAATGCACCTTGGTAATTGTTTATTTAAACACTTTGAAATCTTCGTGTCGAAAAATTAAACTGACTCAGAATTTTCTTCCCTACATAAATAATCAATAATTGCAAAGGAAAGAAATTGAAAAAAAAAAGAATTTTCAAATTAGAAAAGAAATATATACATTGAAGATATTCGCTCCGGCTGGGACTCGAACCGAGGCCACTCGCTTGGAAGACCAGCGGTCTAGCCATTAGGCTATCGGAGTTCTGTCGAGCGGAGTCTTACTGCCTGACTGATACTGCCTGACTGACAGACTGACTCACTGACTGACTGATACTGACTGACTGACTCACTGACTGATCGAGACTGACTGACTAACTGCCTGACTGACTGAGACTGGACTGACTGACTGACTGACTGACTGACTGACTAACTGACTGACTGAGACTGACTGACTGACTGCTTGACTCTCTGACTGGGTATTTCACTGACTGACTGAATGACTAAATGACTGACTGACACTGACTGACTGACTGCTTGACTACCTGACTGACTGCTTGACTGACTAACTGACTGGACAGGACTGACCGACTGACTGACTGACAGACTGACTGAATAAGGATGACTGACAGACTGACTGAATAAGGCTGACTGACTGACTGACTGACAGACTGACTGAATAAGGCTGACCGACTGACTGACTGCCTGACTGACTGACTGACTGACTGACTGACTGACCGAGACTGACTGACTGACTGACTGAGACTGGACTGGACTGACTGACTGACTGACTGACTGAGACTGACTGACTGCTTTAGTGACTAACTGACTGCACAGGACTGACCGACTGACTGACTGACTGACTGCCTGACTGACTGACTGACTGAATGACTGACTGACTGAGACTAAATGACTGACTGCTTGACTGACTGGCTGAAGGACAAACTGAATGACTGAGTGACTGACTGACTGAGACTGAATGACTGAGTGCTTGACTGATTGACTGTCAGACTGACTGACTGACTTCGCAAAAGGGAAAAATAAAAAAAAAAGAATTATAAAATTAGAAAAAAATATTTGCATTTAAGATTTCCTTTCCGGCTGGGATTTGAACCCAGGGCGACACTCATGGAAGCCCAACGCTCTCGCCAATATACTATCGGATCTCTGTTGATCGGTGTCTTAATTATAATAAAAACAAAAAATGCACCTTAGTAATTATTGATCTAAAATCTTTGAAATCTAAAGGTCGAATGATTAAACTGACTCAGAATTTTCTTCCGTACATAAATAATCCATATTTGCAAAAGAAAGAAATTGAAAAAAAAAGAACTTCAAATTAGAAGAGAAATATATACATGGAAGATTTTCGTTCCGGCCGGGACTCGAACTCAGTACCACGCGCTTGGAACCCAACGGTCTAGCCATTAGGCTATCGGAGCTCTGTCGATGGAAGTCTTAAATATAATAAAAACAAAAAATGCACCTTGGTAGTTATTGATTCAAACACTTTGAAATTTACAGGTCGAATAATTAAACTGACTCAGAATTTTTCTCCCTACATAAATAATCAATATTCGCAAAAGAGAAAAATTAAAAAAAAAAGAAGAAGAAATTTCAAATTAGAAACTAAAAGTATACATTGAAGATTTTCGTTCAGGCTGGGACTCGAACCCATGGCCACTCGCTTGGAAGCCTAACACTCTAGCCATTAGTCTATGGGAGCTCTTTCGGTGGGAGTTTTAAATATAATAAAAACAAAAAATGCACCTAGGTAATTGTTTATTTAAACACTTTGAAATCTTCGTGTCGAAAAATTAAACTGACTCAGAATTTTCTTCCCTACATAAATAATCAATAATTGCAAAGGAAAGAAATTGAAAAAAAAAAGAATTTTCAAATTAGAAAAGAAATATATACATTGAAGATATTCGCTCCGGCTGGGACTCGAACCCAGGCCACTCGCTTGGAAGACCAGCGGTCTAGCCATTAGGCTATCGGAGTTCTGTCGAGCGGAGTCTTACTGCCTGACTGAGACTGCCTGACTGACAGACTGACTCACTGACTGACTGATACTGACTGACTGACTCACTGACTGACCGAGACTGACTGACTAACTGCCTGACTGACTGAGACTGGACTGACTGACTGACTGACTGACTGACTGACTAACTGACTGACTGAGACTGACTGACTGACTGCTTGACTCTCTGACTGGCTATTTCACTGACTGACTGACTGACTGCTTGACTACCTGACTGACTGCTTGACTGACTAACTGACTGGACAGGACTGACCGACTGACTGACTGACAGACTGACTGAATAAGGATGACTGACAGACTGACTGAATAAGGCTGACTGACTGACTGAATGACCGACTGACTGACTGACCGAGACTGACTGACTGACTGACTGACTGAGACTGGACTGGACTGACTGACTGACTGACTGACTGACTGACTGACTGCTTTAGTGACTAACTGACTGCACAGGACTGACCGACTGACTGACTGACTGACTGCCTGACTGACTGACTGACTGAATGACTGACTGACTGAGACTAAATGACTGACTGCTTGACTGACTGGCTGAAGGACTAACTGACTGACTGAGTGAGTGACTGACTGGACTGACTGACTGAGACTGAATGACTGAGTGCTTGACTGATTGACTGTCAGACTGACTGACTGACTTCGCAAAAGGGAAAAATAAAAAAAAAAGAATTATAAAATTAGAAAAAAATATTTGCATTTAAGATTTCCTTTCCGGCCGGGACTCGAACCCAGTACCACGCGCTAGGAACCCAACGGTCTAGCCATTAGTCTATGGGAGCTCTGTCGGTGGGAGTTTTAAATATAATAAAAACAAAAAATGCACCTTGGTAATTGTTTATTTAAACACTTTGAAATCTTCGTGTCGAAAAATTAAACTGACTCAGAATTTTCTTCCCTACATAAATAATCAATAATTGCAAAGGAAAGAAATTGAAAAAAAAAAGAATTTTCAAATTAGAAAAGAAATATATACATTGAAGATATTCGCTCCGGCTGGGACTCGAACCCAGGCCACTCGCTTGGAAGACCAGCGGTCTAGCCATTAGGCTATCGGAGTTCTGTCGAGCGGAGTCTTACTGCCTGACTGATACTGCCTGACTGACAGACTGACTCACTGACTGACTGATACTGACTGACTGACTCACTGACTGACCGAGACTGACTGACTAACTGCCTGACTGACTGAGACTGGACTGACTGACTGACTGACTGACTGACTGACTAACTGACTGACTGAGACTGACTGACTGACTGCTTGACTCTCTGACTGGCTTTTTCACTGACTGACTGAATGACTAAATGACTGACTGACTGACTGACTGACTAACTGACTGACTGAGACTGACTGACTGACTGCTTGACTCTCTGACTGGCTTTTTCACTGACTGACTGAATGACTTAATGACTGACTGACACTGACTGACTGACTGCTTGACTACCTGACTGACTGCTTGACTGACTAACTGACTGGACAGGACTGACCGACTGACTGACTGACAGACTGACTGAATAAGGATGACTGACAGACTGACTGAATAAGGCTGACTGACTGACTGACTGACAGACTGACTGAATAAGGCTGACCGACTGACTGACTGCCTGACTGACTGACTGACTGAATGACTGACTGACTGACTGACCGAGACTGACTGACTGACTGACTGAGACTGGACTGGACTGACTGACTGACTGACTGCTTTAGTGACTAACTGACTGCACAGGACTGACCGACTGACTGACTGACTGACTGCCTGACTGACTGACTGACTGAATGACTGACTGACTGAGACTAAATGACTGACTGCTTGACTGACTGGCTGAAGGACTAACTGACTGACTGAGTGACTGACTGACTGGACTGACTGACTGAGACTGAATGACTGAGTGCTTGACTGATTGACTGTCAGACTGACTGACTGACTTCGCAAAAGGGAAAAATAAAAAATAAAAAAGAATTATAAAATTAGAAAAAAATTTTTGCATTTAAGATTTCCTTTCCGGCCGGGACTCGAACCCAGTACCACGCGCTAGGAACCCAACGGTCTAGCCATTAGGCTATCGGAGCTCTGTCGATGGAAGTCTTAAATATAATAAAAATAAAAAATGCACCTTGGTAATTATTGATTCAAACACTTTGAAATTTACAGGTCGAATAATTAAACTGACTCAGAATTTTTCTCCCTACATAAATAATCAATATTCGCAAAAGAGAAAAATTAAAAAAAAAGAAGAAGAAATTTCAAATTAGAAACTAAAAGTATACATTGAAGATTTTCGTTCAGGCTGGGACTCGAACCCAGGGCCACTCGCTTGGAAGCCTAACACTCTAGCCATTAGTCTATGGGAGCTCTGTCGGTGGGAGTTTTAAATATAATAAAAACAAAAAATGCACCTTGGTAATTGTTTATTTAAACACTTTGAAATCTTCGTGTCGAAAAATTAAACTGACTCAGAATTTTCTTCCCTACATAAATAATCAATAATTGCAAAGGAAAGAAATTGAAAAAAAAAGAATTTTCAAATTAGAAAAGAAATATATACATTGAAGATATTCGCTCCGGCTGGGACTCGAACCCAGGCCACTCGCTTGGAAGACCAGCGGTCTAGCCATTAGGCTATCGGAGTTCTGTCGAGCGGAGTCTTACTGCCTGACTGATACTGCCTGACTGACAGACTGACTCACTGACTGACTGATACTGACTGACTGACTCACTGACTGACCGAGACTGACTGACTAACTGCCTGACTGACTGAGACTGGACTGACTGACTGACTGACTGACTGACTGACTAACTGACTGACTGAGACTGACTGACTGACTGCTTGACTCTCTGACTGGCTATTTCACTGACTGACTCAATGACTAAATGACTGACTGACACTGACTGACTGACTGCTTGACTACCTGACTGACTGCTTGACTGACTAACTGACTGGACAGGACTGACCGACTGACTGACTGACAGACTGACTGAATAAGGATGACTGACAGACTGACTGAATAAGGCTGACTGACTGACTGACTGACAGACTGACTGAATAAGGCTGACCGACTGACTGACTGCCTGACTGACTGACTGACTGAATGACTGACTGACTGACTGACCGAGACTGACTGACTGACTGACTGAGACTGGACTGGACTGACTGACTGACTGACTGACTGAGACTGACTGACTGCTTTAGTGACTAACTGACTGCACAGGACTGACCGACTGACTGACTGACGGCCTGACTGACTGGCTGACTGAATGACTGACTGACTGAGACTAAATGACTGACTGCTTGACTGACTGGCTGAAGGACTAACTGACTGACTGAGTGACTGACTGACTGGACTGACTGACTGAGACTGAATGACTGAGTGCTTGACTGATTGACTGTCAGACTGACTGACTGACTTCGCAAAAGGGAAAAATAAAAAATAAAAAAGAATTATAAAATTAGAAAAAAATTTTGGCATTTAAGATTTCCTTTCCGGCCGGGACTCGAACCCAGTACCACGCGCTAGGAACCCAACGGTCTAGCCATTAGGCTATCGGAGCTCTGTCGATGGAAGTCTTAAATATAATAAAAATAAAAAATGCACCTTGGTAATTATTGATTCAAACACTTTGAAATTTACAGGTCGAATAATTAAACTGACTCAGAATTTTTCTCCCTACATAAATAATCAATATTCGCAAAAGAGAAAAATTAAAAAAAAAGAAGAAGAAATTTCAAATTAGAAACTAAAAGTATACATTGAAGATTTTCGTTCAGGCTGGGACTCGAACCCAGGGCCACTCGCTTGGAAGCCTAACACTCTAGCCATTAGTCTATGGGAGCTCTGTCGGTGGGAGTTTTAAATATAATAAAAACAAAAAATGCACCTTGGTAATTGTTTATTTAAACACTTTGAAATCTTCGTGTCGAAAAATTAAACTGACTCAGAATTTTCTTCCCTACATAAATAATCAATAATTGCAAAGGAAAGAAATTGAAAAAAAAAGAATTTTCAAATTAGAAAAGAAATATATACATTGAAGATATTCGCTCCGGCTGGGACTCGAACCCAGGCCACTCGCTTGGAAGACCAGCGGTCTAGCCATTAGGCTATCGGAGTTCTGTCGAGCGGAGTCTTACTGCCTGACTGATACTGCCTGACTGACAGACTGACTCACTGACTGACTGATACTGACTGACTGACTCACTGACTGACCGAGACTGACTGACTAACTGCCTGACTGACTGAGACTGGACTGACTGACTGACTGACTGACTGACTGACTAACTGACTGACTGAGACTGACTGACTGACTGCTTGACTCTCTGACTGGCTATTTCACTGACTGACTGAATGACTAAATGACTGACTGACACTGACTGACTGACTGCTTGACTACCTGACTGACTGCTTGACTGACTAACTGACTGGACAGGACTGACCGACTGACTGACTGACAGACTGACTGAATAAGGATGACTGACAGACTGACTGAATAAGGCTGACTGACTGACTGACTGACAGACTGACTGACTGCCTGACTGACTGAGTGACTGAATGACTGACTGACTGACTGACCGAGACTGACTGACTGACTGACTGAGACTGGACTGGACTGACTGACTGACTGAGACTGGACTGGACTGACTGACTGACTGACTGACTGACTGAGACTGACTGACTGCTTTAGTGACTAACTGACTGCACAGGACTGACCGACTGACTGACTGACTGCCTGACTGACTGACTGACTGAATGACTGACTGACTGCTTGACTGACTGGCTGAAGGACTAACTGACTGACTGAGTGACTGACTGACTGGACTGACTGACTGAGACTGAATGACTGAGTGCTTGACTGATTGACTGTCAGACTGACTGACTGACTTCGCAAAAGGGAAAAATAAAAAAAAAAGAATTATAAAATTAGAAAAAAAATATTTGCATTTAAGATTTCCTTTCCGGCTGGGATTTGAACCCAGGGCGACACTCATGGAAGCCCAACGCTCTCGCCAATATACTATCGGATCTCTGTTGATCGGTGTCTTAATTATAATAAAAACAAAAAATGCACCTTGGTAATTATTGATTCAAACACTTTGAAATTTACAGGTCGAATAATTAAACTGACTCAGAATTTTTCTCCCTACATAAATAATCAATATTCGCAAAAGAGAAAAATTAAAAAAAAAAGAAGAAGAAATTTCAAATTAGAAACTAAAAGTATACATTGAAGATTTTCGTTCAGGCTGGGACTCGTACCCAGGGCCACTCGCTTGAAAGCCTAACACTCTAGCCATTAGTCTATGGGAGCTCTATCGGTGGGAGTTTTAAATATAATAAAAACAAAAAATGCACCTTGGTAATTGTTTATTTAAACACTTTGAAATCTTCGTGTCGAAAAATTAAACTGACTCAGAATTTTCTTCCCTACATAAATAATCAATAATTGCAAAGGAAAGAAATTGAAAAAAAAAAGAATTTTCAAATTAGAAAAGAAATATATACATTGAAGATATTCGCTCCGGCTGGGACTCGAACCGAGGCCACTCGCTTGGAAGACCAGCTGTCTAGCCATTAGGCTATCGGAGTTCTGTCGAGCGGAGTCTTACTGCCTGACTGATACTGCCTGACTGACAGACTGACTCACTGACTGACTGATACTGACTGACTGACTCACTGACTGACCGAGACTGACTGACTAACTGCCTGACTGACTGAGACTGGACTGACTGACTGACTGACTGAAGGACTGACTAACTGACTGACTGAGACTGACTGACTGACTGCTTGACTCTCTGACTGGCTATTTCACTGACTGACTGAATGACTAAATGACTGACTGACACTGACTGACTGACTGCTTGACTACCTGACTGACTGCTTGACTGACTAACTGACTGGACAGGACTGACCGACTGACTGACTGACAGACTGACTGAATAAGGAGGACTGACAGACTGACTGAATAAGGCTGACTGACTGAATAAGGCTGACTGACTGACTGACTGACAGACTGACGGACTGACTGAATGACTGACTGACTGACTGACCGAGACTGACTGACTGACTGACTGAGACTGGACTGGACTGACTGACTGACTGACTGAGACTGGACTGGACTGACTGACTGACTGACTGACTGAGACTGACTGACTGCTTTAGTGACTAACTGACTGCACAGGACTGACCGACTGACTGACTGACTGACTGACTGACTGACTGACTGACTGAATGACTGACTGACTGAGACTAAATGACTGACTGCTTGACTGACTGGCTGAAGGACTAACTGACTGACTGAGTGACTGACTGACTGGACTGACTGACTGAGACTGAATGACTGAGTGCTTGACTGATTGACTGTCAGACTGACTGACTGACTTCGCAAAAGGGAAAAATAAAAAAAAAGAATTATAAAATTAGAAAAAAATATTTGCATATAAGATTTCCTTTCCGGCCGGGACTCGAACCCAGTACCACGCGCTAGGAACCCAACGGTTTAGCCATTAGGCTATCGGAGCTCTGGCGATGGAAGTCTTAAATATAATAAAAACAAAAAATGCACCTTGGTAATTATTGATTCAAACACTTTGAAATTTACAGGTCGAATAATTAAACTGACTCAGAATTTTTCTCCCTACATAAATAATCAATATTCGCAAAAGAGAAAAATTAAAAAAAAAACAAGAAGAAATTTCAAATTAGAAACTAAATTATACATTGAAGATTTTCGTTCAGGCTGGGACTCGAACCCAGGGCCACTCGCTTGGAAGCCTAACACTCTAGCCATTAGTCTATGGGAGCTCTGTCGGTGGGTGTTTTAAATATAATAAAAACAAAAAATGCACCTTGGTAATTGTTTATTTAAACACTTTGAAATCTTCGTGTCGAAAAATTAAACTGACTCAGAATTTTCTTCCCTACATAAATAATCAATAATTGCAAAGGAAAGAAATTGAAAAAAAAAGAATTTTCAAATTAGAAAAGAAATATATACATTGAAGATATTCGCTCCGGCTGGGACTCGAACCCAGGCCACTCGCTTGGAAGACCAGCGGTCTAGCCATTAGGCTATCGGAGTTCTGTCGAGCGGAGTCTTACTGCCTGACTGATACTGCCTGACTGACAGACTGACTCACTGACTGACTGATACTGACTGACTGACTCACTGACTGACCGAGACTGACTGACTAACTGCCTGACTGACTGAGACTGGACTGACTGACTGACTGACTGACTGACTGACTAACTGACTGACTGAGACTGACTGACTGACTGCTTGACTCTCTGACTGGCTATTTCACTGACTGACTGAATGACTAAATGACTGACTGACACTGACTGACTGACTGCTTGACTACCTGACTGACTGCTTGACTGACTAACTGACTGGACAGGACTGACCGACTGACTGACTGACAGACTGACTGAATAAGGATGACTGACAGACTGACTGAATAAGGCTGACTGACTGACTGACTGACAGACTGACTGAATAAGGCTGACCGACTGACTGACTGCCTGACTGACTGCCTGACTGACTGACTGACTGACTGACTGACCGAGACTGACTGACTGACTGACTGAGACTGGACTGGACTGACTGACTGACTGACTGACTGAGACTGACTGACTGCTTTAGTGACTAACTGACTGCACAGGACTGACCGACTGACTGACTGACTGACTGCCTGACTGACTGAATGACTGACTGACTGAGACTAAATGACTGACTGCTTGACTGACTGGCTGAAGGACTAACTGACTGACTGAGTGACTGACTGAGACTGAATGACTGAGTGCTTGACTGATTGACTGTCAGACTGACTGACTGACTTCGCAAAAGGGAAAAATAAAAAAAAAAGAATTATAAAATTAGAAAAAAATATTTGCATTTAAGATTTCCTTTCCGGCTGGGATTTGAACCCAGGGCGACACTCATGGAAGCCCATCGCTCTCGCCAATATACTATCGGATCTCTGTTGATCGGTGTCTTAATTATAATAAAAACAAAAAATGCACCTTAGTAATTATTGATCTAAAATCTTTGAAATCTAAAGGTCGAATGATTAAACTGACTCAGAATTTTCTTCCGTACATAAATAATCCATATTTGCAAAAGAAAGAAATTGAAAAAAAAAGAATCTTCAAATTAGAAGAGAAATATATACATGGAAGATTTTCGTTCCGGCCGGGACTCGAACCCAGTACCACGCGCTTGGAACCCAACGGTCTAGCCATTAGGCTATCGGAGCTCTGTCGATGGAAGTCTTAAATATAATAAAAACAAAAAATGCACCTTGGTAATTATTGATTCAAACACTTTGAAATTTACAGGTCGAATAATTAAACTGACTCAGAATTTTTCTCCCTACATAAATAATCAATATTCGCAAAAGAGAAAAATTAAAAAAAAAAGAAGAAGAAATTTCAAATTAGAAACTAAAAGTATACATTGAAGATTTTCGTTCAGGCTGGGACTCGAACCCAGGGCCACTCGCTTGGAAGCCTAACACTCTAGCCATTAGTCTATGGGAGCTCTGTCGGTGGGAGTTTTAAATATAATAAAAACAAAAAATGCACCTTGGTAATTGTTTATTTAAACACTTTGAAATATTCGTGTCGAAAAATTAAACTGACTCAGAATTTTCTTCCCTACATAAATAATCAATAATTGCAAAGGAAAGAAATTGAAAAAAAAAAGAATTTTCAAATTAGAAAACGAAATATATACATTGAAGATATTCGCTCCGGCTGGGACTCGAACCCAGGCCACTCGCTTGGAAGACCAGCGGTCTAGCCATTAGGCTATCGGAGTTCTGTCGAGCGGAGTCTTACTGCCTGACTGATACTGCCTGACTGACAGACTGACTCACTGACTGACTGATACTGACTGACTGACTCACTGACTGACCGAGACTGACTGACTAACTGCCTGACTGACTGAGACTGGACTGACTGACTGACTGACTGACGGACTGACTGACTGAGACTGACTGACTGACTGATTGACTCTCTGACTGGCTATTTCACTGACTGACTGAATGACTAAATGACTGACTGACACTGACTGACTGAATGACTAAATGACTGACTGACACTGACTGACTGACTGCTTGACTACCTGACTGACTGCTTGACTGACTAACTGACTGGACAGGACTGACCGACTGACTGACTGACAGACTGACTGAATAAGGAGGACTGACAGACTGACTGAATAAGGCTGACTGACTGACTGACTGACAGACTGACTGACTGACTGAATGACTGACTGACTGACTGACCGAGACTGACTGACTGACTGACTGAGACTGGACTGGACTGACTGACTGACTGACTGAGACTGGACTGGACTGACTGACTGACTGACTGACTGAGACTGACTGACTGCTTTAGTGACTAACTGACTGCACAGGACTGACCGACTGACTGACTGACTGACTGCCTGACTGACTGACTGAATGACTGACTGACTGAGACTAAATGACTGACTGCTTGACTGACTGGCTGAAGGACTAACTGACTGACTGAGTGACTGACTGACTGGACTGACTGACTGAGACTGAATGACTGAGTGCTTGACTGATTGACTGTCAGACTGACTGACTGACTTCGCAAAAGGGAAAAATAAAAAAAAAGAATTATAAAATTAGAAAAAAATATTTGCATATAAGATTTCCTTTCCGGCCGGGACTCGAACCCAGTACCACGCGCTAGGAACCCAACGGTCTAGCCATTAGGCTATCGGAGCTCTGTCGATGGAAGTCTTAAATATAATAAAAACAAAAAATGCACCTTGGTAATTATTGATTCAAACACTTTGAAATTTACAGGTCGAATAATTAAACTGACTCAGAATTTTTCTCCCTACATAAATAATCAATATTCGCAAAAGAGAAAAATTAAAAAAAAACAAGAAGAAATTTCAAATTAGAAACTAAAGTATACAGTGAAGATTTTCGTTCAGGCTGGGACTCGAACCCAGGGCCACTCGCTTGGAAGCCTAACACTCTAGCCATTAGTCTATGGGAGCTCTGTCGGTGGGAGTTTTAAATATAATAAAAACAAAAAATGCACCTTGGTAATTGTTTATTTAAACACTTTGAAATCTTTGTGTCGAAAAATTAAACTGACTCAGAATTTTCTTCCCTACATAAATAATCAATAATTGCAAAGGAAAGAAATTGAAAAAAAAGAATTTTCAAATTAGAAAAGAAATATATACATTGAAGATATTCGCTCCGGCTGGGACTCGAACCCAGGCCACTCGCTTGGAAGACCAGCGGTCTAGCCATTAGGCTATCGGAGTTCTGTCGAGCGGAGTCTTACTGCCTGACTGATACTGCCTGACTGACAGACTGACTCACTGACTGACTGATACTGACTGACTGACTCACTGACTGACCGAGACTGACTGACTAACTGCCTGACTGACTGAGACTGGACTGACTGACTGACTGACTGACTGACTGACTAACTGACTGACTGAGACTGACTGACTGACTGCTTGACTCTCTGACTGGCTATTTCACTGACTGACTGAATGACTAAATGACTGACTGACACTGACTGACTGACTGCTTGACTACCTGACTGACTGCTTGACTGACTAACTGACTGGACAGGACTGACCGACTGACTGACTGACAGACTGACTGAATAAGGATGACTGACAGACTGACTGAATAAGGCTGACTGACTGACTGACTGACAGACTGACTGAATAAGGCTGACCGACTGACTGACTGCCTGACTGACTGCCTGACTGACTGACTGACTGACTGACTGACCGAGACTGACTGACTGACTGACTGAGACTGGACTGGACTGACTGACTGACTGACTGACTGAGACTGACTGACTGCTTTAGTGACTAACTGACTGCACAGGACTGACCGACTGACTGACTGACTGACTGCCTGACTGACTGAATGACTGACTGACTGAGACTAAATGACTGACTGCTTGACTGACTGGCTGAAGGACTAACTGACTGACTGAGTGACTGACTGAGACTGAATGGCTGAGTGCTTGACTGATTGACTGTCAGACTGACTGACTGACTTCGCAAAAGGGAAAAATAAAAAAAAAAGAATTATAAAATTAGAAAAAAATATTTGCATTTAAGATTTCCTTTCCGGCTGGGATTTGAACCCAGGGCGACACTCATGGAAGCCCATCGCTCTCGCCAATATACTATCGGATCTCTGTTGATCGGTGTCTTAATTATAATAAAAACAAAAAATGCACCTTAGTAATTATTGATCTAAAATCTTTGAAATCTAAAGGTCGAATGATTAAACTGACTCAGAATTTTCTTCCGTACATAAATAATCCATATTTGCAAAAGAAAGAAATTGAAAAAAAAAGAATCTTCAAATTAGAAGAGAAATATATACATGGAAGATTTTCGTTCCAGCCGGGACTCGAACCCAGTACCACGCGCTTGGAACCCAACGGTCTAGCCATTAGGCTATCGGAGCTCTGTCGATGGAAGTCTTAAATATAATAAAAACAAAAAATGCACCTTGGTAATTATTGATTCAAACACTTTGAAATTTACAGGTCGAATAATTAAACTGACTCAGAATTTTTCTCCCTACATAAATAATCAATATTCGCAAAAGAGAAAAATTAAAAAAAAAAGAAGAAGAAATTTCAAATTAGAAACTAAAAGTATACATTGAAGATTTTCGTTCAGGCTGGGACTCGAACCCAGGGCCACTCGCTTGGAAGCCTAACACTCTAGCCATTAGTCTATGGGAGCTCTGTCGGTGGGAGTTTTAAATATAATAAAAACAAAAAATGCACCTTGGTAATTGTTTATTTAAACACTTTGAAATATTCGTGTCGAAAAATTAAACTGACTCAGAATTTTCTTCCCTACATAAATAATCAATAATTGCAAAGGAAAGAAATTGAAAAAAAAAAGAATTTTCAAATTAGAAAAGAAATATATACATTGAAGATATTCGCTCCGGCTGGGACTCGAACCCAGGCCACTCGCTTGGAAGACCAGCGGTCTAGCCATTAGGCTATCGGAGTTCTGTCGAGCGGAGTCTTACTGCCTGACTGATACTGCCTGACTGACAGACTGACTCACTGACTGACTGATACTGACTGACTGACTCACTGACTGACCGAGACTGACTGACTAACTGCCTGACTGACTGAGACTGGACTGAATGACTGACTGACTGACGGACTGACTAACTGACTGACTGAGACTGACTGACTGACTGATTGACTCTCTGACTGGCTATTTCACTGACTGACTGAATGACTAAATGACTGACTGACACTGACTGACTGAATGACTAAATGACTGACTGACACTGACTGACTGACTGCTTGACTACCTGACTGACTGCTTGACTGACTAACTGACTGGACAGGACTGACCGACTGACTGACTGACAGACTGACTGAATAAGGAGGACTGACAGACTGACTGAATAAGGCTGACTGACTGACTGACTGACAGACTGACTGACTGACTGAATGACTGACTGACTGACTGACCGAGACTGACTGACTGACTGACTGAGACTGGACTGGACTGACTGACTGACTGACTGAGACTGGACTGGACTGACTGACTGACTGACTGACTGAGACTGACTGACTGCTTTAGTGACTAACTGACTGCACAGGACTGACCGACTGACTGACTGACTGCCTGACTGACTGACTGAATGACTGACTGACTGAGACTAAATGACTGACTTCTTGACTGACTGGCTGAAGGACTAACTGACTGACTGAGTGACTGACTGACTGGACTGACTGACTGACTGGACTGACTGACTGAGACTGAATGACTGAGTGCTTGACTGATTGACTGTCAGACTGACTGACTGACTTCGCAAAAGGGAAAAATAAAAAAAAAGAATTATAAAATTAGAAAAAAATATTTGCATATAAGATTTCCTTTCCGGCCGGGACTCGAACCCAGTACCACGCGCTAGGAACCCAACGGTCTAGCCATTAGGCTATCGGAGCTCTGTCGATGGAGGTCTTAAATATAATAAAAACAAAAAATGCACCTTGGTAATTATTGATTCAAACACTTTGAAATTTACAGGTCGAATAATTAAACTGACTCAGAATTTTTCTCCCTACATAAATAATCAATATTCGCAAAAGAGAAAAATTAAAAAAAAAAGAAGAAGAAATTTCAAATTAGAAACTAAAAGTATACATTGAAGATTTTCGTTCAGGCTGGGACTCGAACCCAGGGCCACTCGCTTGGAACCCTAACACTCTAGCCATTAGTCTATGGGAGCTCTGTCGGAGGGAGTTTTAAATATAATAAAAACAAAAAATGCACCTTGGTAATTGTTTATTTAAACACTTTGAAATCTTCGTGTCGAAAAATTAAACTGACTCAGAATTTTCTTCCCTACATAAATAATCAATAATTGCAAAGGAAAGAAATTGAAAAAAAAAAGAATTTTCAAATTAGAAAAGAAATATATACATTGAAGATATTCGCTCCGGCTGGGACTCGAACCCAGGCCACTCGCTTGGAAGACCAGCGGTCTAGCCATTTGGCTATCGGAGTTCTGTCGAGCGGAGTCTTACTGCCTGACTGATACTGCCTGACTGACAGACTGACTGACTAATACTGACTGACTGACTCACTGACTGACCGAGACTGACTGACTAACTGCCTGACTGACTGAGACTGGACTGACTGACTGACTGACTGACTGACTGACTAACTGACTGACTGAGACTGACTGACTGACTGCTTGACTCTCTGACTGGCTATTTCACTGACTGACTGAATGACTAAATGACTGACTGACACTGACTGACTGACTGCTTGACTACCTGACTGACTGCTTGACTGACTAACTGACTGGACAGGACTGACCGACTGACTGACTGACAGACTGACTGAATAAGGATGACTGACAGACTGACTGAATAAGGCTGACTGACTGACTGACTGACAGACTGACTGAATAAGGCTGACCGACTGACTGACTGCCTGACTGACTGACTGACTGAATGACTGACTGACTGACTGACCGAGACTGACTGACTGACTGACTGAGACTGGACTGGACTGACTGACTGACTGACTGACTGAGACTGACTGACTGATTTAGTGACTAACTGACTGCACAGGACTGACCGACTGACTGACTGACTGACTGACTGACTGACTGACTGAATGACTGACTGACTGAGACTACATGACTGACTGCTTGACTGACTGGCTGAAGGACTAACTGACTGACTGAGTGACTGACTGACTGGACTGACTGACTGAGACTGAATGACTGAGTGCTTAACTGATTGACTGTCAGACTGACTGACTGACTTCGCAAAAGGGAAAAATAAAAAAAAAAGAATTATAAAATTAGAAAAAAATATTTGCATTTAAGATTTCCTTTCCGGCCGGGACTCGAACCCAGTACCACGCGCTTGGAACCCAACGGTCTAGCCATTAGGCTATCGGAGTTCTGTCGAGCGGAGTCTTACTGCCTGACTGATACTGCCTGACTGACAGACTGACTCACTGACTGACTGATACTGACTGACTGACTCACTGACTGACCGAGACTGACTGACTAACTGCCTGACTGACTGAGACTGGACTGACTGACTGACTGACTGACTGACTGACTAACTGACTGACTGAGACTGACTGACTGACTGCTTGACTCTCTGACTGGCTATTTCACTGACTGACTGAATGACTAAATGACTCACTGACACTGACTGACTGACTGCTTGACTACCTGACTGACTGCTTGACTGACTAACTGACTGGACAGGACTGACCGACTGACTGACTGACAGACTGACTGAATAAGGATGACTGACAGACTGACTGAATAAGGCTGACTGACTGACTGACTGACTGAATAAGGCTGACCGACTGACTGACTGCCTGACTGACTGACTGACTGAATGACTGACTGACTGACTGACCGAGACTGACTGACTGACTGAGACTGGACTGGACTGACTGACTGACTGACTGACTGAGACTGACTGACTGCTTTAGTGACTAACTGACTGCACAGGACTGACCGACTGACTGACTGACTGACTGACTGACTGACTGACTGACTGAATGACTGACTGACTGAGACTACATGACTGACTGCTTGACTGACTGGCTGAAGGACTAACTGACTGACTGAGTGACTGACTGACTGGACTGACTGACTGAGACTGAATGACTGAGTGCTTGACTGATTGACCAGCGGTCAATCACTGACTAATCTGACTGACTGACTGAGACTGGACTGGACTGACTGACAGACTGACTAACTGACTGACTGACACTGACTGACTGACTGCTTGACTACCTGACTGACTGCTTGACTGACTAACTGACTGGACAGGACTGACCGACTGACTGACTGACAGACTGACTGAATAAGGATGACTGACAGACTGACTGAATAAGGCTGACTGACGGACTGACTGACAGACTGACTGAATAAGGCTGACCGACTGACTGACTGCCTGACTGACTGACTGACTGAATGACTGACTGACTGACTGACCGAGACTGACTGACTGACTGACTGAGACTGGACTGGACTGACTGACAGACTGACTGACTGAGACTGACTGACTGCTTTAGTGACTAACTGACTGCACAGGACTGACCGACTGACTGACTGACTGACTGCCTGACTGACTGACTGCCTGACTGACTGACTGACTGAATGACTGACTGACTGAGGCTAAATGACTGACTGCTTGACTGACTGGCTGAAGGACTAACTGACTGACTGAGTGACTGACTGACTGGACTGACTGACTGAGACTGAATGACTGAGTGCTTGACTGATTGACTGTCAGACTGACTGACTGACTTCGCAAAAGGGAAAAATAAAAAAAAAAAGAATTATAAAATTAGAAAAAAATATTTGCATTTAAGATTTCCTTTCCGGCTGGGATTTGAACCCAGGGCGACACTCATGGAAGCCCAACGCTCTCGCCAATATACTATCGGATCTCTGTTGATCGGTGTCTTAATTATAATAAAAACAAAAAATGCACCTTAGTAATTATTGATCTAAAATCTTTGAAATCTAAAGGTCGAATGATTAAACTGACTCAGAATTTTCTTCCGTACATAAATAATCCATATTTGCAAAAGAAAGAAATTGAAAAAAAAAGAATCTTCAAATTAGAAGAGAAATATATACATGGAAGATTTTCGTTCCGGCCGGGACTCGAACCCAGTACCACGCGCTTGGAACCCAACGGTCTAGCCATTAGGCTATCGGAGCTCTGTCGATGGAAGTCTTAAATATAATAAAAACAAAAAATGCACCTTGGTAATTATAGATTCAAACACTTTGAAATTTACAGGTCGAATAATTAAACTGACTCAGAATTTTTCTCCCTACATAAATAATCAATATTCGCAAAAGAGAAAAATTAAAAAAAAAAGAAGAAGAAATTTCAAATTAGAAACTAAAAGTATACATTGAAGATTTTCGTTCCGGCTGGGACTCGAACCCAGGGCCACTCGCTTGGAAGCCTAACACTCTAGCCATTAGTCTATGGGAGCTCTGTCGGTGGGAGTTTTAAATATAATAAAAACAAAAAATGCACCTTGGTAATTGTTTATTTAAACACTTTGAAATCTTCGTGTCGAAAAATTAAACTGACTCAGAATTTTCTTTCCTACATAAATAATCAATAATTGCAAAGGATAGAAATTGAAAAAAAAAAGAATTTTCAAATTTGAAAAGAAATTTATACATTGAAGATATTCGCTCCGGCTGGGACTCGAACCCAGGCCACTCGCTTGGAAGACCAGCGGTCTAGCCATTAGGCTATCGGAGTTCTGTCGAGCGGAGTCTAACTGCCTGACTGATACTGCCTGACTGACAGCCTGACTCACTGACTGACTGATACTGACTGACTGACTCACTGACTGACCGAGACTGACTGACTAACTGCCTGACTGACTAACTGCCTGACTGACTGAGACTGGACTGACTGACTGACTGACTGACTGACTGACTGACTGAATGAGACTGACTGACTGACTGCTTGACTCTCTGACTGGCTATTTCACTGACTGACTGAATGACTAAATGACTGACTGACACTGACTGACTGACTGCTTGACTACCTGACTGACTGCTTGACTGACTAACTGACTGGACAGGACTGACCGACTGACTGACTGACAGACTGACTGAATAAGGATGACTGACAGACTGACTGAATAAGGCTGACTGAATGACTGACTGACTGACTGACTGACTGAATGACTGACTGACTGACTGACCGAGACTGACTGACTGACTGACTGAGACTGAACTGGACTAACTGACTGACTGACTGACTGAGACTGACTGACTGCTTTAGTGACTAACTGACTGCACAGGACTGACCGACTGACTGACTGACTGACTGCCTGACTGACTGACTGACTGAATGACTGACTGACTGAGACTAAATGACTGACTGCTTGACTGACTGGCTGAAGGACTAACTGACTGACTGAGTGACTGACTGACTGGACTGACTGACTGAGACTGAATGACTGAGTGCTTGACTGATTGACTGTCAGACTGACTGACTGACTTCGCAAAAGGGAAAAATAAAAAAAAAAGAATTATAAAATTAGAAAAAAATATTTGCATTTAAGATTTCCTTTCCGGCTGGGATTTGAACCCAGGGCGACACTCTTGGAAGCCCAACGCTCTCGCCAATATACTATCGGATCTCTGTTGATCGGTGTCTTAATTATAATAAAAACAAAAAATGCACCTTAGTAATTATTGATCTAAAACCTTTGAAATCTAAAGGTCGAATGATTAAACTGACTCAGAATTTTCTTCCGTACATAAATAATCCATATTTGCAAAAGAAAGAAATTGAAAAAAAAAGAATCTTCAAATTAGAAGAGAAATATATACATGGAAGATTTTCGTTCCGGCCGGGACTCGAACCCAGTACCACGCGCTTGGAACCCAACGGTCTAGCCATTAGGCTATCGGAGCTCTGTCGATGGAAGTCTTAAATATAATAAAAACAAAAAATGCACCTTGGTAATTATTGATTCAAACACTTTGAAATTTACAGGTCGAATAATTAAACTGACTCAGAATTTTTCTCCCTACATAAATAATCAATAATTGCAAAGGAAAGAAATTGAAAAAAAAAGAATTTTCAAATTAGAAAAGAAATATATACATTGAAGATATTCGCTCCGGCTGGGACTCGAACCCAGGCCACTCGCTTGGAAGACCAGCGGTCTAGCCATTAGGCTATCGGAGTTCTGTCGAGCGGAGTCTTACTGCCTGACTGATACTGCCTGACTGACAGACTGACTCACTGACTGACTGATACTGACTGACTGACTCACTGACTGACCGAGACTGACTGACTAACTGCCTGACTGACTGAGACTGGACTGACTGACTGACTGACTGACTGACTAACTGACTGACTGAGACTGACTGACTGACTGCTTGACTCTCTGACTGGCTATTTCACTGACTGACTGAATGACTAAATGACTGACTGACACTGACTGACTGACTGCTTGACTACCTGACTGACTGCTTGACTGACTAACTGACTGGACAGGACTGACCGACTGACTGACTGACAGACTGACTGAATAAGGATGACTGACAGACTGACTGAATAAGGCTGACTGACTGACTGACTGACAGACTGACTGAATAAGGCTGACCGACTGACTGACTGCCTGACTGACTGACTGACTGAATGACTGACTGACTGACTGACTGACCGAGACTGACTGACTGACTGACTGAGACTGGACTGGACTGACTGACTGACTGACTGACTGAGACTGACTGACTGCTTTAGTGACTAACTGACTGCACAGGACTGAACGACTGACTGACTGACTGACTGCCTGACTGACTGACTGCCTGACTGACTGACTGACTGAATGACTGACTGACTGAGACTAAATGACTGACTGCTTGACTGACTGGCTGAAGGACTAACTGACTGACTGAGTGACTGACTGACTGGACTGACTGACTGAGACTGAATGACTGAGTGCTTGACTGATTGACTGTCAGACTGACTGACTGACTTCGCAAAAGGGAAAAATAAAAAAAAAAGAATTATAAAATTAGAAAAAAATATTTGCATTTAAGATTTCCTTTCCGGCTGGGATTTGAACCCAGGGAGACACTCCTGGAAGCCCAACGCTCTCGCCAATATACTATCGGATCTCTGTTGATCGGTGTCTTAATTATAATAAAAACAAAAAATGCACCTTAGTAATTATTGATCTAAAACCTTTGAAATCTAAAGGTCGAATGATTAAACTGACTCAGAATTTTCTTCCGTACATAAATAATCCATATTTGCAAAAGAAAGAAATTGAAAAAAAAAGAATCTTCAAATTAGAAGAGAAATATATACATGGAAGATTTTCGTTCCGGCCGGGACTCGAACCCAGTACCACGCGCTTGGAACCCACCGGTCTAGCCATTAGGCTATCGGAGCTCTGTCGGTGGGAGTTTTAAATATAATAAAAACAAAAAATGCACCTTGGTAATTGTTTGAAATCTTCGTGTCGAAAAATTAAACTGACTCAGAATTTTCTTCCCTACATAAATAATCAATAATTGCAAAGGAAAGAAATTGAAAAAAAAAAAGAATTTTCAAATTAGAAAAGAAATATATACATTGAAGATATTCGCTCCGGCTGGGACTCGAACCCAGGCCACTCGCTTGGAAGACCAGCGGTCTAGCCATTAGGCTATCGGAGTTCTGTCGAGCGGAGTCTTACTGCCTGACTGATACTGCCTGACTGACAGACTGACTCACTGACTGACTGACTGACTCACTGACTGACCGAGACTGACTGACTAACTGCCTGACTGACTGAGACTGGACTGACTGACTGACTGACTGACTGACTGACTAACTGACTGACTGAGACTGACTGACTGACTGCTTGACTCTCTGACTGGCTATTTCACTGACTGACTGAATGACTAAATGACTGACTGACACTGACTGACTGACTGCTTGACTACCTGACTGACTGCTTGACTGACTAACCGACTGGACAGGACTGACCGACTGACTGACTGACAGACTGACTGAATAAGGATGACTGACAGACTGACTGAATAAGGCTGACTGACTGACTGACTGACAGACTGACTGAATAAGGCTGACCGACTGACTGACTGCCTGACTGACTGAATGACTGACTGACTGACTGACCGAGACTGACTGACTGACTGACTGAGACTGGACTGGACTGACTGACTGACTGACTGACTGAGACTGACTGACTGCTTTAGTGACTAACTGACTGCACAGGACTGACCGACTGACTGACTGACTGACTGCCTGACTGACTGACTGACTGAATGACTGACTGACTGAGACTAAATGACTGACTGCTTGACTGACTGGCTGAAGGACTAACTGACTGACTGAGTGACTGACTGTCTAACTGACTGACTGAGACTGACTGACTGACTGCTTGACTCTCTGACTGGCTATTTCACTGACTGACTGAATGACTAAATGACTGACTGACACTGACTGACTGACTGCTTGACTACCTGACTGACTGCTTGACTGACTAACTGACTGGACAGGACTGACCGACTGACTGACAGACTGACTGAATAAGGATGACTGACAGACTGACTGAATAAGGCTGACTGACTGACTGACAGACTGACTGAATAAGGCTGACCGACTGACTGACTGCCTGACTGACTGACTGAATGACTGACTGACTGACTGACCGAGACTGACTGACTGACTGACTGAGACTGGACTGGACTGACTGACTGACTGACTGACTGAGACTGACTGACTGCTTTAGTGACTAACTGACTGCACAGGACTGACCGACTGACTGACTGACTGACTGCCTGACTGACTGACTGACTGAATGACTGACTGACTGAGACTAAATGACTGACTGCTTGACTGACTGGCTGAAGGACTAACTGACTGACTGAGTGACTGACTGACTGGACTGACTGACTGAGACTGAATGACTGAGTGCTTGACTGATTGACTGTCAGACTGACTGACTGACTTCGCAAAAGGGAAAAATAAAAAAAAAAAGAATTATAAAATTAGAAAAAAATATTTGCATTTAAGATTTCCTTTCCGGATGGGATTTGAACCCAGGGCGACACTCATGGAAGCCCAACGCTCTCGCCAATATACTATCGGATCTCTCTTGATCGGTGTCTTAATTATAATAAAAACAAAAAATGCACCTTAGTAATTATTGATCTAAAATCTTTGAAATCTAAAGGTCGAATGATTAAACTGACTCAGAATTTTCTTCCGTACATAAATAATCCATATTTGCAAAAGAAAGAAATTGAAAAAAAAAGAATCTTCAAATTAGAAGAGAAATATATACATGGAAGATTTTCGTTCCGGCCGGGACTCGAACCCAGTACCACGCGCTTGGAACCCAACGGTCTAGCCATTAGGCTATCGGAGCTCTGTCGATGGAAGTCTTAAATATAATAAAAACAAAAAATGCACCTTGGTAATTATTGATTCAAACACTTTGAAATTTACAGGTCGAATAATTAAACTGACTCAGAATTTTTCTCCCTACATAAATAATCAATATTCGCAAAAGAGAAAAATTAAAAAAAAAAGAAGAAGAAATTTCAAATTATAAACTAAAAGTATACATTGAAGATTTTCGTTCAGGCTGGGACTCGAACCCAGGGCCACTCGCTTGGAAGCCTAACACTCTAGCCATTAGTCTATGGGAGCTCTGTCGGTGGGAGTTTTAAATATAATAAAAACAAAAAATGCACCTTGGTAATTGTTTATTTAAACACTTTGAAATCTTCGTGTCGAAAAATTAAACTGACTCAGAATTTTCTTCCCTACATAAATAATCAATAATTGCAAAGGAAAGAAATTGAAAAAAAAAAGAATTTTCAAATTAGAAAAGAAATATATACATTGAAGATATTCGCTCCGGCTGGGACTCGAACCCAGGCCACTCGCTTGGAAGACCAGCGGTCTAGCCATTAGGCTATCGGAGTTCTGTCGAGCGGAGTCTTACTGCCTGACTGATACTGCCTGACTGACAGACTGACTCACTGACTGACTGATACTGACTGACTGACTCACTGACTGACCGAGACTGACTGACTAACTGCCTGACTGACTGAGACTGGACTGACTGACTGACTGACTGACTGACTGACTAACTGACTGACTGAGACTGACTGACTGACTGCTTGACTCTCTGACTGGCTATTTCACTGACTGACTGAATGACTAAATGACTGACTGACACTGACTGACTGACTGCTTGACTACCTGACTGACTGCTTGACTGACTAACTGACTGGACAGGACTGACCGACTGACTGACTGACAGACTGACTGAATAAGGATGACTGACAGACTGACTGAATAAGGCTGACTGACTGACTGACTGACAGACTGACTGAATAAGGCTGACCGACTGACTGACTGACTGAATGACTGACTGACTGACTGACCGAGACTGACTGACTGACTGACCGAGACTGACTGACTGACTGACTGACTGAGACTGACTGACTGCTTTAGTGACTAACTGACTGCACAGGACTGACCGACTGACTGACTGACTGACTGCCTGACTGACTGACTGACTGAATGACTGACTGACTGAGACTAAATGACTGACTGCTTGACTGACTGGCTGAAGGACTAACTGACTGACTGAGTGACTGACTGACTGGACTGACTGACTGAGACTGAATGACTGAGTGCTTGACTGATTGACTGTCAGACTGACTGACTGACTTCGCAAAAGGGAAAAATAAAAAAAAAAGAATTATAAAATTAGAAAAAAATATTTGCATTTAAGATTTCCTTTCCGGCTGGGATTTGAACCCAGGGCGACACTCATGGAAGCCCATCGCTCTCGCCAATATACTATCGGATCTCTGTTGATCGGTGTCTTAATTATAATAAAAACAAAAAATGCACCTTAGTAATTATTGATCTAAAATCTTTGAAATCTAAAGGTCGAATGATTAAACTGACTCAGAATTTTCTTCCGTACATAAATAATCCATATTTGCAAAAGAAAGAAATTGAAAAAAAAAGAATCTTCAAATTAGAAGAGAAATATATACATGGAAGATTTTCGTTCCGGCCGGGACTCGAACCCAGTACCACGCGCTTGGAACCCAACGGTCTAGCCATTAGGCTATCGGAGCTCTGTCGATGGAAGTCTTAAATATAATAAAAACAAAAAATGCACCTTGGTAATTATTGATTCAAACACTTTGAAATTTACAGGTCGAATAATTAAACTGACTCAGAATTTTTCTCCCTACATAAATAATCAATATTCGCAAAAGAGAAAAATTAAAAAAAAAAGAAGAAGAAATTTCAAATTAGAAACTAAAAGTATACATTGAAGATTTTCGTTCAGGCTGGGACTCGAACCCAGGGCCACTCGCTTGGAAGCCTAACACTCTAGCCATTAGTCTATGGGAGCTCTGTCGGTGGGAGTTTTAAATATAATAAAAACAAAAAATGCACCTTGGTAATTGTTTATTTAAACACTTTGAAATCTTCGTGTCGAAAAATTAAACTGACTCAGAATTTTCTTCCCTACATAAATAATCAATAATTGCAAAGGAAAGAAATTGAAAAAAAAAAGAATTTTCAAATTAGAAAAGAAATATATACATTGAAGATATTCGCTCCGGCTGGGACTCGAACCCAGGCCACTCGCTTGGAAGACCAGCGGTCTAGCCATTAGGCTATCGGAGTTCTGTCGAGCGGAGTCTTACTGCCTGACTGATACTGCCTGACTGACAGACTGACTCACTGACTGACTGATACTGACTGACTGACTCACTGACTGACCGAGACTGACTGACTAACTGCCTGACTGACTGAGACTGGACTGACTGACTGACTGACTGACTGTCTAACTGACTGACTGAGACTGACTGACTGACTGCTTGACTCTCTGACTGGCTATTTCACTGACTGACTGAATGACTAAATGACTGACTGACACTGACTGACTGACTGCTTGACTACCTGACTGACTGCTTGACTGACTAACTGACTGGACAGGACTGACCGACTGACTGACTGACAGACTGACTGAATAAGGATGACTGACAGACTGACTGAATAAGGCTGACTGACTGACTGACTGACAGACTGACTGAATAAGGCTGACCGACTGACTGACTGACTGAATGACTGACTGACTGACTGACCGAGACTGACTGACTGACTGACCGAGACTGACTGACTGACTGACTGACTGAGACTGACTGACTGCTTTAGTGACTAACTGACTGCACAGGACTGACCGACTGACTGACTGACTGACTGCCTGACTGACTGACTGACTGAATGACTGACTGACTGAGACTAAATGACTGACTGCTTGACTGACTGGCTGAAGGACTAACTGACTGACTGAGTGACTGACTGACTGGACTGACTGACTGAGACTGAATGACTGAGTGCTTGACTGATTGACTGTCAGACTGACTGACTGACTTCGCAAAAGGGAAAAATAAAAAAAAAAAGAATTATAAAATTAGAAAAAAATATTTGCATTTAAGATTTCCTTTCCGGATGGGATTTGAACCCAGGGCGACACTCATGGAAGCCCAACGCTCTCGCCAATATACTATCGGATCTCTCTTGATCGGTGTCTTAATTATAATAAAAACAAAAAATGCACCTTAGTAATTATTGATCTAAAATCTTTGAAATCTAAAGGTCGAATGATTAAACTGACTCAGAATTTTCTTCCGTACATAAATAATCCATATTTGCAAAAGAAAGAAATTGAAAAAAAAAGAATCTTCAAATTAGAAGAGAAATATATACATGGAAGATTTTCGTTCCGGCCGGGACTCGAACCCAGTACCACGCGCTTGGAACCCAACGGTCTAGCCATTAGGCTATCGGAGCTCTGTCGATGGAAGTCTTAAATATAATAAAAACAAAAAATGCACCTTGGTAATTATTGATTCAAACACTTTGAAATTTACAGGTCGAATAATTAAACTGACTCAGAATTTTTCTCCCTACATAAATAATCAATATTCGCAAAAGAGAAAAATTAAAAAAAAAAGAAGAAGAAATTTCAAATTATAAACTAAAAGTATACATTGAAGATTTTCGTTCAGGCTGGGACTCGAACCCAGGGCCACTCGCTTGGAAGCCTAACACTCTAGCCATTAGTCTATGGGAGCTCTGTCGGTGGGAGTTTTAAATATAATAAAAACAAAAAATGCACCTTGGTAATTGTTTATTTAAACACTTTGAAATCTTCGTGTCGAAAAATTAAACTGACTCAGAATTTTCTTCCCTACATAAATAATCAATAATTGCAAAGGAAAGAAATTGAAAAAAAAAAGAATTTTCAAATTAGAAAAGAAATATATACATTGAAGATATTCGCTCCGGCTGGGACTCGAACCCAGGCCACTCGCTTGGAAGACCAGCGGTCTAGCCATTAGGCTATCGGAGTTCTGTCGAGCGGAGTCTTACTGCCTGACTGATACTGCCTGACTGACAGACTGACTCACTGACTGACTGATACTGACTGACTGACTCACTGACTGACCGAGACTGACTGACTAACTGCCTGACTGACTGGACTGACTGACTGACTGACTGACTGACTGACTAACTGACTGACTGAGACTGACTGACTGACTGCTTGACTCTCTGACTGGCTATTTCACTGACTGACTGAATGACTAAATGACTGACTGACACTGACTGACTGACTGCTTGACTACCTGACTGACTGCTTGACTGACTAACTGACTGGACAGGACTGACCGACTGACTGACTGACAGACTGACTGAATAAGGATGACTGACAGACTGACTGAATAAGGCTGACTGACTGACTGACTGACAGACTGACTGAATAAGGCTGACCGACTGACTGACTGACTGAATGACTGACTGACTGACTGACCGAGACTGACTGACTGACTGACCGAGACTGACTGACTGACTGACTGACTGAGACTGACTGACTGCTTTAGTGACTAACTGACTGCACAGGACTGACCGACTGACTGACTGACTGACTGCCTGACTGACTGACTGACTGAATGACTGACTGACTGAGACTAAATGACTGACTGCTTGACTGACTGGCTGAAGGACTAACTGACTGACTGAGTGACTGACTGACTGGACTGACTGACTGAGACTGAATGACTGAGTGCTTGACTGATTGACTGTCAGACTGACTGACTGACTTCGCAAAAGGGAAAAATAAAAAAAAAAGAATTATAAAATTAGAAAAAAATATTTGCATTTAAGATTTCCTTTCCGGCTGGGATTTGAACCCAGGGCGACACTCATGGAAGCCCATCGCTCTCGCCAATATACTATCGGATCTCTGTTGATCGGTGTCTTAATTATAATAAAAACAAAAAATGCACCTTAGTAATTATTGATCTAAAATCTTTGAAATCTAAAGGTCGAATGATTAAACTGACTCAGAATTTTCTTCCGTACATAAATAATCCATATTTGCAAAAGAAAGAAATTGAAAAAAAAAGAATCTTCAAATTAGAAGAGAAATATATACATGGAAGATTTTCGTTCCGGCCGGGACTCGAACCCAGTACCACGCGCTTGGAACCCAACGGTCTAGCCATTAGGCTATCGGAGCTCTGTCGATGGAAGTCTTAAATATAATAAAAACAAAAAATGCACCTTGGTAATTATTGATTCAAACACTTTGAAATTTACAGGTCGAATAATTAAACTGACTCAGAATTTTTCTCCCTACATAAATAATCAATATTCGCAAAAGAGAAAAATTAAAAAAAAAAGAAGAAGAAATTTCAAATTAGAAACTAAAAGTATACATTGAAGATTTTCGTTCAGGCTGGGACTCGAACCCAGGGCCACTCGCTTGGAAGCCTAACACTCTAGCCATTAGTCTATGGGAGCTCTGTCGGTGGGAGTTTTAAATATAATAAAAACAAAAAATGCACCTTGGTAATTGTTTATTTAAACACTTTGAAATCTTCGTGTCGAAAAATTAAACTGACTCAGAATTTTCTTCCCTACATAAATAATCAATAATTGCAAAGGAAAGAAATTGAAAAAAAAAAGAATTTTCAAATTAGAAAAGAAATATATACATTGAAGATATTCGCTCCGGCTGGGACTCGAACCCAGGCCACTCGCTTGGAAGACCAGCGGTCTAGCCATTAGGCTATCGGAGTTCTGTCGAGCGGAGTCTTACTGCCTGACTGATACTGCCTGACTGACAGACTGACTCACTGACTGACTGATACTGACTGACTGACTCACTGACTGACCGAGACTGACTGACTAACTGCCTGACTGACTGAGACTGGACTGACTGACTGACTGACTGACTGTCTAACTGACTGACTGAGACTGACTGACTGACTGCTTGACTCTCTGACTGGCTATTTCACTGACTGACTGAATGACTAAATGACTGACTGACACTGACTGACTGACTGCTTGACTACCTGACTGACTGCTTGACTGACTAACTGACTGGACAGGACTGACCGACTGACTGACTGACAGACTGACTGAATAAGGATGACTGACAGACTGACTGAATAAGGCTGACTGACTGACTGACTGACAGACTGACTGAATAAGGCTGACCGACTGACTGACTGACTGAATGACTGACTGACTGACTGACCGAGACTGACTGACTGACTGACCGAGACTGACTGACTGACTGACTGACTGAGACTGACTGACTGCTTTAGTGACTAACTGACTGCACAGGACTGACCGACTGACTGACTGACTGACTGCCTGACTGACTGACTGACTGAATGACTGACTGACTGAGACTAAATGACTGACTGCTTGACTGACTGGCTGAAGGACTAACTGACTGACTGAGTGACTGACTGACTGGACTGACTGACTGAGACTGAATGACTGAGTGCTTGACTGATTGACTGTCAGACTGACTGACTGACTTCGCAAAAGGGAAAAATAAAAAAAAAAAGAATTATAAAATTAGAAAAAAATATTTGCATTTAAGATTTCCTTTCCGGATGGGATTTGAACCCAGGGCGACACTCATGGAAGCCCAACGCTCTCGCCAATATACTATCGGATCTCTCTTGATCGGTGTCTTAATTATAATAAAAACAAAAAATGCACCTTAGTAATTATTGATCTAAAATCTTTGAAATCTAAAGGTCGAATGATTAAACTGACTCAGAATTTTCTTCCGTACATAAATAATCCATATTTGCAAAAGAAAGAAATTGAAAAAAAAAGAATCTTCAAATTAGAAGAGAAATATATACATGGAAGATTTTCGTTCCGGCCGGGACTCGAACCCAGTACCACGCGCTTGGAACCCAACGGTCTAGCCATTAGGCTATCGGAGCTCTGTCGATGGAAGTCTTAAATATAATAAAAACAAAAAATGCACCTTGGTAATTATTGATTCAAACACTTTGAAATTTACAGGTCGAATAATTAAACTGACTCAGAATTTTTCTCCCTACATAAATAATCAATATTCGCAAAAGAGAAAAATTAAAAAAAAAAGAAGAAGAAATTTCAAATTATAAACTAAAAGTATACATTGAAGATTTTCGTTCAGGCTGGGACTCGAACCCAGGGCCACTCGCTTGGAAGCCTAACACTCTAGCCATTAGTCTATGGGAGCTCTGTCGGTGGGAGTTTTAAATATAATAAAAACAAAAAATGCACCTTGGTAATTGTTTATTTAAACACTTTGAAATCTTCGTGTCGAAAAATTAAACTGACTCAGAATTTTCTTCCCTACATAAATAATCAATAATTGCAAAGGAAAGAAATTGAAAAAAAAAAGAATTTTCAAATTAGAAAAGAAATATATACATTGAAGATATTCGCTCCGGCTGGGACTCGAACCCAGGCCACTCGCTTGGAAGACCAGCGGTCTAGCCATTAGGCTATCGGAGTTCTGTCGAGCGGAGTCTTACTGCCTGACTGATACTGCCTGACTGACAGACTGACTCACTGACTGACTGATACTGACTGACTGACTCACTGACTGACCGAGACTGACTGACTAACTGCCTGACTGACTGAGACTGGACTGACTGACTGACTGACTGACTGTCTAACTGACTGACTGAGACTGACTGACTGACTGCTTGACTCTCTGACTGGCTATTTCACTGACTGACTGAATGACTAAATGACTGACTGACACTGACTGACTGACTGCTTGACTACCTGACTGACTGCTTGACTGACTAACTGACTGGACAGGACTGACCGACTGACTGACTGACAGACTGACTGAATAAGGATGACTGACAGACTGACTGAATAAGGCTGACTGACTGACTGACTGACAGACTGACTGAATAAGGCTGACCGACTGACTGACTGACTGAATGACTGACTGACTGACTGACCGAGACTGACTGACTGACTGACCGAGACTGACTGACTGACTGACTGACTGAGACTGACTGACTGCTTTAGTGACTAACTGACTGCACAGGACTGACCGACTGACTGACTGACTGACTGCCTGACTGACTGACTGACTGACTGACTGAGACTAAATGACTGACTGCTTGACTGACTGGCTGAAGGACTAACTGACTGACTGAGTGACTGACTGACTGGACTGACTGACTGAGACTGAATGACTGAGTGCTTGACTGATTGACTGTCAGACTGACTGACTGACTTCGCAAAAGGGAAAAATAAAAAAAAAAGAATTATAAAATTAGAAAAAAATATTTGCATTTAAGATTTCCTTTCCGGCTGGGATTTGAACCCAGGGCGACACTCATGGAAGCCCATCGCTCTCGCCAATATACTATCGGATCTCTGTTGATCGGTGTCTTAATTATAATAAAAACAAAAAATGCACCTTAGTAATTATTGATCTAAAATCTTTGAAATCTAAAGGTCGAATGATTAAACTGACTCAGAATTTTCTTCCGTACATAAATAATCCATATTTGCAAAAGAAAGAAATTGAAAAAAAAAGAATCTTCAAATTAGAAGAGAAATATATACATGGAAGATTTTCGTTCCGGCCGGGACTCGAACCCAGTACCACGCGCTTGGAACCCAACGGTCTAGCCATTAGGCTATCGGAGCTCTGTCGATGGAAGTCTTAAATATAATAAAAACAAAAAATGCACCTTGGTAATTATTGATTCAAACACTTTGAAATTTACAGGTCGAATAATTAAACTGACTCAGAATTTTTCTCCCTACATAAATAATCAATATTCGCAAAAGAGAAAAATTAAAAAAAAAAGAAGAAGAAATTTCAAATTAGAAACTAAAAGTATACATTGAAGATTTTCGTTCAGGCTGGGACTCGAACCCAGGGCCACTCGCTTGGAAGCCTAACACTCTAGCCATTAGTCTATGGGAGCTCTGTCGGTGGGAGTTTTAAATATAATAAAAACAAAAAATGCACCTTGGTAATTGTTTATTTAAACACTTTGAAATCTTCGTGTCGAAAAATTAAACTGACTCAGAATTTTCTTCCCTACATAAATAATCAATAATTGCAAAGGAAAGAAATTGAAAAAAAAAAGAATTTTCAAATTAGAAAAGAAATATATACATTGAAGATATTCGCTCCGGCTGGGACTCGAACCCAGGCCACTCGCTTGGAAGACCAGCGGTCTAGCCATTAGGCTATCGGAGTTCTGTCGAGCGGAGTCTTACTGCCTGACTGATACTGCCTGACTGACAGACTGACTCACTGACTGACTGATACTGACTGACTGACTCACTGACTGACCGAGACTGACTGACTAACTGCCTGACTGACTGAGACTGGACTGACTGACTGACTGACTGACTGACTGACTAACTGACTGACTGACTGACTGCTTGACTCTCTGACTGGCTATTTCACTGACTGACTGAATGACTAAATGACTGACTGACACTGACTGACTGACTGCTTGACTACCTGACTGACTGCTTGACTGACTAACTGACTGGACAGGACTGACCGACTGACTGACTGACAGACTGACTGAATAAGGATGACTGACAGACTGACTGAATAAGGCTGACTGACTGACTGACTGACAGACTGACTGAATAAGGCTGACCGACTGACTGACTGCCTGACTGACTGACTGACTGAATGACTGACTGACTGACTGACCGAGACTGACTGACTGACTGACTGAGACTGGACTGGACTGACTGACTGACTGACTGACTGAGACTGACTGACTGCTTTAGTGACTAACTGACTGCACAGGACTGACCGACTGACTGACTGACTGACTGCCTGACTGACTGACTGACTGAATGACTGACTGACTGAGACTAAATGACTGACTGCTTGACTGACTGGCAGAAGGACTAACTGACTGACTGAGTGACTGAGTGACTGGACTGACTGACTGAGACTGAATGACTGAGTGCTTGACTGATTGACTGTCAGACTGACTGACTGACTTCGCAAAAGGGAAAAATAAAAAAAAAGAATTATAAAATTAGAAAAAAATATTTGCATTTAAGATTTCCTTGCCGGCTGGGATTTGAACCCAGGGCGACACTCATGGAAGCCCAACGCTCTCGCCAATATACTATCGGATCTCTGTTGATCGGTGTCTTAATTATAATAAAAACAAAAAATGCATCTTAGTAATTATTGATCTAAAATCTTTGAAATCTAAAGGTCGAATGATTAAACTGACTCAGAATTTTCTTCCGTACATAAATAATCAATATTCGCAAAAGAGAAAAATAAAAAAAAAAAGAAGAAGAAATTTCAAATTAGAAACTAAAAGTATACATTGAAGATTTTCGTTCAGGCTGGGACTCGAACCCAGGGCCACTCGCTTGGAAGCCTAACACTCTAGCCATTAGTCTATGGGAGCTCTGTCGGTGGGAGTTTTAAATATAATAAAAACAAAAAATGCACCTTGGTAATTGTTTATTTAAACACTTTGAAATCTTCGTGTCGAAAAATTAAACTGACTCAGAATTTTCTTCCCTACATAAATAATCAATAATTGCAAAGGAAAGAAATTGAAAAAAAAAAGAATTTTCAAATTAGAAAAGAAATATATACATTGAAGATATTCGCTCCGGCTGGGACTCGAACCCAGGCCACTCGCTTGAAAGACCAGCGGTCTAGCCATTAGGCTATCGGAGTTCTGTCGAGCGGAGTCTTACTGCCTGACTGATACTGCCTGACTGACAGACTGACTCACTGACTGACTGATACTGACTGACTGACTCACTGACTGACCGAGACTGACTGACTAACTGCCTGACTGACTGAGACTGGACTGACTGACTGACTGACTGACTGACTGACTAACTGACTGACTGAGACTGACTGACTGACTGCTTGACTCTCTGACTGGCTGAATGACTAAATGACTGACTGACACTGACTGACTGACTGCTTGACTACCTGACTGACGGCTTGACTGACTAACTGACTGGACAGGACTGACCGACTGACTGACTGACAGACTGACTGAATAAGGCTGACCGACTGACTGACTGCCTGACTGACTGACTGACTGAATGACTGACTGACTGACTGACCGACTGAGACTGGACTGGACTGACTGACTGACTGACTGACTGAGACTGACTGACTGCTTTAGTGACTAACTGACTGCACAGGACTGACCGACTGACTGACTGACTGACTGCCTGACTGACTGACTGACTGAATGACTGACTGACTGAGACTAAATGACTGACTGCTTGACTGACTGGCTGAAGGACTAACTGACTGACTGAGTGACTGACTGACTGGACTGACTGACTGAGACTGAATGACTGAGTGCTTGACTGATTGACTGTCAGACTGACTGACTGACTTCGCAAAAGGGAAAAATAAAAAAAAAAGAATTATAAAATTAGAAAAAAATATTTGCATTTAAGATTTCCTTTCCGGCTGGGATTTGAACCCAGGGCGACACTCATGGAAGCCCAACGCTCTCGCCAATATACTATCGGATCTCTGTTGATCGGTGTCTTAATTATAATAAAAACAAAAAATGCACCTTGGTAATTATTGATTCAAACACTTTGAAATTTACAGGTCGAATAATTAAACTGACTCAGAATTTTTCTCCCTACATAAATAATCAATATTCGCAAAAGAGAAAAATTAAAAAAAAAAGAAGAAGAAATTTCAAATTAGAAACTAAAAGTATACATTGAAGATTTTCGTTCAGGCTGGGACTCGAACCCAGGGCCACTCGCTTGGAACCCTAACACTCTAGCCATTAGTCTATGGGAGCTCTGTCGGAGGGAGTTTTAAATATAATAAAAACAAAAAATGCACCTTGGTAATTGTTTATTTAAACACTTTGAAATCTTCGTGTCGAAAAATTAAACTGACTCAGAATTTTCTTCCCTACATAAATAATCAATAATTGCAAAGGAAAGAAATTGAAAAAAAAAAGAATTTTCAAATAAGAAAAGAAATATATACATTGAAGATATTCGCTCCGGCTGGGACTCGAACCCAGGCCACTCGCTTGGAAGACCAGCGGTCTAGCCATTAGGCTATCGGAGTTCTGTCGAGCGGAGTCTTACTGCCTGACTGATACTGCCTGACTGACTCACTGACTGACCGAGACTGACTGACTAACTGCCTGACTGACTGAGACTGGACTGACTGACTGACTGACTGACTGACTGACTAACTGACTGACTGAGACTGACTGACTGACTGCTTGACTCTCTGACTGGCTATTTCACTGACTGACTGAATGACTAAATGACTGACTGACACTGACTGACTGACTGCTTGACTACCTGACTGACTGCTTGACTGACTAACTGACTGGACAGGACTGACCGACTGACTGACTGACAGACTGACTGAATAAGGATGACTGACAGACTGACTGAATAAGGCTGACTGACTGATTGACTGAGAGACTGACTGAATAAGGCTGACCGACTGACTGACTGCCTGACTGACTGACTGACTGAATGACTGACTGACTGACTGACCGAGACTGACTGACTGACTGACTGAGACTGGACTGGACTGACTGACTGACTGACTGACTGAGACTGACTGACTGCTTTAGTGACTAACTGACTGCACAGGACTGACCGACTGACTGACTGACTGACTGCCTGACTGACTGACTGACTGAATGACTGACTGACTGAGACTAAATGACTGACTGCTTGACTGACTGGCTGAAGGACTAACTGACTGACTGAGTGACTGACTGACTGGACTGACTGACTGAGACTGAATGACTGAGTGCTTGACTGATTGACTGTCAGACTGACTGACTGACTTCGCAAAAGGGAAAAATAAAAAAAAAAGAATTATAAAATTAGAAAAAAAATATTTGCATTTAAGATTTCCTTTCCGGCTGGGATTTGAACCCAGGGCGACACTCATGGAAGCCCAACGCTCTCGCCAATATACTATCGGATCTCTGTTGATCGGTGTCTTAATTATAATAAAAACAAAAAATGCACCTTAGTAATTATTGATCTAAAATCTTTGAAATCTAAAGGTCGAATGATTAAACTGACTCAGAATTTTCTTCCGTACATAAATAATCCATATTTACAAAAGAAAGAAATTGAAAAAAAAAAAATCTTCAAATTAGAAGAGAAATATATACATGGAAGATTTTCGTTCCGGCCGGGACTCGAACCCAGTACCACGCGCTTGGAACCCAACGGTCTAGCCATTAGGCTATCGGAGCTCTGTCGATGGAAGTCTTAAATATAATAAAAACAAAAATTGCACCTTGGTAATTATTGATTCAAACACTTTGAAATTTACAGGTCGAATAATTAAACTGACTCAGAATTTTTCTCCCTACATAAATAATCAATATTCGCAAAAGAGAAAAATTAAAAAAAAAGAAGAAGAAATTTCAAATTAGAAACTAAAAGTATACATTGAAGATTTTCGTTCGGGCTGGGACTCGAACCCAGGGCCACTCGCTTGGAAGCCTAACACTCTAGCCATTAGTCTATGGGAGCTCTGTCGGTGGGAGTTTTAAATATAATAAAACAAAAAATGCACCTTGGTAATTGTTTATTTAAACACTTTGAAATCTTCGTGTCGAAAAATTAAACTGACTCAGAATTTTCTTCCCTACATAAATAATCAATAATTGCAAAGGAAAGAAATTGAAAAAAAAAAGAATTTTCAAATTAGAAAAGAAATATATACATTGAAGATATTCGCTCCGGCTGGGACTCGAACCCAGGCCACTCGCTTGGAAGACCAGCGGTCTAGCCATTAGGCTATCGGAGTTCTGTCGAGCGGAGTCTTACTGCCTGACTGATACTGCCTGACTGACAGACTGACTCACTGACTGACTGATACTGACTGACTGACTCACTGACTGACCGAGACTGACTGACTAACTGCCTGACTGACTGAGACTGGACTGACTGACTGACTGACTGACTGACTGACTAACTGACTGACTGAGACTGACTGACTGACTGCTTGACTCTCTGACTGGCTATTTCACTGACTGACTGAATGACTAAATGACTGACTGACACTGACTGACTGACTGCTTGACTACCTGACTGACTGCTTGACTGACTAACTGACTGGACAGGACTGACCGACTGACTGACTGACAGACTGACTGAATAAGGATGACTGACAGACTGACTGAATAAGGCTGACTGACTGACTGAGAGACTGACTGAATAAGGCTGACCGACTGACTGACTGCCTGACTGACTGACTGACTGAATGACTGACTGACTGACTGACCGAGACTGACTGACTGACTGACTGAGACTGGACTGGACTGACTGACTGACTGACTGACTGAGACTGACTGACTGCTTTAGTGACTAACTGACTGCACAGGACTGACCGACTGACTGACTGACTGACTGCCTGACTGACTGACTGACTGAATGACTGACTGACTGAGACTAAATGACTGACTGCTTGACTGACTGGCTGAAGGACTAACTGACTGACTGAGTGACTGACTGAGACTGAATGACTGAGTGCTTGACTGATTGACTGTCAGACTGACTGACTGACTTCGCAAAAGGGAAAAATAAAAAAAAAAGAATTATAAAATTAGAAAAAAATATTTGCATTTAAGATTTCCTTTCCGGCTGGGATTTGAACCCAGGGCGACACTCATGGAAGCCCAACGCTCTCGCCAATATACTATCGGATCTCTGTTGATCGGTGTCTTAATTATAATAAAAACAAAAAATGCACCTTAGTAATTATTGATCTAAAATCTTTGAAATCTAAAGGTCGAATGATTAAACTGACTCAGAATTTTCTTCCGTACATAAATAATCCATATTTACAAAAGAAAGAAATTGAAAAAAAAAAAATCTTCAAATTAGAAGAGAAATATATACATGGAAGATTTTCGTTCCGGCCGGGACTCGAACCCAGTACCACGCGCTTGGAACCCAACGGTCTAGCCATTAGGCTATCGGAGCTCTGTCGATGGAAGTCTTAAATATAATAAAAACAAAAATTGCACCTTGGTAATTATTGATTCAAACACTTTGAAATTTACAGGTCGAATAATTAAACTGACTCAGAATTTTTCTCCCTACATAAATAATCAATATTCGCAAAAGAGAAAAATTAAAAAAAAAAGAAGAAGAAATTTCAAATTAGAAACTAAAAGTATACATTGAAGATTTTCGTTCGGGCTGGGACTCGAACCCAGGGCCACTCGCTTGGAAGCCTAACACTCTAGCCATTAGTCTATGGGAGCTCTGTCGGTGGGAGTTTTAAATATAATAAAACAAAAAATGCACCTTGGTAATTGTTTATTTAAACACTTTGAAATCTTCGTGTCGAAAAATTAAACTGACTCAGAATTTTCTTCCCTACATAAATAATCAATAATTGCAAAGGAAAGAAATTGAAAAAAAAAAGAATTTTCAAATTAGAAAAGAAATATATACATTGAAGATATTCGCTCCGGCTGGGACTCGAACCCAGGCCACTCGCTTGGAAGACCAGCGGTCTAGCCATTAGGCTAACGGAGTTCTGTCGAGCGGAGTCTTACTGCCTGACTGATACTGCCTGACTGACAGACTGACTGACTGATACTGACTGACTGACTCACTGACTGACCGAGACTGACTGACTAACTGCCTGACTGACTAACTGCCTGACTGACTGAGACTGGACTGACTGACTGACTGACTGACTGACTGACTGACTGAATGAGACTGACTGACTGACTGCTTGACTCTCTGACTGGCTATTTCACTGACTGACTGAATGACTAAATGACTGACTGACACTGACTGACTGACTGCTTGACTACCTGACTGACTGCTTGACTGACTAACTGACTGGACAGGACTGACCGACTGACTGACTGACAGACTGACTGAATAAGGATGACTGACAGACTGACTGAATAAGGCTGACTGACTGACTGACTGACTGACTGAATGACTGACTGACTGACTGACCGAGACTGACTGACTGACTGACTGAGACTGAACTGGACTAACTGACTGACTGACTGACTGAGACTGACTGACTGCTTTAGTGACTAACTGACTGCACAGGACTGACCGACTGACTGACTGACTGACTGCCTGACTGACTGACTGACTGAATGACTGACTGACTGAGACTAAATGACTGACTGCTTGACTGACTGGCTGAAGGACTAACTGACTGACTGAGTGACTGACTGACTGGACTGACTGACTGAGACTGAATGACTGAGTGCTTGACTGATTGACTGTCAGACTGACTGACTGACTTCGCAAAAGGGAAAAATAAAAAAAAAAGAATTATAAAATTAGAAAAAAATATTTGCATTTAAGATTTCCTTTCCGGCTGGGATTTGAACCCAGGGCGACACTCATGGAAGCCCAACGCTCTCGCCAATATACTATCGGATCTCTGTTGATCGGTGTCTTAATTATAATAAAAACAAAAAATGCACCTTAGTAATTATTGATCTAAAACCTTTGAAATCTAAAGGTCGAATGATTAAACTGACTCAGAATTTTCTTCCGTACATAAATAATCCATATTTGCAAAAGAAAGAAATTGAAAAAAAAAAGAATCTTCAAATTAGAAGAGAAATATATACATGGAAGATTTTCGTTCCGGCCGGGACTCGAACCCAGTACCACGCGCTTGGAACCCAACGGTCTAGCCATTAGGCTATCGGAGCTCTGTCGATGGAAGTCTTAAATATAATAAAAACAAAAAATGCACCTTGGTAATTATTGATTCAAACACTTTGAAATTTACAGGTCGAATAATTAAACTGACTCAGAATTTTTCTCCCTACATAAATAATCAATATTCGCAAAAGAGAAAAATTAAAAAAAAAAGAAGAAGAAATTTCAAATTAGAAACTAAAGTATACATTGAAGATTTTCGTTCAGGCTGGGACTCGAACCCAGGGCCACTCGCTTGGAAGCCTAACACTCTAGCCATTAGTCTATGGGAGCTCTGTCGGTGGGAGTTTTAAATATAATAAAAACAAAAAATGCACCTTGGTAATTGTTTATTTAAACACTTTGAAATCTTCGTGTCGAAAAATTAAACTGACTCAGAATTTTCTTCCCTACATAAATAATCAATAATTGCAAAGGAAAGAAATTGAAAAAAAAAAGAATTTTCAAATTAGAAAAGAAATATATACATTGTAGATATTCGCTCCGGCTGGGACTCGAACCCAGGCCACTCGCTTGGAAGACCAGCGGTCTAGCCATTAGGCTATCGGAGTTCTGTCGAGCGGAGTCTTACTGCCTGACTGATACTGCCTGACTGACAGACTGACTCACTGACTGACTGATACTGACTGACTGACTCACTGACTGACCGAGACTGACTGACTAACTGCCTGACTGACTGAGACTGGACTGACTGACTGACTGACTGACTGACTAACTGACTGAGTGAGACTGACTGACTGACTGCTTGACTCTCTGACTGGCTATTTCACTGACTGACTGAATGACTAAATGACCGACTGACACTGACTGACTGACTGCTTGACTACCTGACTGACTGCTTGACTGACTAACTGACTGGACAGGACTGACCGACTGACTGACTGACAGACTGACTGAATAAGGATGACTGACAGACTGACTGAATAAGGCCGACTGACTGACTGACTGACAGACTGACTGAATAAGGCTGACCGACTGACTGACTGCCTGACTGACTGACTGACTGAATGACTGACTGACTGACTGACTGACTGCTTTAGTGACTAACTGACTGCACAGGACTGACCGACTGACTGACTGCCTGACTGACTGACTGACTGAATGACTGACTGACTGAGACTAAATGACTGACTGCTTGACTGACTGGCTGAAGGACTAACTGACTGACTGAGTGACTGACTGACTGAGACTGAATGACTGAGTGCTTGACTGATTGACTGTCAGACTGACTGACTGACTTCGCAAAAGGGAAAAATAAAAAAAAAGAATTATAAAATTAGAAAAAAATATTTGCATTTAAGATTTCCTTTCCGGCTGGGATTTGAACCCAGGGCGACACTCCTGGAAGCCCAACGCTCTCGCCAATATACTATCGGATCTCTGTTGATCGGTGTCTTAATTATAATAAAAACAAAAAATGCACCTTAGTAATTATTGATCTAAAACCTTTGAAATCTAAAGGTCGAATGATTAAACTGACTCAGAATTTTCTTCCGTACATAAATAATCCATATTTGCAAAAGAAAGAAATTGAAAAAAAAAAGAATCTTCAAATTAGAAGAGAAATATATACATGGAAGATTTTCGTTCCGGCCGGGACTCGAACCCAGTACCACGCGCTTGGAACCCAACGGTCTAGCCATTAGGCTATCGGAGCTCTGTCGATGGAAGTCTTAAATATAATAAAATTAAAAATTGCACCTTGGTAATTATTGATTCAAACACTTTGAAATTTACAGGTCGAATAATTAAACTGACTCAGAATTTTTCTCCCTACATAAATAATCAATATTCGCAAAAGAGAAAAATTAAAAAAAAAAGAAGAAGAAATTTCAAATTAGAAACTAAAAGTATACATTGAAGATTTTCGTTCGGGCTGGGACTCGAACCCAGGGCCACTCGCTTGGAAGCCTAACACTCTAGCCATTAGTCTATGGGAGCTCTGTCGGTGGGAGTTTTAAATATAATAAAACAAAAAATGCACCTTGGTAATTGTTTATTTAAACACTTTGAAATCTTCGTGTCGAAAAATTAAACTGACTCAGAATTTTCTTCCCTACATAAATAATCAATAATTGCAAAGGAAAGAAATTGAAAAAAAAAAGAATTTTCAACTTAGAAAAGAAATATATACATTGAAGATATTCGCTCCGGCTGGGACTCGAACCCAGGCCACTCGCTTGGAAGACCAGCGGTCTAGCCATTAGGCTATCGGAGTTCTGTCGAGCGGAGTCTTACTGCCTGACTGATACTGCCTGACTGACAGACTGACTCACTGACTGACTGATACTGACTGACTGACTCACTGACTGACCGAGACTGACTGACTAACTGCCTGACTGACTGAGACTGGACTGACTGACTGACTGACTGACTGACTGACTAACTGACTGACTGAGACTGACTGACTGACTGCTTGACTCTCTGACTGGCTATTTCACTGACTGACTGAATGACTAAATGACTGACTGACACTGACTGACTGACTGCTTGACTACCTGACTGACTGCTTGACTGACTAACTGACTGGACAGGACTGACCGACTGACTGACTGACAGACTGACTGAATAAGGATGACTGACAGACTGACTGAATAAGGCTGACTGACTGACTGACTGAGAGACTGACTGAATAAGGCTGACCGACTGACTGACTGCCTGACTGACTGACTGACTGAATGACTGACTGACTGACTGACCGAGACTGACTGACTGACTGACTGAGACTGGACTGGACTGACTGACTGACTGACTGACTGAGACTGACTGACTGCTTTAGTGACTAACTGACTGCACAGGACTGACCGACTGACTGACTGACTGACTGCCTGACTGACTGACTGACTGAATGACTGACTGACTGAGACTAAATGACTGACTGCTTGACTGACTGGCTGAAGGACTAACTGACTGACTGAGTGACTGACTGACTGGACTGACTGACTGAGACTGAATGACTGAGTGCTTGACTGATTGACTGTCAGACTGACTGACTGACTTCGCAAAAGGGAAAAATAAAAAAAAAAGAATTATAAAATTAGAAAAAAATATTTGCATTTAAGATTTCCTTTCCGGCTGGGATTTGAACCCAGGGCGACACTCATGGAAGCCCAACGCTCTCGCCAATATACTATCGGATCTCTGTTTATCGGTGTCTTAATTATAATAAAAACAAAAAATGCACCTTAGTAATTATTGATCTAAAATCTTTGAAATCTAAAGGTCGAATGATTAAACTGACTCAGAATTTTCTTCCGTACATAAATAATCCATATTTACAAAAGAAAGAAATTGAAAAAAAAAAAATCTTCAAATTAGAAGAGAAATATATACATGGAAGATTTTCGTTCCGGCCGGGACTCGAACCCAGTACCACGCGCTTGGAACCCAACGGTCTAGCCATTAGGCTATCGGAGCTCTGTCGATGGAAGTCTTAAATATAATAAAAACAAAAATTGCACCTTGGTAATTATTGATTCAAACACTTTGAAATTTACAGGTCGAATAATTAAACTGACTCAGAATTTTTCTCCCTACATAAATAATCAATATTCGCAAAAGAGAAAAATTAAAAAAAAAAGAAGAAGAAATTTCAAATTAGAAACTAAAAGTATACATTGAAGATTTTCGTTCGGGCTGGGACTCGAACCCAGGGCCACTCGCTTGGAAGCCTAACACTCTAGCCATTAGTCTATGGGAGCTCTGTCGGTGGGAGTTTTAAATATAATAAAACAAAAAATGCACCTTGGTAATTGTTTATTTAAACACTTTGAAATCTTCGTGTCGAAAAATTAAACTGACTCAGAATTTTCTTCCCTACATAAATAATCAATAATTGCAAAGGAAAGAAATTGAAAAAAAAAAGAATTTTCAAATTAGAAAAGAAATATATACATTGAAGATATTCGCTCCGGCTGGGACTCGAACCCAGGCCACTCGCTTGGAAGACCAGCGGTCTAGCCATTAGGCTATCGGAGTTCTGTCGAGCGGAGTCTTACTGCCTGACTGATACTGCCTGACTGACAGACTGACTCACTGACTGACTGATACTGACTGACTGACTCACTGACTGACCGAGACTGACTGACTAACTGCCTGACTGACTGAGACTGGACTGACTGACTGACTGACTGACTGACTAACTGACTGAGTGAGACTGACTGACTGACTGCTTGACTCTCTGACTGGCTATTTCACTGACTGACTGAATGACTAAATGACCGACTGACACTGACTGACTGACTGCTTGACTACCTGACTGACTGCTTGACTGACTAACTGACTGGACAGGACTGACCGACTGACTGACTGACAGACTGACTGAATAAGGATGACTGACAGACTGACTGAATAAGGCCGACTGACTGACTGACTGACAGACTGACTGAATAAGGCTGACCGACTGACTGACTGCCTGACTGACTGACTGACTGACTGACTGACTGCTTTAGTGACTAACTGACTGCACAGGACTGACCGACTGACTGACTGACTGACTGCCTGACTGACTGACTGACTGAATGACTGACTGACTGAGACTAAATGACTGACTGCTTGACTGACTGGCTGAAGGACTAACTGACTGACTGAGTGACTGACTGACTGAGACTGAATGACTGAGTGCTTGACTGATTGACTGTCAGACTGACTGACTGACTTCGCAAAAGGGAAAAATAAAAAAAAAGAATTATAAAATTAGAAAAAAATATTTGCATTTAAGATTTCCTTTCCGGCTGGGATTTGAACCCAGGGCGACACTCCTGGAAGCCCAACGCTCTCGCCAATATACTATCGGATCTCTGTTGATCGGTGTCTTAATTATAATAAAAACAAAAAATGCACCTTAGTAATTATTGATCTAAAACCTTTGAAATCTAAAGGTCGAATGATTAAACTGACTCAGAATTTTCTTCCGTACATAAATAATCCATATTTGCAAAAGAAAGAAATTGAAAAAAAAAAGAATCTTCAAATTAGAAGAGAAATATATACATGGAAGATTTTCGTTCCGGCCGGGACTCGAACCCAGTACCACGCGCTTGGAACCCAACGGTCTAGCCATTAGGCTATCGGAGCTCTGGCGATGGAAGTCTTAAATATAATAAAAACAAAAAATGCACCTTGGTAATTATTGATTCAAACACTTTGAAATTTACAGGTTGAATAATTAAACTGACTCAGAATTTCTCTCCCTACATAAATAATCAATATTCGCAAAAGAGAAAAATTAAAAAAAAAGAAGAAGAAATTTCAAATTAGAAACTAAAGTATACATTGAAGATTTTCGTTCAGGCTGGGACTCGAACCCAGGGGCACTCGCTTGGAAGCCTAACACTCTAGCCATTAGTCTATGGGAGCTCTGTCGGTGGGAGTTTTAAATATAATAAAAACAAAAAATGCACCTTGGTAATTGTTTATTTAAACACTTTGAAATCTTCGTGTCGAAAAATTAAACTGACTCAGAATTTTCTTCCCTACATAAATAATCAATAATTGCAAAGGAAAGAAATTGAAAAAAAAAAGAATTTTCAAATTAGAAAAGAAATATATACATTGAAGATATTCGCTCCGGCTGGGACTCGAACCCAGGCCACTCGCTTGGAAGACCAGCGGTCTAGCCATTAGGCTATCGGAGTTCTGTCGAGCGGAGTCTTACTGCCTGACTGATACTGCCTGACTGACAGACTGACTCACTGACTGACTGATACTGACTGACTGACTCACTGACTGACCGAGACTGACTGACTAACTGCCTGACTGACTGAGACTGGACTGACTGACTGACTGACTGACTGACTGACTAACTGACTGACTGAGACTGACTGACTGACTGCTTGACTCTCTGACTGGCTATTTCACTGACTGACTGAATGACTAAATGACTGACTGACACTGACTGACTGACTGCTTGACTACCTGACTGACTGCTTGACTGACTAACTGACTGGACAGGACTGACCGACTGACTGACTGACAGACTGACTGAATAAGGATGACTGACAGACTGACTGAATAAGGATGACTGACAGACTGACTGAATAAGGCTGACTGACTGACTGACTGACAGACTGACTGAATAAGGCTGACCGACTGACTGACTGCCTGACTGACTGACTGACTGAATGACTGACTGACTGACTGACCGAGACTGACTGACTGACTGACTGAGACTGGACTGGACTGACTGACTGACTGACTGAGACTGACTGACTGCTTTAGTGACTAACTGACTGCACAGGACTGACCGACTGACTGACTGACTGACTGCCTGACTGACTGACTGACTGAATGACTTACTGACTGAGACTAAATGACTGACTGCTTGACTGACTGGCTGAAGGACTAACTGACTGACTGAGTGACTGACTGACTGGACTGACTGACTGAGACTGAATGACTGAGTGCTTGACTGATTGACTGTCAGACTGACTGACTGACTTCGCAAAAGGGAAAAATAAAAAAAAAAGAATTATAAAATTAGAAAAAAATATTTGCATTTAAGATTTCCTTTCCGGATGGGATTTGAACCCAGGGCGACACTCATGGAAGCCCAAGGCTCTCGCCAATATACTATCGGATCTCTCTTGATCGGTGTCTTAATTATAATAAAAACAAAAAATGCACCTTAGTAATTATTGATCTAAAATCTTTGAAATCTAAAGGTCGAATGATTAAATTGACTCAGAATTTTCTTCCGTACATAAATAATCCATATTTGCAAAAGAAAGAAATTGAAAAAAAAAGAATCTTCAAATTAGAAGAGAAATATATACATGGAAGATTTTCGCTCCGGCCGGGACTCGAACCCAGTACCACGCGCTTGGAACCCAACGGTCTAGCCATTAGGCTATCGGAGCTCTGTCGATGGAAGTCTTAAATATAATAAAAACAAAAAATGCACCTTGGTAATTATTGATTCAAACACTTTGAAATTTACAGGTCGAATAATTAAACTGACTCAGAATTTTTCTCCCTACATAAATAATCAATATTCGCAAAAGAGAAAAATTAAAAAAAAAAGAAGAAGAAATTTCAAATTAAAAACTAAAAGTATACATTGAAGATTTTCGTTCAGGCTGGGACTCGAACCCAGGGCCACTCGCTTGGAAGCCTAACACTCTAGCCATTAGTCTATGGGAGCTCTGTCGGTGGGAGTTTTAAATATAATAAAAACAAAAAATGCACCTTGGTAATTGTTTATTTAAACACTTTGAAATCTTCGTGTCGAAAAATTAAACTGACTCAGAATTTTCTTCCCTACATAAATAATCAATAATTGCAAAGGAAAGAAATTGAAAAAAAAAGAATTTTCAAATTAGAAAAGAAATATATACACTGAAGATATTCGCTCCGGCTGGGACTCGAACCCAGGCCACTCGCTTGGAAGACCAGCGGTCTAGCCATTAGGCTATCGGAGTTCTGTCGAGCGGAGTCTTACTGCCTGACTGATACTGCCTGACTGACAGACTGACTCACTGACTGACTGATACTGACTGACTGACTCACTGACTGACCGAGACTGACTGACTAACTGCCTGACTGACTGAGACTGGACTGACTGACTGACTGACTGACTGACTGTCTAACTGACTGACTGAGACTGACTGACTGACTGCTTGACTCTCTGACTGGCTATTTCACTGACTGACTGAATGACTAAATGACTGACTGACACTGACTGACTGACTGCGTGACTACCTGACTGACTGCTTGACTACCTGACTGACTGCTTGACTGACTAACTGACTGGACAGGACTGACCGACTGACTGACTGACAGACTGACTGAATAAGGATGACTGACAGACTGACTGAATAAGGCTGACTGACTGACTGACTGCCTGACTGACTGACTGACTGAATGACTGACTGACTGACTGACCGAGACTGACTGACTGACTGACCGAGACTGACTGACTGACTGACTGACTGACTGACTGAGACTGACTGACTGCTTTAGTGACTAACTGACTGCACAGGACTGACCGACTGACTGACTACCTGACTGCGTGACTGACTGACTGACTGAATGACTGACTGACTGAGACTAAATGACTGACTGCTTGACTGACTGGCTGAAGGACTAACTGACTGACTGAGTGACTGACTGACTGGACTGACTGACTGAGACTGAATGACTGAGTGCTTGACTGATTGACTGTCAGACTGTCTGACTGACTTCGCAAAAGGGAAAAATAAAAAAAAAAGGATTATAAAATTATAAAAAAATATTTGCATTTAAGATTTCCTTTCCGGCTGGGATTTGAACCCAGGGCGACACTCATGGAAGCCCAACGCTCTCGCCAATATACTATCGGATCTCTGTTGATCGGTGTCTTAATTATAATAAAAACAAAAAATGCACCTTAGTAATTATTGATCTAAAATCTTTGAAATCTAAAGGTCGAATGATTAAACTGACTCAGAATTTTCTTCCGTACATAAATAATCCATATTTGCAAAAGAAAGAAATTGAAAAAAAAAGAATCTTCAAATTAGAAGAGAAATATATACATGGAAGATTTTCGTTCCGGCCGGGACTCGAACCCAGTACCACGCGCTTGGAACCCAACGGTCTAGCCATTAGGCTATCGGAGCTCTGTCGATGGAAGTCTTAAATATAATAAAAACAAAAAATGCACCTTGGTAATTATTGATTCAAACACTTTGAAATTTACAGGTCGAATAATTAAACTGACTCAGAATTTTTCTCCCTACATAAATAATCAATATTCGCAAAAGAGAAAAATTAAAAAAAAAAGAAGAAGAAATTTCAAATTAGAAACTAAAAGTATACATTGAAGATTTTCGTTCAGGCTGGGACTCGAACCCAGGGCCACTCGCTTGGAAGCCTAACACTCTAGCCATTAGTCTATGGGAGCTCTGTCGGTGGGAGTTTAAAATATAATAAAAACAAAAAATGCACCTTGGTAATTGTTTATTTAAACACTTTGAAATCTTCGTGTCGAAAAATTAAACTGACTCAGAATTTTCTTCCTTACATAAATAATCAATAATTGCAAAGGAAAGAAATTGAAAAAAAAAAGAATTTTCAAATTAGAAAAGAAATATATACATTGAAGATATTCGCTCCGGCTGGGACTCGAACCCAGGCCACTCGCTTGGAAGACCAGCGGTCTAGCCATTAGGCTATCGGAGTTCTGTCGAGCGGAGTCTTACTGCCTGACTGATACTGCCTGACTGACAGACTGACTCACTGACTGACTGATACTGACTGACTGACTCACTGACTGACCGAGACTGACTGACTAACTGCCTGACTGACTGAGACTGGACTGACTGACTGACTGACTGACTGACTGTCTAACTGACTGACTGAGACTGACTGACTGACTGTTTGACTCTCTGACTGGCTATTTCACTGACTGACTGAATGACTAAATGACTGACTGACACTGACTGACTGACTGCTTGACTACCTGACTGACTGCTTGACTGACTAACTGACTGGACAGGACTGACCGACTGACTGACTGACAGACTGACTGAATAAGGATGACTGACAGACTGACTGAATAAGGCTGACTGACTGACTGACTGACAGACTGACTGAATAAGGCTGACCGACTGACTGACTGCCTGACTGACTGACTGACTGAATGACTGACTGACTGACCGAGACTGACTGACTGACTGACCGAGACTGACTGACTGACTGACTGACTGACTGACTGAGACTGACTGACTGCTTTAGTGACTAACTGACTGCACAGGACTGACCGACTGACTGACTGACTGACTGCCTGACTGACTGACTGACTGAATGACTGACTGACTGAGACTAAATGACTGACTGCTTGACTGACTGGCTGAAGGACTAACTGACTGACTGAGTGACTGACTGACTGGACTGACTGACTGAGACTGAATGACTGAGTGCTTGACTGATTGACTGTCAGACTGTCTGACTGACTTCGCAAAAGGGAAAAATAAAAAAAAAAGAATTATAAAATTATAAAAAAAATATTTGCATTTAAGATTTCCTTTCCGGCTGGGATTTGAACCCAGGGCGACACTCATGGAAGCCCAACGCTCTCGCCAATATACTATCGGATCTCTGTTGATCGGTGTCTTAATTATAATAAAAACAAAAAATGCACCTTAGTAATTATTGATCTAAAATCTTTGAAATCTAAAGGTCGAATGATTAAACTGACTCAGAATTTTCTTCCGTACATAAATAATCCATATTTGCAAAAGAAAGAAATTGAAAAAAAAAAGAATCTTCAAATTAGAAGACAAATATATACATGGAAGATTTTCGTTCCGGCCGGGACTCGAACCCAGTACCACGCGCTTGGAACCCAACGGTCTAGCCATTAGGCTATCGGAGCTCTGTCGATGGAAGTCTTAAATATAATAAAAACAAAAAATGCACCTTGGTATTTATTGATTCAAACACTTTGAAATTTACAGGTCGAATAATTAAACTGACTCAGAATTTTTCTCCCTACATAAATAATCAATATTCGCAAAAGAGAAAAATTAAAAAAAAAAGAAGAAGAAATTTCAAATTAGAAACTAAAGTATACATTGAAGATTTTCGTTCAGGCTGGGACTCGAACCCAGGGCCACTCGCTTGGAAGCCTAACACTCTAGCCATTAGTCTATGGGAGCTCTGTCGGTGGGAGTTTTAAATATAATAAAAACAAAAAATGCACCTTGGTAATTGTTTATTTAAACACTTTGAAATCTTCGTGTCGAAAAATTAAACTGACTCAGAATTTTCTTCCCTACATAAATAATCAATAATTGCAAAGGAAAGAAATTGAAAAAAAAAACAATTTTCAAATTAGAAAAGAAATATATACATTGAAGATATTCGCTCCGGCTGGGACTCGAACCCAGGCCACTCGCTTGGAAGACCAGCGGTCTAGCCATTAGGCTATCGGAGTTCTGTCGATCGGAGTCTTACTGCCTGACTGATACTGCTTGACTGACAGACTGACTCACTGACTGACTGATACTGACTGACTGACTCACTGACTGACCGAGACAGACTGACTAACTGCCTGACTGACTGAGACTGGACAGACTGACTGACTGACTGACTGACTGACTGTCTAACTGACTGACTGAGACTGACTGACTGACTGCTTGACTCTCTGACTGGCTATTTCACTGACTGACACTGACTGACTGACTGCTTGACTACCTGACTGACTGCTTGACTGACTAACTGACTGGACAGGACTGACCGACTGACTGACTGACAGACTGACTGAATAAGGATGACTGACAGACTGACTGAATAAGGCTGACTGACTGACTGACTGACAGACTGACTGAATAAGGCTGACCGACTGACTGACTGCCTGACTGACTGACTGACTGAATGACTGACTGACTGACTGACCGAGACTGACTGACTGACTGACTGAGACTGGACTGGACTGACTGACTGACTGACTGACTGAGACTGACTGACTGCTTTAGTGACTAACTGACTGCACAGGACTGACCGACTGACTGACTGACTGACTGACTGACTGACTGACTGACTGAATGACTGACTGACTGAGACTAAATGACTGACTGCTTGACTGACTGGCTGAAGGACTAACTGACTGACTGAGTGACTGACTGACTGGACTGACTGACTGAGACTGAACGACTGAGTGCTTGACTGATTGACTGTCAGACTGACTGACTGACTTCGCAAAAGGGAAAAATAAAAAAAAAAGAATTATAAAATTAGAAAAAAATATTTGCATTTAAGATTTCCTTTCCGGCTGGGATTTGAACCCAGGGCGACACTCATGGAAGCCCAACGCTCTCGCCAATATACTATCGGATCTCTGTTGATCGGTGTCTTAATTATAATAAAAACAAAAAATGCACCTTAGTAATTAGTGATCTAAAATCTTTGAAATCTAAAGGTCGAATAATTAAACTGACTCAGAATTTTCTTCCGTACATAAATAATCCATATTTGAAAAAGAAAGAAATTGAAAAAAAAAGAATCTTCAAATTAGAAGAGAAATATATACATAGAAGATTTTCGTTCCGGCCGGGACTCGAACCCAGTACCACGCGCTAGGAACCCAACGGTCTAGCCATTAGGCTATCGGAGCTCTGTCGATGGAAGTCTTAAATATAATAAAAACAAAAAATGCACCTTGGTAATTATTGATTCAAACACTTTGAAATTTACAGGTCGAATAATTAAACTGACTCAGAATTTTTCTCCCTACATAAATAATCAATATTCGCAAAAGAGAAAAATTTAAAAAAAAAGAAGAAGAAATTTCAAATTAGAAACTAAAAGTATACATTGAAGATTTTCGTTCAGGCTGGGACTCGAACCCAGGGCCACTCGCTTGGAAGCCTAACACTCTAGCCATTAGTCTATGGGAGCTCTGTCGGTGGGATTTTTAAATATAATAAAAACAAAAAATGCACCTTGGTAATTGTTTATTTAAACACTTTGAAATCTTCGTGTCGAAAAATTAAACTGACTCAGAATTTTCTTCCCTACATAAATAATCAATAATTGCAAAGGAAAGAAATTGAAAAAAAAAAGAATTTTCAAATTAGAAAAGAAATATATACATTGAAGATATTCGCTCCGGCTGGGACTCGAACCCAGGCCACTCGCTTGGAAGACCAGCGGTCTAGCCATTAGGCTATCGGAGTTCTGTCGAGCGGAGTCTTACTGCCTGACTGATACTGACTGACTGACTGACTGACTGACTGACTGACTGACTAACTGACTGACTGAGACTGACTGACTGACTGCTTGACTCTCTGACTGGCTATTTCACTGACTGACTGAATGATTAAATGACTGACTGACTGACTGCTTGACTACCTGACTGACTGCTTGACTGACTAACTGACTGGACAGGACTGACCGACTGACTGACTGCCAGACTGACTGAATAAGGATGACTGACAGACTGACTGAACAAGGCTGACTGACTGACTGACAGACTGACTGAATAAGGCTGACCGACTGACTGACTGCCTGACTGACTGACTGACTGACTGACTGACCGAGACTGACTGACTGACTGACTGAGACTGGACTGGACTGACTGACTGACTGACTGACTGAGACTGACTGACTGCTTTAGTGACTAACTGACTGCACAGGACTGACCGACTGACTGACTGACTGACTGCCTGACTGACTGACTGACTGAATGACTGACTGACTGAGACTAAATGACTGACTGCTTGTCTGACTGGCTGAAGGACTAACTGACTGGACTGACTGACTGAGACTGAATGACTGAGTGCTTGACTGATTGACTGTCAGACTGACTGACTGACTTCGCAAAAGGGAAAAATAAAAAAAAAGAATTATAAAATTAGAAAAAAATATTTGCATTTAAGGTTTTCTTTCCGGCTGGGATTTGAACCCAGGGCGACACTCATGGAAGCCCAACGCTCTCGTCAATATACTATCGGATCTCTGTTGATCGGTGTCTTAATTATAATAAAAACAAAAACTGCACCTTAGTAATTATTGATCTAAAATCTTTGAAATCTAAAGGTCGAATGATTAAACTGACTCAGAATTTTCTTCCGTACATAAATAATCCATATTTGCAAAAGAAAGAAATTGAAAAAAAAAAGAATCTTCAAATTAGAAGAGAAATATATACATGGAAGATTTTCGTTCCGGCCGGGACTCGAACCCAGTACCACGCGCTTGGAACCCAACGGTCTAGCCATTAGGCTATCTGAGCTCTGTCGATGGAAGTCTTAAATATAATAAAAACAAAAAATGCACCTTGGTAATTATTGATTCAAACACTTTGAAATTTACAGGTAGAATAATTAAACTGACTCAGAATTTTTCTCCCTACATAAATAATCAATATTCGCAAAAGAGAAAAATTAAAAAAAAAAAAAGAAGAAGAAATTTCAAATTAGAAACTAAAAGTATACATTGAAGATTTTCGTTCAGGCTGGGACTCGAACCCAGGGCCACTCGCTTTTAAGCCTATCACTCTAGCCATTAGTCTCTGGGAGCTCTATCGGTGGGAGTTTTAAATATAATAAAAACAAAAAATGCACCTTGGTAATTGTTTATTTAAACACTTTGAAATCTTCGTGTCGAAAAATTAAACTGACTCAGAATTTTCTTCCCTACATAAATAATAAATAATTGCAAAGGAAAGAAATTGAAAAAAAAAAGAATTTTCAAATTAGAAAAGAAATATATACATTGAAGATATTCGCTCCGGCTGGGACTCGAACCCAGGCCACTCGCTTGGAAGACCAGCGGTCTAGCCATTAGGCTATCGGAGTTCTGTCGAGCGGCGTCTTACTGCCTGACTGATACTGCCTGACTCACTGACTGACTGATACTGACTGACTGACTCACTGACTGACCGAGACTGACTGACTAACTGCCTGACTGACTGAGACTGGACTGACTGACTGACTGACTGACTGACTGACTAACTGACTGACTGAGACTGACTGACTGACTGCTTGACTCTCTGACTGGCTATTTCACTGACTGACTGAATGAATAAATGACTGACTGACACTGACTGACTGACTGCTTGACTACCTGACTGACTGCTTGACTGACTAACTGACTGGACAGGACTGACCGACTGACTGACTGACAGACTGACTGAATAAGGATGACTGACAGACTGACTGAATAAGGCTGACTGACTGACTGACTGACAGACTGACTGAATAAGGCTGACCGACTGACTGACTGCCTGACTGACTGACTGACTGACTGACTGACTGACCGAGACTGACTGACTGACTGACTGACTGACTGACTAACTGACTGACTGACTGACTGCTTTAGTGACTAACTGACTGCACAGGACTGACCGACTGACTGACTGACTGACTGCCTGACTGACTGACTGACTGAATGACTGACTGACTGAGACTAAATGACTGACTGCTTGACTGACTGGCTGAAGGACTAACTGACTGACTGAGTGACTGACTGACTGGACTGACTGACTGAGACTTAATGACTGAGTGCTTGACTGATTGACTGTCAGACTGACTGACTGACTTCGCAAAAGGGAAAAATAAAAAAAAAGAATTATAAAATTAGAAAAAAATATTTGCATTTAAGATTTCCTTTCCGGCTGGGATTTGAACACAGGGCGACACTCATGGAAGCCCAACGCTCTCGCCAATATACTATCGGATCTCTGTTGATCGGTGTCTTAATTATAATAAAAACAAAAAATGCACGTTAGTAATTATTGATCTAAAATCTTTGAAATCTAAAGGTCGAATGATTAAACTGACTCAGAATTTTCTTCCCTACATAAATAATCAATAATTGCAAAGGAAAGAAATTGAAAAAAAAAAGAATTTTCAAATTAGAAAAGAAATATATACATTGAAGATATTCGCTCCGGCTGGGACTCGAACCCAGGCCACTCGCTTGGAAGACCAGCGGTCTAGCCATTAGGCTATCGGAGTTCTGTTGAGCGGAGTCTTACTGCCTGACTGATACTGCCTGACTCACTGACTGACTGATACTGACTGACTGACTCACTGACTGACTGAGACTGACTGACTAACTGCCTGACTGACTGAGACTGGACTGACTGACTGACTGACTGACCGACTGACTAACTGACTGACTGAGACTGACTGACTGACTGCTTGACTCTCTGACTGGCTATTTCACTGACTGACTGAATGAATAAATGACTGACTGACACTGACTGACTGACTGCTTGATTACCTGACTGACTGCTTGACTGAATAACTGACTGGACAGGACTGACCGACTGACTGACTGACAGACTGACTGAATAAGGATGACTGACAGACTGACTGAATAAGGCTGACTGACTGACTGACTGACAGACTGACTGAATAAGGCTGACCGACTGACTGACTGCCTGACTGACTGACTGACTGACTGACTGACTGACCGAGACTGACTGACTGACTGACTGAGACTGGACTGGACTGACTGACTGACTGACTGACTGACTGCTTTAGTGACTAACTGACTGCACAGGACTGACCGACTGACTGACTTACTGACTGCCTGACTGACTGACTGACTGAATGACTGACTGACTGAGACTAAATGACTGACTGCTTGACTGACTGGCTGAAGGACTAACTGACTGACTGAGTGACTGACTGACTGGACTGACTGACTGAGACTGAATGACTGAGTGCTTGACTGATTGACTGTCAGACTGACTGACTGACTTCGCAAAAGGGAAAAATAAAAAAAAAGAATTATAAAATTAGAAAAAAATATTTGCATTTAAGATTTCCTTTCCGGCTGGGATTTGAACCCAGGGCGACACTCATGGAAGCCCAACGCTCTCGCCAATATACTATCGGATCTCTGTTGATCGGTGTCTTAATTATAATAAAAACAAAAAATGCACGTTAGTAATTATTGATCTAAAATCTTTGAAATCTAAAGGTCGAATGATTAAACTGACTCAGAATTTTCTTCCCTACATAAATAATCAATAATTGCAAAGGAAAGAAATTGAAAAAAAAAAGAATTTTCAAATTAGAAAAGAAATATATACATTGAAGATATTCGCTCCGGCTGGGACTCGAACCCAGGCCACTCGCTTGGGAGACCAGCGGTCTAGCCATTAGGCTATCGGAGTTCTGTCGAGCGGAGTCTTACTGCCTGACTGATACTGACTGACTGACTCACTGACTGACCGAGACTGACTGACAAACTGCCTGACTGACTGAGACTGGACTGACTGAGACTGACTGACTGACTGCTTGACTCTCTGACTGGCTATTTCACTGACTGACTGAATGACTAAATGACTGACTGACACTGACTGACTGACTGCTTGACTACCTGACTGACTGCTTGACTGACTAACTGACTGGACAGGACTGACCGACTGACTGACTGCCAGACTGACTGAATAAGGATGACTGACAGACTGACTGAACAAGGCTGACTGACTGACTGACAGACTGACTGAATAAGGCTGACCGACTGACTGACTGCCTGACTGACTGACTGACTGACCGAGACTGACTGACTGACTGACTGAGACTGGACTGGACTGACTGACTGACTGACTGACTGAGACTGACTGACTGCTTTAGTGACTAACTGACTGCACAGGACTGACCGACTGACTGACTGACTGACTACCTGACTGACTGACTGACTGAATGACTGACTGACTGAGACTAAATGACTGACTGCTTGACTGACTGGCTGAAGGACTAACTGACTGGACTGACTGACTGAGACTGAATGACTGAGTGCTTGACTGATTGACTGTCAGACTGACTGACTGACTTCGCAAAAGGGAAAAATAAAAAAAAAAGAATTATAAAATTAGAAAAAAATATTTGCATTTAAGGTTTTCTTTCCGGCTGGGATTTGAACCCAGGGCGACACTCATGGAAGCCCAACGCTCTCGTCAATATACTATCGGATCTCTGTTGATCGGTGTCTTAATTATAATAAAAACAAAAACTGCACCTTAGTAATTATTGATCTAAAATCTTTGAAATCTAAAGGTCGAATGATTAAACTGACTCAGAATTTTCTTCCGTACATAAATAATCCATATTTGCAAAAGAAAGAAATTGAAAAAAAAAGAATCTTCAAATTAGAAGAGAAATATATACATGGAAGATTTTCGTTCCGGCCGGGACTCGAACCCAGTACCACGCGCTTGGAACCCAACGGTCTAGCCATTAGGCTATCTGAGCTCTGTCGATGGAAGTCTTAAATATAATAAAAACAAAAAATGCACCTTGGTAATTATTGATTCAAACACTTTGAAATTTACAGGTAGAATAATTAAACTGACTCAGAATTTTTCTCCCTACATAAATAATCAATATTCGCAAAAGAGAAAAATTAAAAAAAAAAAAGAAGAAGAAATTTCAAATTAGAAACTAAAAGTATACATTGAAGATTTTCGTTCAGGCTGGGACTCGAACCCAGGGCCACTCGCTTTTAAGCCTATCACTCTAGCCATTAGTCTATGGGAGCTCTATCGGTGGGAGTTTTAAATATAATAAAAACAAAAAATGCACCTTGGTAATTGTTTATTTAAACACTTTGAAATCTTCGTGTCGAAAAATTAAACTGACTCAGAATTTTCTTCCCTACATAAATAATAAATAATTGCAAAGGAAAGAAATTGAAAAAAAAAAAGAATTTTCAAATTAGAAAAGAAATATATACATTGAAGATATTCTCTCCGGCTGGGACTCGAACCCAGGCCACTCGCTTGGAAGACCAGCGGTCTAGCCATTAGGCTATCGGAGTTCTGTCGAGCGGAGTCTTACTGCCTGACTGATACTGCCTGACTCACTGACTGACTGATAATGACTGACTGACTCACTGACTGACCGAGACTGACTGACTAACTGCCTGACTGACTGAGACTGGACTGACTGACTGACTGACTGACTGACTGACTAACTGACTGACTGAGACTGACTGACTGACTGCTTGACTCTCTGACTGGCTATTTCACTGACTGACTGAATGAATAAATGACTGACTGACACTGACTGACTGACTGCTTGACTACCTGACTGACTGCTTGACTGACTAACTGACTGGACAGGACTGACCGACTGACTGACTGACAGACTGACTGAATAAGGATGACTGACAGACTGACTGAATAAGGCTGACTGACTGACTGACTGACAGACTGACTGAATAAGGCTGACCGACTGACTGACTGCCTGCCTGACTGACTGACTGACTGACTAACTGACCGAGACTGACTGACTGACTGACTGAGACTGGACTGGACTGACTGACTGACTGACTGACTGACTGCTTTAGTGACTAACTGACTGCACAGGACTGACCGACTGACTGACTGACTGACTGCCTGACTGACTGACTGACTGAATGACTGACTGACTGAGACTAAATGACTGACTGCTTGACTGACTGGCTGAAGGACTAACTGACTGACTGAGTGACTGACTGACTGGACTGACTGACTGAGACTGAATGACTGAGTGCTTGACTGATTGACTGTCAGACTGACTGACTGACTTCGCAAAAGGGAAAAATAAAAAAAAAAGAATTATAAAATTAGAAAAAAATATTTGCATTTAAGATTTCCTTTCCGGCTGGGATTTGAACCCAGGGCGACACTCATGGAAGCCCAACGCTCTCGCCAATATACTATCGGATCTCTGTTGATCGGTGTCTTAATTATAATAAAAACAAAAAATGCACCTTAGTAATTATTGATCTAAAATCTTTGAAATCTAAAGGTCGAATGATTAAACTGACTCAGAATTTTCTTCCGTACATAAATAATCCATATTTACAAAAGAAAGAAATTGAAAAAAAAAAAAATCTTCAAATTAGAAGAGAAATATATACATGGAAGATTTTCGTTCCGGCCGGGACTCGAACCCAGTACCACGCGCTTGGAACCCAACGGTCTAGCCATTAGGCTATCGGAGCTCTGTCGATGGAAGTCTTAAATATAATAAAAACAAAAATTGCACCTTGGTAATTATTGATTCAAACACTTTGAAATTTACAGGTCGAATAATTAAACTGACTCAGAATTTTTCTCCCTACATAAATATTCAATATTCGCAAAAGAGAAAAATTAAAAAAAAAAGAAGAAGAAATTTCAAATTAGAAACTAAAAGTATACATTGAAGATTTTCGTTCGGGCTGGGACTCGAACCCAGGGCCACTCGCTTGGAAGCCTAACACTCTAGCCATTAGTCTATGGGAGCTCTGTCGGTGGGAGTTTTAAATATAATAAAACAAAAAATGCACCTTGGTAATTGTTTATTTAAACACTTTGAAATCTTTGTGTCGAAAAATTAAACTGACTCAGAATTTTCTTCCCTACATAAATAATCAATAATTGCAAAGGAAAGAAATTGAAAAAAAAAAGAATTTTCAAATTAGAAAAGAAATATATACATTGAAGATATTCGCTCCGGCTGGGACTCGAACCCAGGCCACTCGCTTGGAAGACCAGCGGTCTAGCCATTAGGCTATCGGAGTTCTGTCGAGCGGAGTCTTACTGCCTGACTGATACTGCCTGACTGACAGACTGACTGACTGATACTGACTGACTGACTCACTGACTGACCGAGACTGACTGACTAACTGCCTGACTGACTGAGACTGGACTGACTGACTGACTGACTGACTGACTGACTAACTGACTGACTGAGACTGACTGACTGACTGCTTGACTCTCTGACTGGCTATTTCACTGACTGACTGAATGACTAAATGACTGACTGACACTGACTGACTGACTGCTTGACTACCTGACTGACTGCTTGACTGACTAACTGACTGGACAGGACTGACCGACTGACTGACTGACAGACTGACTGAATAAGGATGACTGACAGACTGACTGAATAAGGCTGACTGACTGACTGACTGACAGACTGACTGAATAAGGCTGACCGACTGACTGACTGCCTGACTGACTGACTGACTGAATGACTGACTGACTGACTGACCGACTGACTGACCGAGACTGACTGACTGACTGACTGAGACTGGACTGGACTGACTGACTGACTGACTGACTGAGACTGACTGACTGATTTAGTGACTAACTGACTGCACAGGACTGACCGACTGACTGACTGACTGACTGCCTGACTGACTGACTGACTGAATGACTGACTGACTGAGACTAAATGACTGACTGCTTGACTGACTGGCTGAAGGACTAACTGACTGACTGAGTGACTGACTGACTGGACTGACTGACTGAGACTGAATGACTGAGTGCTTGACTGATTGACTGTCAGACTGACTGACTGACTTCGCAAAAGGGAAAAATAAAAAAAAAAGAATTATAAAATTAGAAAAAAATATTTGCATTTAAGATTTCCTTTCCGGCTGGGATTTGAACCCAGGGCGACACTCATGGAAGCCCAACGCTCTCGCCAATATACTATCGGATCTCTGTTGATCGGTGTCTTAATTATAATAAAAACAAAAAATGCACCTTAGTAATTATTGATCTAAAATCTTTGAAATCTAAAGGTCGAATGATTAAACTGACTCAGAATTTTCTTCCGTACATAAATAATCCATATTTGCAAAAGAAAGAAATTGAAAAAAAAAAGAATCTTCAAATTAGAAGAGAAATATATACATGTAAGATTTTCGTTCCGGCCGGGACTCGAACCCAGTACCACGCGCTTGGAACCCAACGGTCTAGCCATTAGGCTATCGGAGCTCTGTCGATGGAAGTCTTAAATATAATAAAAACAAAAAATGCACCTTGGTAATTATAGATTCAAACACTTTGAAATTTACAGGTCGAATAATTAAACTGACTCAGAATTTTTCTCCCTACATAAATAATCAATATTCGCAAAAGAGAAAAATTAAAAAAAAAAGAAGAAGAAATTTCAAATTAGAAACTAAAAGTATACATTGAAGATTTTCGTTCCGGCTGGGACTCGAACCCAGGGCCACTCGCTTGGAAGCCTAACACTCTAGCCATTAGTCTATGGGAGCTCTGTCGGTGGGAGTTTTAAATATAATAAAAACAAAAAATGCACCTTGGTAATTGTTTATTTAAACACTTTGAAATCTTCGTGTCGAAAAATTAAACTGACTCGGAATTTTCTTTCCTACATAAATAATCAATAATTGCAAAGGAAAGAAATTGAAAAAAAAAAAAGAATTTTCAAATTAGAAAAGAAATTTATACATTGAAGATATTCGCTCCGGCTGGGACTCGAACCCAGGCCACTCGCTTGGAAGACCAGCGGTCTAGCCATTAGGCTATCGGAGTTCTGTCGAGCGGAGTCTTACTGCCTGACTGATACTGCCTGACTGACAGCCTGACTCACTGACTGACTGATACTGACTGACTGACTCACTGACTGACCGAGACTGACTGAATAAGGATGACTGACAGACTGACTGAATAAGGCTGACTGACTGACTGACTGACAGACTGACTGAATAAGGCTGACCGACTGACTGACTGCCTGACTGACTGACTGACTGAATGACTGACTGACTGACTGACCGAGACTGACTGACTGACTGACTGAGACTGAACTGGACTAACTGACTGACTGACTGACTGAGACTGACTGACTGCTTTAGTGACTAACTGACTGCACAGGACTGACCGACTGACTGACTGACTGACTGGACTGACTGACTGAGACTGAATGACTGAGTGCTTGACTGATTGACTGTCAGACTGACTGACTGACTTCGCAAAAGGGAAAAATAAAAAAAAAAAGTATTATAAAATTAGAAAAAAATATTTGCATTTAAGATTTCCTTTCCGGCTGGGATTTGAACCCAGGGCGACACTCATGGAAGCCCAACGCTCTCGCCAATATACTATCGGATCTCTGTTGATCGGTGTCTTAATTATAATAAAAACAAAAAATGCACCTTAGTAATTATTGATCTAAAACCTTTGAAATCTAAAGGTCGAATGATTAAACTGACTCAGAATTTTCTTCCGTACATAAATAATCCATATTTGCAAAAGAAAGAAATTGAAAAAAAAAGAATCTTCAAATTAGAAGAGAAATATATACATGGAAGATTTTCGTTCCGGCCGGGACTCGAACCCAGTACCACGCGCTTGGAACCCAACGGTCTAGCCATTAGGCTATCGGAGCTCTGTCGATGGAAGTCTTAAATATAATAAAAACAAAAAATGCACCTTGGTAATTATAGATTCAAACACTTTGAAATTTACAGGTCGAATAATTAAACTGACTCAGAATTTTTCTCCCTACATAAATAATCAATATTCGCAAAAGAGAAAAATTAAAAAAAAAAGAAGAAGAAATTTCAAATTAGAAACTAAAAGTATACATTGAAGATTTTCGTTCCGGCTGGGACTCGAACCCAGGGCCACTCGCTTGGAAGCCTAACACTCTAGCCATTAGTCTATGGGAGCTCTGTCGGTGGGAGTTTTAAATATAATAAAAACAAAAAATGCACCTTGGTAATTGTTTATTTAAACACTTTGAAATCTTCGTGTCGTAAAATTAAACTGACTCAGAATTTTCTTTCCTACATAAATAATCAATAATTGCAAAGGAAAGAAATTGAAAAAAAAAAAGAATTTTCAAATTAGAAAAGAAATTTATACATTGAAGATATTCGCTCCGGCTGGGACTCGAACCCAGGCCACTCGCTTGGAAGACCAGCGGTCTAGCCATTAGGCTATCGGAGTTCTGTCGAGCGGAGTCTAACTGCCTGTCTGATACTGCCTGACTGACAGCCTGACTCACTGACTGACTGATACTGACTGACTGACTCACTGACTGACCGAGACTGACTGACTAACTGCCTGACTGACTAACTGCCTGACTGACTGAGACTGGACTGACTGACTGACTGACTGACTGACTGACTGACTGAATGAGACTGACTGACTGACTGCTTGACTCTCTGACTGGCTATTTCACTGACTGACTGAATGACTAAATGACTGACTGACACTGACTGACTGACTGCTTGACTACCTGACTGACTGCTTGACTGACTAACTGACTGGACAGGACTGACCGACTGACTGACTGACTGAATGACTGACTGACTGACTGACCGAGACTGACTGACTGACTGACTGAGACTGAACTGGACTGACTGACTGACTGACTGACTGAGACTGACTGACTGCTTTAGTGACTAACTGACTGCACAGGACTGACCGACTGACTGACTGACTGACTGCCTGACTGACTGACTGACTGAATGACTGACTGACTGAGACTAAATGACTGACTGCTTGACTGACTGGCTGAAGGACTAACTGACTGACTGAGTGACTGACTGACTGGACTGACTGACTGAGACTGAATGACTGAGTGCTTGACTGATTGACTGTCAGACTGACTGACTGACTTCGCAAAAGGGAAAAATAAAAAAAAAAGAATTATAAAATTAGAAAAAAATATTTGCATTTAAGATTTCCTTTCCGGCTGGGATTTGAACCCAGGGCGACACTCATGGAAGCCCAACGCTCTCGCCAATATACTATCGGATCTCTGTTGATCGGTGTCTTAATTATAATAAAAACAAAAAATGCACCTTAGTAATTATTGATCTAAAATCTTTGAAATCTAAAGGTCGAATGATTAAACTGACTCAGAATTTTCTTCCGTACATAAATAATCCATATTTACAAAAGAAAGAAATTGAAAAAAAAAAAAATCTTCAAATTAGAAGAGAAATATATACATGGAAGATTTTCGTTCCGGCCGGGACTCGAACCCAGTACCACGCGCTTGGAACCCACCGGTCTAGCCATTAGGCTATCGGAGCTCTGTCGATGGAAGTCTTAAATATAATAAAAACAAAAATTGCACCTTGGTAATTATTGATTCAAACACTTTGAAATTTACAGGTCGAATAATTAAACTGACTCAGAATTTTTCTCCCTACATAAATAATCAATATTCGCAAAAGAGAAAAATTAAAAAAAAAAGAAGAAGAAATTTCAAATTAGAAACTAAAAGTATACATTGAAGATTTTCGTTCGGGCTGGGACTCGAACCCAGGGCCACTCGCTTGGAAGCCTAACACTCTAGCCATTAGTCTATGGGAGCTCTGTCGGTGGGAGTTTTAAATATAATAAAACAAAAAATGCACCTTGGTAATTGTTTATTTAAACACTTTGAAATCTTCGTGTCGAAAAATTAAACTGACTCAGAATTTTCTTCCCTACATAAATAATCAATAATTGCAAAGGAAAGAAATTGAAAAAAAAAAGAATTTTCAAATTAGAAAAGAAATATATACATTGAAGATATTCGCTCCGGCTGGGACTCGAACCCAGGCCACTCGCTTGGAAGACCAGCGGTCTAGCCATTAGGCTATCGGAGTTCTGTCGAGCGGAGTCTTACTGCCTGACTGATACTGCCTGACTGACAGACTGACTCACTGACTGACTGATACTGACTGACTGACTCACTGACTGACCGAGACTGACTGACTAACTGCCTGACTGACTGAGACTGGACTGACTGACTGACTGACTGACTGACTAACTGACTGAGTGAGACTGACTGACTGACTGCTTGACTCTCTGACTGGCTATTTCACTGACTGACTGAATGACTAAATGACCGACTGACACTGACTGACTGACTGCTTGACTACCTGACTGACTGCTTGACTGACTAACTGACTGGACAGGACTGACCGACTGACTGACTGACAGACTGACTGAATAAGGATGACTGACAGACTGACTGAATAAGGCCGACTGACTGACTGACTGACAGACTGACTGAATAAGGCTGACCGACTGACTGACTGCCTGACTGACTGACTGACTGAATGACTGACTGACTGACTGACTGACTGCTTTAGTGACTAACTGACTGCACAGGACTGACCGACTGACTGACTGACTGACTGCCTGACTGACTGACTGACTGAATGACTGACTGACTGAGACTAAATGACTGACTGCTTGACTGACTGGCTGAAGGACTAACTGACTGACTGAGTGACTGACTGACTGAGACTGAATGACTGAGTGCTTGACTGATTGACTGTCAGACTGACTGACTGACTTCGCAAAAGGGAAAAATAAAAAAAAAGAATTATAAAATTAGAAAAAAATATTTGCATTTAAGATTTCCTTTCCGGCTGGGATTTGAACCCAGGGCGACACTCCTGGAAGCCCAACGCTCTCGCCAATATACTATCGGATCTCTGTTGATCGGTGTCTTAATTATAATAAAAACAAAAAATGCACCTTAGTAATTATTGATCTAAAACCTTTGAAATCTAAAGGTCGAATGATTAAACTGACTCAGAATTTTCTTCCGTACATAAATAATCCATATTTGCAAAAGAAAGAAATTGAAAAAAAAAAGAATCTTCAAATTAGAAGAGAAATATATACATGGAAGATTTTCGTTCCGGCCGGGACTCGAACCCAGTACCACGCGCTTGGAACCCAACGGTCTAGCCATTAGGCTATCGGAGCTCTGGCGATGGAAGTCTTAAATATAATAAAAACAAAAAATGCACCTTGGTAATTATTGATTCAAACACTTTGAAATTTACAGGTTGAATAATTAAACTGACTCAGAATTTTTCTCCCTACATAAATAATCAATATTCGCAAAAGAGAAAAATTAAAAAAAAAAGAAGAAGAAATTTCAAATTAGAAACTAAAGTATACATTGAAGATTTTCGTTCAGGCTGGGACTCGAACCCAGGGGCACTCGCTTGGAAGCCTAACACTCTAGCCATTAGTCTATGGGAGCTCTGTCGGTGGGAGTTTTAAATATAATAAAAACAAAAAATGCACCTTGGTAATTGTTTATTTAAACACTTTGAAATCTTCGTGTCGAAAAATTAAACTGACTCAGAATTTTCTTCCCTACATAAATAATCAATAATTGCAAAGGAAAGAAATTGAAAAAAAAAAGAATTTTCAAATTAGAAAAGAAATATATACATTGAAGATATTCGCTCCGGCTGGGACTCGAACCCAGGCCACTCGCTTGGAAGACCAGCGGTCTAGCCATTAGGCTATCGGAGTTCTGTCGAGCGGAGTCTTACTGCCTGACTGATACTGCCTGACTGACAGACTGACTCACTGACTGACTGATACTGACTGACTGACTCACTGACTGACCGAGACTGACTGACTAACTGCCTGACTGACTAACTGCCTGACTGACTGAGACTGGACTGACTGACTGACTGACTGACTGACTGACTGACTGAATGAGACTGACTGACTGACTGCTTGACTCTCTGACTGGCTATTTCACTGACTGACTGAATGACTAAATGACTGACTGACACTGACTGACTGACTGCTTGACTACCTGACTGACTGCTTGACTGACTAACTGACTGGACAGGACTGACCGACTGACTGACTGACTGAATGACTGACTGACTGACTGACCGAGACTGACTGACTGACTGACTGAGACTGAACTGGACTGACTGACTGACTGACTGACTGAGACTGACTGACTGCTTTAGTGACTAACTGACTGCACAGGACTGACCGACTGACTGACTGACTGACTGCCTGACTGACTGACTGACTGAATGACTGACTGACTGAGACTAAATGACTGACTGCTTGACTGACTGGCTGAAGGACTAACTGACTGACTGAGTGACTGACTGACTGGACTGACTGACTGAGACTGAATGACTGAGTGCTTGACTGATTGACTGTCAGACTGACTGACTGACTTCGCAAAAGGGAAAAATAAAAAAAAAAGAATTATAAAATTAGAAAAAAATATTTGCATTTAAGATTTCCTTTCCGGCTGGGATTTGAACCCAGGGCGACACTCATGGAAGCCCAACGCTCTCGCCAATATACTATCGGATCTCTGTTGATCGGTGTCTTAATTATAATAAAAACAAAAAATGCACCTTAGTAATTATTGATCTAAAATCTTTGAAATCTAAAGGTCGAATGATTAAACTGACTCAGAATTTTCTTCCGTACATAAATAATCCATATTTACAAAAGAAAGAAATTGAAAAAAAAAAAAATCTTCAAATTAGAAGAGAAATATATACATGGAAGATTTTCGTTCCGGCCGGGACTCGAACCCAGTACCACGCGCTTGGAACCCACCGGTCTAGCCATTAGGCTATCGGAGCTCTGTCGATGGAAGTCTTAAATATAATAAAAACAAAAATTGCACCTTGGTAATTATTGATTCAAACACTTTGAAATTTACAGGTCGAATAATTAAACTGACTCAGAATTTTTCTCCCTACATAAATAATCAATATTCGCAAAAGAGAAAAATTAAAAAAAAAAGAAGAAGAAATTTCAAATTAGAAACTAAAAGTATACATTGAAGATTTTCGTTCGGGCTGGGACTCGAACCCAGGGCCACTCGCTTGGAAGCCTAACACTCTAGCCATTAGTCTATGGGAGCTCTGTCGGTGGGAGTTTTAAATATAATAAAACAAAAAATGCACCTTGGTAATTGTTTATTTAAACACTTTGAAATCTTCGTGTCGAAAAATTAAACTGACTCAGAATTTTCTTCCCTACATAAATAATCAATAATTGCAAAGGAAAGAAATTGAAAAAAAAAAGAATTTTCAAATTAGAAAAGAAATATATACATTGAAGATATTCGCTCCGGCTGGGACTCGAACCCAGGCCACTCGCTTGGAAGACCAGCGGTCTAGCCATTAGGCTATCGGAGTTCTGTCGAGCGGAGTCTTACTGCCTGACTGATACTGCCTGACTGACAGACTGACTCACTGACTGACTGATACTGACTGACTGACTCACTGACTGACCGAGACTGACTGACTAACTGCCTGACTGACTGAGACTGGACTGACTGACTGACTGACTGACTGACTAACTGACTGAGTGAGACTGACTGACTGACTGCTTGACTCTCTGACTGGCTATTTCACTGACTGACTGAATGACTAAATGACCGACTGACACTGACTGACTGACTGCTTGACTACCTGACTGACTGCTTGACTGACTAACTGACTGGACAGGACTGACCGACTGACTGACTGACAGACTGACTGAATAAGGATGACTGACAGACTGACTGAATAAGGCCGACTGACTGACTGACTGACAGACTGACTGAATAAGGCTGACCGACTGACTGACTGCCTGACTGACTGACTGACTGAATGACTGACTGACTGACTGACTGACTGCTTTAGTGACTAACTGACTGCACAGGACTGACCGACTGACTGACTGACTGACTGCCTGACTGACTGACTGACTGAATGACTGACTGACTGAGACTAAATGACTGACTGCTTGACTGACTGGCTGAAGGACTAACTGACTGACTGAGTGACTGACTGACTGAGACTGAATGACTGAGTGCTTGACTGATTGACTGTCAGACTGACTGACTGACTTCGCAAAAGGGAAAAATAAAAAAAAAGAATTATAAAATTAGAAAAAAATATTTGCATTTAAGATTTCCTTTCCGGCTGGGATTTGAACCCAGGGCGACACTCCTGGAAGCCCAACGCTCTCGCCAATATACTATCGGATCTCTGTTGATCGGTGTCTTAATTATAATAAAAACAAAAAATGCACCTTAGTAATTATTGATCTAAAACCTTTGAAATCTAAAGGTCGAATGATTAAACTGACTCAGAATTTTCTTCCGTACATAAATAATCCATATTTGCAAAAGAAAGAAATTGAAAAAAAAAAGAATCTTCAAATTAGAAGAGAAATATATACATGGAAGATTTTCGTTCCGGCCGGGACTCGAACCCAGTACCACGCGCTTGGAACCCAACGGTCTAGCCATTAGGCTATCGGAGCTCTGGCGATGGAAGTCTTAAATATAATAAAAACAAAAAATGCACCTTGGTAATTATTGATTCAAACACTTTGAAATTTACAGGTTGAATAATTAAACTGACTCAGAATTTTTCTCCCTACATAAATAATCAATATTCGCAAAAGAGAAAAATTAAAAAAAAAAGAAGAAGAAATTTCAAATTAGAAACTAAAGTATACATTGAAGATTTTCGTTCAGGCTGGGACTCGAACCCAGGGGCACTCGCTTGGAAGCCTAACACTCTAGCCATTAGTCTATGGGAGCTCTGTCGGTGGGAGTTTTAAATATAATAAAAACAAAAAATGCACCTTGGTAATTGTTTATTTAAACACTTTGAAATCTTCGTGTCGAAAAATTAAACTGACTCAGAATTTTCTTCCCTACATAAATAATCAATAATTGCAAAGGAAAGAAATTGAAAAAAAAAAGAATTTTCAAATTAGAAAAGAAATATATACATTGAAGATATTCGCTCCGGCTGGGACTCGAACCCAGGCCACTCGCTTGGAAGACCAGCGGTCTAGCCATTAGGCTATCGGAGTTCTGTCGAGCGGAGTCTTACTGCCTGACTGATACTGCCTGACTGACAGACTGACTCACTGACTGACTGATACTGACTGACTGACTCACTGACTGACCGAGACTGACTGACTAACTGCCTGACTGACTGAGACTGGACTGACTGACTGACTGACTGACTGACTGACTAACTGACTGACTGAGACTGACTGACTGACTGCTTGACTCTCTGACTGGCTATTTCACTGACTGACTGAATGACTAAATGACTGACTGACACTGACTGACTGACTGCTTGACTACCTGACTGACTGCTTGACTGACTAACTGACTGGACAGGACTGACCGACTGACTGACTGACAGACTGACTGAATAAGGATGACTGACAGACTGACTGAATAAGGATGACTGACAGACTGACTGAATAAGGCTGACTGACTGACTGACTGACAGACTGACTGAATAAGGCTGACCGACTGACTGACTGCCTGACTGACTGACTGACTGAATGACTGACTGACTGACTGACCGAGACTGACTGACTGACTGACTGAGACTGGACTGGACTGACTGACTGACTGACTGAGACTGACTGACTGCTTTAGTGACTAACTGACTGCACAGGACTGACCGACTGACTGACTGACTGACTGCCTGACTGACTGACTGACTGAATGACTTACTGACTGAGACTAAATGACTGACTGCTTGACTGACTTACTGAAGGACTAACTGACTGACTGAGTGACTGACTGACTGGACTGACTGACTGAGACTGAATGACTGAGTGCTTGACTGATTGACTGTCAGACTGACTGACTGACTTCGCAAAAGGGAAAAATAAAAAAAAAAGAATTATAAAATTAGAAAAAAATATTTGCATTTAAGATTTCCTTTCCGGATGGGATTTGAACCCAGGGCGACACTCATGGAAGCCCAACGCTCTCGCCAATATACTATCGGATCTCTCTTGATCGGTGTCTTAATTATAATAAAAACAAAAAATTCACCTTAGTAATTATTGATCTAAAATCTTTGAAATCTAAAGGTCGAATGATTAAATTGACTCAGAATTTTCTTCCGTACATAAATAATCCATATTTGCAAAAGAAAGAAATTGAAAAAAAAAGAATCTTCAAATTAGAAGAGAAATATATACATGGAAGATTTTCGTTCCGGCCGGGACTCGAACCCAGTACCACGCGCTTGGAACCCAACGGTCTAGCCATTAGGCTATCGGAGCTCTGTCGATGGAAGTCTTAAATATAATAAAAACAAAAAATGCACCTTGGTAATTATTGATTCAAACACTTTGAAATTTACAGGTCGAATAATTAAACTGACTCAGAATTTTTCTCCCTACATAAATAATCAATATTCGCAAAAGAGAAAAATTAAAAAAAAAAGAAGAAGAAATTTCAAATTAAAAACTAAAAGTATACATTGAAGATTTTCGTTCAGGCTGGGACTCGAACCCAGGGCCACTCGCTTGGAAGCCTAACACTCTAGCCATTAGTCTATGGGAGCTCTGTCGGTGGGAGTTTTAAATATAATAAAAACAAAAAATGCACCTTGGTAATTGTTTATTTAAACACTTTGAAATCTTCGTGTCGAAAAATTAAACTGACTCAGAATTTTCTTCCCTACATAAATAATCAATAATTGCAAAGGAAATAAATTGAAAAAAAAAGAATTTTCAAATTAGAAAAGAAATATATACACTGAAGATATTCGCTCCGGCTGGGACTCGAACCCAGGCCACTCGCTTGGAAGACCAGCGGTCTAGCCATTAGGCTATCGGAGTTCTGTCGAGCGGAGTCTTACTGCCTGACTGATACTGCCTGACTGACAGACTGACTCACTGACTGACTGATACTGACTGACTGACTCACTGACTGACCGAGACTGACTGACTAACTGCCTGACTGACTGAGACTGGACTGACTGACTGACTGACTGTCTAACTGACTGACTGAGACTGACTGACTGACTGCTTGACTCTCTGACTGGCTATTTCACTGACTGACTGAATGACTAAATGACTGACTGACACTGACTGACTGACTGCTTGACTACCTGACTGACTGCTTGACTGACTAACGTACTGGACAGGACTGACCGACTGACTGACTGACAGACTGACTGAATAAGGATGACTGACAGACTGACTGAATAAGGCTGACTGACTGACTGACTGACAGACTGACTGAATAAGGCTGACCGACTGACTGACTGCCTGACTGACTGACTGACTGAATGACTGACTGACTGACTGACCGAGACTGACTGACTGACTGACCGAGACTGACTGACTGACTGACTGACTGACTGACTGAGACTGACTGACTGCTTTAGTGACTAACTGACTGCACAGGACTGACCGACTGACTGACTACCTGACTGCGTGACTGACTGACTGACTGAATGACTGACTGACTGAGACTAAATGACTGACTGCTTGACTGACTGGCTGAAGGACTAACTGACTGACTGAGTGACTGACTGACTGGACTGACTGACTGAGACTGAATGACTGAGTGCTTGACTGATTGACTGTCAGACTGTCTGACTGACTTCGCAAAAGGGAAAAATAAAAAAAAAAGGATTATAAAATTATAAAAAAATATTTGCATTTAAGATTTCCTTTCCGGCTGGGATTTGAACCCAGGGCGACACTCATGGAAGCCCAACGCTCTCGCCAATATACTATCGGATCTCTGTTGATCGGTGTCTTAATTATAATAAAAACAAAAAATGCACCTTAGTAATTATTGATCTAAAATCTTTGAAATCTAAAGGTCGAATGATTAAACTGACTCAGAATTTTCTTCCGTACATAAATAATCCATATTTGCAAAAGAAAGAAATTGAAAAAAAAAAGAATCTTCAAATTAGAAGAGAAATATATACATGGAAGATTTTCGTTCCGGCCGGGACTCGAACCCAGTACCACGCGCTTGGAACCCAACGGTCTAGCCATTAGGCTATCGGAGCTCTGTCGATGGAAGTCTTAAATATAATAAAAACAAAAAATGCACCTTGGTAATTATTGATTCAAACACTTTGAAATTTACAGGTCGAATAATTAAACTGACTCAGAATTTTTCTCCCTACATAAATAATCAATATTCGCAAAAGAGAAAAATTAAAAAAAAAAGAAGAAGAAATTTCAAATTAGAAACTAAAAGTATACATTGAAGATTTTCGTTCAGGCTGGGACTCGAACCCAGGGCCACTCGCTTGGAAGCCTAACACTCTAGCCATTAGTCTATGGGAGCTCTGTCGGTGGGAGTTTTAAATATAATAAAAACAAAAAATGCACCTTGGTAATTGTTTATTTAAACACTTTGAAATCTTCGTGTCGAAAAATTAAACTGACTCAGAATTTTCTTCCTTACATAAATAATCAATAATTGCAAAGGAAAGAAATTGAAAAAAAAAAGAATTTTCAAATTAGAAAAGAAATATATACATTGAAGATATTCGCTCCGGCTGGGACTCGAACCCAGGCCACTCGCTTGGAAGACCAGCGGTCTAGCCATTAGGCTATCGGAGTTCTGTCGAGCGGAGTCTTACTGCCTGACTGATACTGCCTGACTGACAGACTGACTCACTGACTGACTGATACTGACTGACTGACTCACTGACTGACCGAGACTGACTGACTAACTGCCTGACTGACTGAGACTGGACTGACTGACTGACTGACTGACTGACTGTCTAACTGACTGACTGAGACTGACTGACTGACTGTTTGACTCTCTGACTGGCTATTTCACTGACTGACTGAATGACTAAATGACTGACTGACACTGACTGACTGACTGCTTGACTACCTGACTGACTGCTTGACTGACTAACTGACTGGACAGGACTGACCGACTGACTGACTGACAGACTGACTGAATAAGGCTGACTGACTGACTGACTGACAGACTGACTGAATAAGGCTGACCGACTGACTGACTGCCTGACTGACTGACTGACTGAATGACTGACTGACTGACTGACCGAGACTGACTGACTGACTGACTGAGACTGGACTGGACTGACTGACTGACTGACTGACTGAGACTGACTGACTGCTTTAGTGACTAACTGACTGCACAGGACTGACCGACTGACTGACTGACTGACTGACTGACTGACTGACTGACTGAATGACTGACTGACTGAGACTAAATGACTGACTGCTTGACTGACTGGCTGAAGGACTAACTGACTGACTGAGTGACTGACTGACTGGACTGACTGACTGAGACTGAATGACTGAGTGCTTGACTGATTGACTGTCAGACTGACTGACTGACTTCGCAAAAGGGAAAAATAAAAAAAAAAGAATTATAAAATTAGAAAAAAATATTTGCATTTAAGATTTCCTTTCCGGCTGGGATTTGAACCCAGGGCGACACTCATGGAAGCCCAACGCTCTCGCCAATATACTATCGGATCTCTGTTGATCGGTGTCTTAATTATAATAAAAACAAAAAATGCACCTTAGTAATTAGTGATCTAAAATCTTTGAAATCTAAAGGTCGAATGATTAAACTGACTCAGAATTTTCTTCCGTACATAAATAATCCATATTTGAAAAAGAAAGAAATTGAAAAAAAAAAGAATCTTCAAATTAGAAGAGAAATATATACATAGAAGATTTTCGTTCCGGCCGGGACTCGAACCCAGTACCACGCGCTTGGAACCCAACGGTCTAGCCATTAGGCTATCGGAGCTCTGTCGATGGAAGTCTTAAATATAATAAAAACAAAAAATGCACCTTGGTATTTATTGATTCAAACACTTTGAAATTTACAGGTCGAATAATTAAACTGACTCAGAATTTTTCTCCCTACATAAATAATCAATATTCGCAAAAGAGAAAAATTAAAAAAAAAAGAAGAAGAAATTTCAAATTAGAAACTAAAGTATACATTGAAGATTTTCGTTCAGGCTGGGACTCGAACCCAGGGCCACTCGCTTGGAAGCCTAACACTCTAGCCATTAGTCTATGGGAGCTCTGTCGGTGGGAGTTTTAAATATAATAAAAACAAAAAATGCACCTTGGTAATTGTTTATTTAAACACTTTGAAATCTTCGTGTCGAAAAATTAAACTGACTCAGAATTTTCTTCCCTACATAAATAATCAATAATTGCAAAGGAAAGAAATTGAAAAAAAAAACAATTTTCAAATTAGAAAAGAAATATATACATTGAAGATATTCGCTCCGGCTGGGACTCGAACCCAGGCCACTCGCTTGGAAGACCAGCGGTCTAGCCATTAGGCTATCGGAGTTCTGTCGATCGGAGTCTTACTGCCTGACTGATACTGCCTGACTGACAGACTGACTCACTGACTGACTGATACTGACTGACTGACTCACTGACTGACCGAGACAGACTGACTAACTGCCTGACTGACTGAGACTGGACTGACTGACTGACTGACTGACTGACTGACTGTCTAACTGACTGACTGAGACTGACTGACTGACTGCTTGACTCTCTGACTGGCTATTTCACTGACTGACTGAATGACTAAATGACTGACTGACACTGACTGACTGACTGCTTGACTACCTGACTGACTGCTTGACTGACTAACTGACTGGACAGGACTGACCGACTGACTGACTGACAGACTGACTGAATAAGGATGACTGACAGACTGACTGAATAAGGCTGACTGACTGACTGACTGACAGACTGACTGAATAAGGCTGACCGACTGACTGACTGCCTGACTGACTGACTGACTGAATGACTGACTGACTGACTGACCGAGACTGACTGACTGACTGACTGAGACTGGACTGGACTGACTGACTGACTGACTGACTGAGACTGACTGACTGCTTTAGTGACTAACTGACTGCACAGGACTGACCGACTGACTGACTGACTGACTGACTGACTGACTGACTGACTGAATGACTGACTGACTGAGACTAAATGACTGACTGCTTGACTGACTGGCTGAAGGACTAACTGACTGACTGAGTGACTGACTGACTGGACTGACTGACTGAGACTGAATGACTGAGTGCTTGACTGATTGACTGTCAGACTGACTGACTGACTTCGCAAAAGGGAAAAATAAAAAAAAAAGAATTATAAAATTAGAAAAAAATATTTGCATTTAAGATTTCCTTTCCGGCTGGGATTTGAACCCAGGGCGACACTCATGGAAGCCCAACGCTCTCGCCAATATACTATCGGATCTCTGTTGATCGGTGTCTTAATTATAATAAAAACAAAAAATGCACCTTAGTAATTAGTGATCTAAAATCTTTGAAATCTAAAGGTCGAATGATTAAACTGACTCAGAATTTTCTTCCGTACATAAATAATCCATATTTGAAAAAGAAAGAAATTGAAAAAAAAAAGAATCTTCAAATTAGAAGAGAAATATATACATAGAAGATTTTCGTTCCGGCCGGGACTCGAACCCAGTACCACGCGCTAGGAACCCAACGGTCTAGCCATTAGGCTATCGGAGCTCTGTCGATGGAAGTCTTAAATATAATAAAAACAAAAAATGCACCTTGGTAATTATTGATTCAAACACTTTGAAATTTACAGGTCGAATAATTAAACTGACTCAGAATTTTTCTCCCTACATAAATAATCAATATTCGCAAAAGAGAAAAATTTAAAAAAAAAGAAGAAGAAATTTCAAATTAGAAACTAAAAGTATACATTGAAGATTTTCGTTCAGGCTGGGACTCGAACCCAGGGCCACTCGCTTGGAAGCCTAACACTCTAGCCATTAGTCTATGGGAGCTCTGTCGGTGGGATTTTTAAATATAATAAAAACAAAAAATGCACCTTGGTAATTGTTTATTTAAACACTTTGAAATCTTCGTGTCGAAAAATTAAACTGACTCAGAATTTTCTTCCCTACATAAATAATCAATAATTGCAAAGGAAAGAAATTGAAAAAAAAAAGAATTTTCAAATTAGAAAAGAAATATATACATTGAAGATATTCGCTCCGGCTGGGACTCGAACCCAGGCCACTCGCTTGGAAGACCAGCGGTCTAGCCATTAGGCTATCGGAGTTCTGTCGAGCGGAGTCTTACTGCCTGACTGATACTGACTGACTGACTGACTGACTGACTGACTGACTGACTGAGACTGACTGACTGACTGCTTGACTCTCTGACTGGCTATTTCACTGACTGACTGAATGACTAAATGACTGACTGACTGACTGCTTGACTACCTGACTGACTGCTTGACTGACTAACTGACTGGACAGGACTGACCGACTGACTGACTGCCAGACTGACTGAATAAGGATGACTGACAGACTGACTGAACAAGGCTGACTGACTGACTGACAGACTGACTGAATAAGGCTGACCGACTGACTGACTGCCTGACTGACTGACTGACTGACTGACTGACTGACTGAGACTGGACTGGACTGACTGACTGACTGACTGACTGAGACTGACTGACTGCTTTAGTGACTAACTGACTGCACAGGACTGACCGACTGACTGACTGACTGACTGCCTGACTGACTGACTGACTGAATGACTGACTGACTGAGACTAAATGACTGACTGCTTGACTGACTGGCTGAAGGACTAACTGACTGGACTGACTGACTGAGACTGAATGACTGAGTGCTTGACTGATTGACTGTCAGACTGACTGACTGACTTCGCAAAAGGGAAAAATAAAAAAAAAGAATTATAAAATTAGAAAAAAATATTTGCATTTAAGGTTTTCTTTCCGGCTGGGATTTGAACCCAGGGCGACACTCATGGAAGCCCAACGCTCTCGTCAATATACTATCGGATCTCTGTTGATCGGTGTCTTAATTATAATAAAAACAAAAACTGCACCTTAGTAATTATTGATCTAAAATCTTTGAAATCTAAAGGTCGAATGATTAAACTGACTCAGAATTTTCTTCCGTACATAAATAATCCATATTTGCAAAAGAAAGAAATTGAAAAAAAAAAGAATCTTCAAATTAGAAGAGAAATATATACATGGAAGATTTTCGTTCCGGCCGGGACTCGAACCCAGTACCACGAGCTTGGAACCCAACGGTCTAGCCATTAGGCTATCTGAGCTCTGTCGATGGAAGTCTTAAATATAATAAAAACAAAAAATGCACCTTGGTAATTATTGATTCAAACACTTTGAAATTTACAGGTAGAATAATTAAACTGACTCAGAATTTTTCTCCCTACATAAATAATCAATATTCGCAAAAGAGAAAAATTAAAAAAAAAAAAGAAGAAGAAATTTCAAATTAGAAACTAAAAGTATACATTGAAGATTTTCGTTCAGGCTGGGATTTGAACCCAGGGCCACTCGCTTTTAAGCCTATCACTCTAGCCATTAGTCTCTGGGAGCTCTATCGGTGGGAGTTTTAAATATAATAAAAACAAAAAATGCACCTTGGTAATTGTTTATTTAAACACTTTGAAATCTTCGTGTCGAAAAATTAAACTGACTCAGAATTTTCTTCCCTACATAAATAATAAATAATTGCAAAGGAAAGAAATTGAAAAAAAAAAGAATTTTCAAATTAGAAAAGAAATATATACATTGAAGATATTCGCTCCGGCTGGGACTCGAACCCAGGCCACTCGCTTGGAAGACCAGCGGTCTAGCCATTAGGCTATCGGAGTTCTGTCGAGCGGCGTCTTACTGCCTGACTGATACTGCCTGACTCACTGACTGACTGATACTGACTGACTGACTCACTGACTGACCGAGACTGACTGACTAACTGCCTGACTGACTGAGACTGGACTGACTGACTGACTGACTGACTGACTGACTAACTGACTGACTGAGACTGACTGACTGACTGCTTGACTCTCTGACTGGCTATTTCACTGACTGACTGAATGAATAAATGACTGACTGACACTGACTGACTGACTGCTTGACTACCTGACTGACTGCTTGACTGACTAACTGACTGGACAGGACTGACCGACTGACTGACTGACAGACTGACTGAATAAGGATGACTGACAGACTGACTGAATAAGGCTGACTGACTGACTGACTGACAGACTGACTGAATAAGGCTGACCGACTGACTGACTGCCTGACTGACTGACTGACTGACTGACTGACTGACCGAGACTGACTGACTGACTGACTGAGACTGGACTGGACTGACTGACTGACTGACTGACTGCTTTAGTGACTAACTGACTGCACAGGACTGACCGACTGACTGACTGACTGACTGCCTGACTGACTGACTGACTGAATGACTGACTGACTGAGACTAAATGACTGACTGCTTGACTGACTGGCTGAAGGACTAACTGACTGACTGAGTGACTGACTGACTGGACTGACTGACTGAGACTTAATGACTGAGTGCTTGACTGATTGACTGTCAGACTGACTGACTGACTTCGCAAAAGGGAAAAATAAAAAAAAAGAATTATAAAATTAGAAAAAAATATTTGCATTTAAGATTTCCTTTCCGGCTGGGATTTGAACCCAGGGCGACACTCATGGAAGCCCAACGCTCTCGCCAATATACTATCGGATCTCTGTTGATCGGTGTCTTAATTATAATAAAAACAAAAAATGCACGTTAGTAATTATTGATCTAAAATCTTTGAAATCTAAAGGTCGAATGATTAAACTGACTCAGAATTTTCTTCCCTACATAAATAATCAATAATTGCAAAGGAAAGAAATTGAAAAAAAAAAGAATTTTCAAATTAGAAAAGAAATATATACATTGAAGATATTCGCTCCGGCTGGGACTCGAACCCAGGCCACTCGCTTGGAAGACCAGCGGTCTAGCCATTAGGCTATCGGAGTTCTGTTGAGCGGAGTCTTACTGCCTGACTGATACTGCCTGACTCACTGACTGACTGATACTGACTGACTGACTCACTGACTGACTGAGACTGACTGACTAACTGCCTGACTGACTGAGACTGGACTGACTGACTGACTGACTGACCGACTGACTAACTGACTGACTGAGACTGACTGACTGACTGCTTGACTCTCTGACTGGCTATTTCACTGACTGACTGAATGAATAAATGACTGACTGACACTGACTGACTGACTGCTTGACTACCTGACTGACTGCTTGACTGACTAACTGACTGGACAGGACTGACCGACTGACTGACTGACAGACTGACTGAATAAGGATGACTGACAGACTGACTGAATAAGGCTGACTGACTGACTGACTGACAGACTGACTGAATAAGGCTGACCGACTGACTGACTGCCTGACTGACTGACTGACTGACTGACTGACTGACCGAGACTGACTGACTTACTGACTGAGACTGGACTGGACTGACTGACTGACTGACTGACTGACTGCTTTAGTGACTAACTGACTGCACAGGACTGACCGACTGACTGACTTACTGACTGCCTGACTGACTGACTGACTGAGACTAAATGACTGACTGCTTGACTGACTGGCTGAAGGACTAACTGACTGACTGAGTGACTGACTGACTGGACTGACTGACTGAGACTGAATGACTGAGTGCTTGACTGATTGACTGTCAGACTGACTGACTGACTTCGCAAAAGGGAAAAATAAAAAAAAAGGATTATAAAATTAGAAAAAAATATTTGCATTTAAGATTTCCTTTCCGGCTGGGATTTGAACCCAGGGCGACACTCATGGAAGCCCAACGCTCTCGCCAATATACTATCGGATCTCTGTTGATCGGTGTCTTAATTATAATAAAAACAAAAAATGCACGTTAGTAATTATTGATCTAAAATCTTTGAAATCTAAAGGTCGAATGATTAAACTGACTCAGAATTTTCTTCCCTACATAAATAATCAATAATCTCAAAGGAAAGAAATTGAAAAAAAAAAAGAATTTTCAAATTAGAAAAGAAATGTATACATTGAAGATATTCGCTCCGGCTGGGACTCGAACCCAGGCCACTCGCTTGGAAGACCAGCGGTCTAGCCATTAGGCTATCGGAGTTCTGTCGAGCGGAGTCTTACTGCCTGACTGATACTGACTGACTGACTCACTGACTGACCGAGACTGACTGACAAACTGCCTGACTGACTGAGACTGGACTGACTGAGACTGACTGACTGACTGCTTGACTCTCTGACTGGCTATTTCACTGACTGACTGAATGACTAAATGACTGACTGACACTGACTGACTGACTGCTTGACTACCTGACTGACTGCTTGACTGACTAACTGACTGGACAGGACTGACCGACTGACTGACTGCCAGACTGACTGAATAAGGATGACTGACAGACTGACTGAACAAGGCTGACTGACTGACTGACAGACTGACTGAATAAGGCTGACCGACTGACTGACTGCCTGACTGACTGACTGACTGACTGACTGACCGAGACTGACTGACTGACTGACTGAGACTGGACTGGACTGACTGACTGACTGACTGACTGAGACTGACTGACTGCTTTAGTGACTAACTGACTGCACAGGACTGACCGACTGACTGACTGACTGACTACCTGACTGACTGACTGACTGAATGACTGACTGACTGAGACTAAATGACTGACTGCTTGACTGACTGGCTGAAGGACTAACTGACTGGACTGACTGACTGAGACTGAATGACTGAGTGCTTGACTGATTGACTGTCAGACTGACTGACTGACTTCGCAAAAGGGAAAAATAAAAAAAAAAGAATTATAAAATTAGAAAAAAATATTTGCATTTAAGGTTTTCTTTCCGGCTGGGATTTGAACCCAGGGCGACACTCATGGAAGCCCAACGCTCTCGTCAATATACTATCGGATCTCTGTTGATCGGTGTCTTAATTATAATAAAAACAAAAACTGCACCTTAGTAATTATTGATCTAAAATCTTTGAAATCTAAAGGTCGAATGATTAAACTGACTCAGAATTTTCTTCCGTACATAAATAATCCATATTTGCAAAAGAAAGAAATTGAAAAAAAAAGAATCTTCAAATTAGAAGAGAAATATATACATGGAAGATTTTCGTTCCGGCCGGGACTCGAACCCAGTACCACGCGCTTGGAACCCAACGGTCTAGCCATTAGGCTATCTGAGCTCTGTCGATGGAAGTCTTAAATATAATAAAAACAAAAAATGCACCTTGGTAATTATTGATTCAAACACTTTGAAATGTACAGGTAGAATAATTAAACTGACTCAGAATTTTTCTCCCTACATAAATAATCAATATTCGCAAAAGAGAAAAATTAAAAAAAAAAAAGAAGAAGAAATTTCAAATTAGAAACTAAAAGTATACATTGAAGATTTTCGTTCAGGCTGGGACTCGAACCCAGGGCCACTCGCTTTTAAGCCTATCACTCTAGCCATTAGTCTATGGGAGCTCTATCGGTGGGAGTTTTAAATATAATAAAAACAAAAAATGCACCTTGGTAATTGTTTATTTAAACACTTTGAAATCTTCGTGTCGAAAAATTAAACTGACTCAGAATTTTCTTCCCTACATAAATAATAAATAATTGCAAAGGAAAGAAATTGAAAAAAAAAAGAATTTTCAAATTAGAAAAGAAATATATACATTGAAGATATTCTCTCCGGCTGGGAGCCGGACCCAGGCCACTCGCTTGGAAGACCAGCGGTCTAGCCATTAGGCTATCGGAGTTCTGTCGAGCGGAGTCTTACTGCCTGACTGATACTGCCTGACTCACTGACTGACTGATACTGACTGACTGACTCACTGACTGACCGAGACTGACTGACTAACTGCCTGACTGACTGAGACTGGACTGACTGACTGACTGACTGACTGACTGACTAACTGACTGACTGAGACTGACTGACTGACTGCTTGACTCTCTGACTGGCTATTTCACTGACTGACTGAATGAATAAATGACTGACTGACACTGACTGACTGACTGCTTGACTACCTGACTGACTGCTTGACTGACTAACTGACTGGACAGGACTGACCGACTGACTGACTGACAGACTGACTGAATAAGGATGACTGACAGACTGACTGAATAAGGCTGACTGACTGACTGACTGACAGACTGACTGAATAAGGCTGACCGACTGACTGACTGCCTGACTGACTGACTGACTGACTGACTGACTGACCGAGACTGACTGACTGACTGACTGAGACTGGACTGGACTGACTGACTGACTGACTGACTGACTGCTTTAGTGACTAACTGACTGCACAGGACTGACCGACTGACTGACTGACTGACTGCCTGACTGACTGACTGACTGACTGACTGACTGAGACTAAATGACTGACTGCTTGACTGACTGGCTGAAGGACTAACTGACTGACTGAGTGACTGACTGACTGGACTGACTGACTGAGACTGAATGACTGAGTGCTTGACTGATTGACTGTCAGACTGACTGACTGACTTCGCAAAAGGGAAAAATAAAAAAAGGAATTATAAAATTAGAAAAAAATATTTGCATTTAAGATTTCCTTTCCGGCTGGGACTTGAACCCAGGGCGACACTCATGGAAGCCCAATGCTCTCGCCAATATACTATCGGATCTCTGTTGATCGGTGTCTTAATTATAATAAAAACAAAAAATGCACGTTAGTAATTATTGATCTAAAATCTTTGAAATCTAAAGGTCGAATGATTAAACTGACTCAGAATTTTCTTCCGTACATAAATAATCCATATTTGCAAAAGAAAGAAATTGAAAAAAAAAAGAATCTTCAAATTAGAAGAGAAATTGATACATGGAAGATTTTCGTTCCGGCCGGGACTCGAACCCAGTACCACGCGCTTGGAACCCAACGGTCTAGCCATTAGGCTATCGGAGCTCTGTCGATGGAAGTCTTAAATATAATAAAAACAAAAAATGCACCTTGGTAATTATTGATTCAAACACTTTGAAATTTACAGGTCGAATAATTAAACTGACTCAGAATTTTTCTCCCTACATAAATAATCAATATTCGCAAAAGGGAAAAATTAAAAAAAAAGAAGAAGAAATTTCAAATTAGAAACTAAAAGTATACATTGAAGATTTTCGTTCAGGCTGGGACTCGAACCCAGGACCACTCGCTTGGAAGCCTAACACTCTAGCCATTAGTCTATGGGAGCTCTGTCGGTGGGAGTTTTAAATATAATAAAAACAGAAAATGCACCTTGGTAATTGTTTATTTAAACACTTTGAAATCTTCGTGTCGAAAAATTAAACTGACTCAGAATTTTCTTCCCTACATAAATAATAAATAATTGCAAAGGAAAGAAATTGAAAAAAAAAAGAATTTTCAAATTAGAAAAGAAATATATACATTGAAGATATTCGCTCCGGCTGGGACTCGAACCCAGGCCACTCGCTTGGAAGACCAGCGGTCTAGCCATTAGGCTATCGGAGTTCTGTCGAGCGGAGTCTTACTGCCTGACTGATACTGCCTGACTCACTGACTGACTGATACTGACTGACTGACTCACTGACTGACCGAGACTGACTGACTAACTGCCTGACTGACTGAGACTGGACTGACTGACTGACTGACTGACTGACTGACTGACTAACTGACTGACTGAGACTGACTGACTGACTGAATGAATAAATGACTGACTGACACAGACTGACTGACTGCTTGACTACCTGACTGACTGCTTGACTGACTAACTGACTGGACAGGACTGACCGACTGACTGACTGACAGACTGACTGAATAAGGATGACTGACAGACTGACTGAATAAGGCTGACTGACTGACTGACTGACAGACTGACTGAATAAGGCTGACCGACTGACTGACTGCCTGACTGACTGACTGACTGACTGACTGACTGACCGAGACTGACTGACTGACTGACTGAGACTGGACTGGACTGACTGACTGACTGACTGACTGAGACTGACTGACTGCTTTAGTGACTAACTGACTGCACAGGACTGACCGACTGACTGACTGACTGACTGCCTGACTGACTGACTGACTGAATGACTGACTGACTGAGACTAAATGACTGACTGCTTGACTGAATGGCTGAAGGACTAACTGACTGACTGAGTGACTGACTGACTGGACTGACTGACTGAGACTGAATGACTGAGTGCTTGACTGATTGACTGTCAGACTGACTGACTGACTTCGCAAAAGGGAAAAATAAAAAAAAAGAATTATAAAATTAGAAAAAAATATTTGCATTTAAGATTTCCTTTCCGGCTGGGATTTGAACCCAGGGCGACACTCATGGAAGCCCAACGCTCTCGCCAATATACTATCGGATCTCTGTTGATCGGTGTCTTAATTATAATAAAAACAAAAAATGCACCTTGGTAATTATTGATTCAAACACTTTGAAATTTACAGGTCGAATAATTAAACTGACTCAGAATTTTTCTCCCTACATAAATAATCAATATTCGCAAAAGAGAAAAATTAAAAAAAAAAAGAAGAAGAAATTTCAAATTAGAAACTAAAAGTATACATTGAAGATTTTCGTTCAGGCTGGGACTCGAACCCAGGGCCACTCGCTTGGAAGCCTAACACTCTAGCCATTAGTCTATGGGAGCTCTGCCGGTGGGAGTTTTAAATATAATAAAAACAAAAAATGCACCTTGGTAATTGTTTATTTAAACACTTTGAAATCTTCGTGTCGAAAAATTAAACTGACTCAGAATTTTCTTCCCTACATAAATAATCAATAATTGCAAAGGAAAGAAATTGAAAAAAAAAGAATTTTCAAATTAGAAAAGAAATATATACATTGAAGATATTCGCTCCGGCTGGGACTCGAACCCAGGCCACTCGCTTGGATGACCAGCGGTCTAGCCATTAGGCTATCGGAGTTCTGTCGAGCGGCGTCTTACTGCCTGACTGATACTGCCTGACTGACAGACTGACTCACTGACTGACTGATACTGACTGACTGACTCACTGACTGACCGAGACTGACTGACTAACTGCCTGACTGACTGAGACTGGACTGACTGACTGACTGACTGACTGACTGACTAACTGACTGACTGAGACTGACTGACTGACTGCTTGACTCTCTGACTGGCTATTTCACTGACTGACTGAATGGCTAAATGACTGACTGACACTGACTGACTGACTGCTTGACTACCTGACTGACTAACTGACTGGACAGGACTGACCGACTGACTGACTGACAGACTGACTGAATAAGGATGACTGACAGACTGACTGAATAAGGCTGACTGACTGACTGCCTGACAGACTGACTGAATAAGGCTGACCGACTGACTGACTGCCTGACTGACTGACTGACTGAATGACTGACTGACTGACTGACCGAGACTGGACTGGACTGACTGACTGACTGACTGACTGAGACTGACTGACTGCTTTAGTGACTAACTGACTGCACAGGACTGACCGACTGACTGACTGACTGACTGCCTGACTGACTGACTGACTGAATGACTGACTGACTGAGACTAAATGACTGACTGCTTGACTGACTGGCTGAAGGACTAACTGACTGACTGAGTGACTGACTGACTGGACTGACAGACTGAGACTGAATGACTGAGTGCTTGACTGATTGACTGTCAGACTGACTGACTGACTTCGCAAAAGGGAAAAAAAAAGAATTATAAAATTAGAAAAAAATATTTGCATTTAAGATTTCCTTTCCGGCTGGGATTTGAACCCAGGGCGACACTCATGGAAGCCCAACGCTCTCGCCAATATACTATCGGTTCTCTGTTGATCGGTGTCTTAATTATAATAAAAACAAAAAATGCACCTTAGTAATTATTGATCTAAAATCTTTGAAATCTAAAGGTCGAATGATTAAACTGACTCAGAATTTTCTTCCGTACATAAATAATCCATATTTGCAAAAGAAAGAAATTGAAAAAAAAAAGAATCTTCAAATTATAAGAGAAATATATACATGGAAGATTTTCGTTCCGGTCAGGACTCGAACCCAGTACCACGCGCTTGGAACCCAACGGTCTAGCCATTAGGCTATCGGAGCTCTGTCGATGGAAGTCTTAAATATAATAAAAACAAAAAATGCACCTTGGTAATTATTGATTCAAACACTTTGAAATTTACAGGTCGAATAATTAAACTGACTCAGAATTTTTCTCCCTACATAAATAATCAATATTCGCAAAAGAGAAAAATTAAAAAAAAAAGAAGAAGAAATTTCAAATTAGAAACTAAAAGTATACATTGAAGATTTTCGTTCAGGCTGGGACTCGAACCCAGGGCCACTCGCTTGGAAGCCTAACACTCTAGCCATTAGTCTATGGGAGTTCTGTCGGTGGGAGTTTTAAATATAATAAAAACAAAAAATGCACCTTGGTAATTGTTTATTTAAACACTTTGAAACCTTTGTGTCGAAAAATTAAACTGACTCAGAATTTTCTTCCCTACATAAATAATCAATAATTGCAAAGGAAAGAAATTGAAAAAAAAAAGAATTTTCAAATTAGAAAAGAAATATATACATTAAAGATATTCGCTCCGGCTGGGACTCGAACCCAGGCCACTCGCTTGGAAGACCAGCGGTCTAGCCATTAGGCTTTTGGAGTTCTGTCGAGCGGAGTCTTACTGCCTGACTGATACTGCCTGACTGACAGACTGACTCACTGACTGACTGATACTGACTGACTGACTCACTGACTGACCGAGACTGACTGACTAACTGCCTGACTGACTGAGACTGGACTGACTGACTGACTGACTGACTGACTGACTAACTGACTGACTGAGACTGACTGACTGACTGCTTGACTCTCTGACTGGCTATTTCACTGACTGACTGAATGACTAAATGACTGACTGACACTGACTGACTGACTGCTTGACTGACTAACTGACTGGACAGGACTGACCGACTGACTGACTGACAGACTGACTGAATAAGGCTGACTGACTGACTGACTGACAGACTGACTGAATAAGGCTGACCGACTGACTGACTGCCTGACTGACTGACTGACCGAGACTGACTGACTGACTGACTGAGACTGGACTGGACTGACTGACTGACTGACTGACTGACTGACTGAGACTGACTGACTGCTTTAGTGACTAACTGACTGCACAGGACTGACCGACTGACTGACTGACTGACTGCCTGACTGACTGACTGACTGAATGACTGACTGACTGAGACTAAATGACTGACTGCTTGACTGACTGGCTGAAGGACTAACTGACTGACTGAGTGACTGACTGACTGGACTGACTGACTGACTCACTGACTGACCGAGACTGACTGACTAACTGCCTGACTGACTGAGACTGGACTGACTGACTGACTGACTGACTGCGACTGGACTGACTGACTGACTGACTGACTGACTGACTAACTGACTGACTGAGACTGACTGACTGACTGCTTGACTCTCTGACTGGCTATTTCACTGACTGACTGAATGACTAAATGACTGACTGACACTGACTGACTGACTGCTTGACTACCTGACTGACTGCTTGACTACCTGACTGACTGCTTGACTGACTAACTGACTGGACAGGACTGACCGACTGACTGACTGACAGACTGACTGAATAAGGCTGACTGACTGACTGACTGACAGACTGACTGAATAAGGCTGACCGACTGACTGACTGCCTGACTGACTGACTGACTGAATGACTGACTGACTGACTGACCGAGACTGACTGACTGACTGACTGAGACTGGACTGGACTGACTGACTGACTGACTGACTGAGACTGACTGACTGCTTTAGTGACTAACTGACTGCACAGGACTGACCGACTGACTGACTGACTGACTGCCTGACTGACTGAATGACTGAATGACTGACTGACTGAGACTAAATGACTGACTGCTTGACTGACTGGCTGAAGGACTAACTGACTGACTGAGTGACTGACTGGACTGACTGACTGAGACTGAATGACTGAGTGCTTGACTGATTGACTGTCAGACTGACTGACTGACTTCGCAAAAGGGAAAAATAAAAAAAAATGAATTATAAAATTAGAAAAAAATATTTGCATTTAAGATTTCCTTTCCGGCTGGGATTTGAACCCAGGGCGACACTCATGGAAGCCCAACGCTCTCGCCAATATACTATCGGATCTCTGTTGATCGGTGTCTTAATTATAATAAAAACAAAAAATGCACCTTGGTAATTATTGATTCAAACACTTTGAAATTTACAGGTCGAATAATTAAACTGACTCAGAATTTTTCTCCCTACATAAATAATCAATATTCGCAAAAGAGAAAAATTAAAAAAAAAAAGAAGAAGAAATTTCAAATTAGAAACTAAAAGTATACATTGAAGATTTTCGTTCAGGCTGGGACTCGAACCCAGGGCCACTCGCTTGGAAGCCTAACACTCTAGCCATTAGTCTATGGGAGCTCTGCCGGTGGGAGTTTTAAATATAATAAAAACAAAAAATGCACCTTGGTAATTGTTTATTTAAACACTTTGAAATCTTCGTGTCGAAAAATTAAACTGACTCAGAATTTTCTTCCCTACATAAATAATCAATAATTGCAAAGGAAAGAAATTGAAAAAAAAAGAATTTTCAAATTAGAAAAGAAATATATACATTGAAGATATTCGCTCCGGCTGGGACTCGAACCCAGGCCACTCGCTTGGATGACCAGCGGTCTAGCCATTAGGCTATCGGAGTTCTGTCGAGCGGCGTCTTACTGCCTGACTGATACTGCCTGACTGACAGACTGACTCACTGACTGACTGATACTGACTGACTGACTCACTGACTGACCGAGACTGACTGACTAACTGCCTGACTGACTGAGACTGGACTGACTGACTGACTGACTGACTGACTGACTAACTGACTGACTGAGACTGACTGACTGACTGCTTGACTCTCTGACTGGCTATTTCACTGACTGACTGAATGGCTAAATGACTGACTGACACTGACTGACTGACTGCTTGACTACCTGACTGACTAACTGACTGGACAGGACTGACCGACTGACTGACTGACAGACTGACTGAATAAGGATGACTGACAGACTGACTGAATAAGGCTGACTGACTGACTGCCTGACAGACTGACTGAATAAGGCTGACCGACTGACTGACTGCCTGACTGACTGACTGACTGAATGACTGACTGACTGACTGACCGAGACTGGACTGGACTGACTGACTGACTGACTGACTGAGACTGACTGACTGCTTTAGTGACTAACTGACTGCACAGGACTGACCGACTGACTGACTGACTGACTGCCTGACTGACTGACTGACTGAATGACTGACTGACTGAGACTAAATGACTGACTGCTTGACTGACTGGCTGAAGGACTAACTGACTGACTGAGTGACTGGACTGACAGACTGAGACTGAATGACTGAGTGCTTGACTGATTGACTGTCAGACTGACTGACTGACTTCGCAAAAGGGAAAAAAAAAGAATTATAAAATTAGAAAAAAATATTTGCATTTAAGATTTCCTTTCCGGCTGGGATTTGAACCCAGGGCGACACTCATGGAAGCCCAACGCTCTCGCCAATATACTATCGGTTCTCTGTTGATCGGTGTCTTAATTATAATAAAAACAAAAAATGCACCTTAGTAATTATTGATCTAAAATCTTTGAAATCTAAAGGTCGAATGATTAAACTGACTCAGAATTTTCTTCCGTACATAAATAATCCATATTTGCAAAAGAAAGAAATTGAAAAAAAAAAGAATCTTCAAATTATAAGAGAAATATATACATGGAAGATTTTCGTTCCGGTCAGGACTCGAACCCAGTACCACGCGCTTGGAACCCAACGGTCTAGCCATTAGGCTATCGGAGCTCTGTCGATGGAAGTCTTAAATATAATAAAAACAAAAAATGCACCGTGGTAATTATTGATTCAAACACTTTGAAATTTACAGGTCGAATAATTAAACTGACTCAGAATTTTTCTCCCTACATAAATAATCAATATTCGCAAAAGAGAAAAATTAAAAAAAAAAGAAGAAGAAATTTCAAATTAGAAACTAAAAGTATACATTGAAGATTTTCGTTCAGGCTGGGACTCGAACCCAGGGCCACTCGCTTGGAAGCCTAACACTCTAGCCATTAGTCTATGGGAGTTCTGTCGGTGGGAGTTTTAAATATAATAAAAACAAAAAATGCACCTTGGTAATTGTTTATTTAAACACTTTGAAACCTTCGTGTCGAAAAATTAAACTGACTCAGAATTTTCTTCCCTACATAAATAATCAATAATTGCAAAGGAAAGAAATTGAAAAAAAAAAGAATTTTCAAATTAGAAAAGAAATATATACATTAAAGATATTCGCTCCGGCTGGGACTCGAACCCAGGCCACTCGCTTGGAAGACCAGCGGTCTAGCCATTAGGCTTTTGGAGTTCTGTCGAGCGGAGTCTTACTGCCTGACTGATACTGCCTGACTGACAGACTGACTCACTGACTGACTGATACTGACTGACTGACTCACTGACTGACCGAGACTGACTGACTAACTGCCTGACTGACTGAGACTGGACTGACTGACTGACTGACTGACTAACTGACTGACTGAGACTGACTGACTGACTGCTTGACTCTCTGACTGGCTATTTCACTGACTGACTGAATGACTAAATGACTGACTGACACTGACTGACTGACTGCTTGACTGACTAACTGACTGGACAGGACTGACCGACTGACTGACTGACAGACTGACTGAATAAGGCTGACTGACTGACTGACTGACAGACTGACTGAATAAGGCTGACCGACTGACTGACTGCCTGACTGACTGACTGACCGAGACTGACTGACTGACTGACTGAGACTGGACTGGACTGACTGACTGACTGACTGACTGACTGACTGAGACTGACTGACTGCTTTAGTGACTAACTGACTGCACAGGACTGACCGACTGACTGACTGACTGACTGCCTGACTGACTCACTGACTGACCGAGACTGACTGACTAACTGCCTGACTGACTGAGACTGGACTGACTGACTGACTGACTGACTGCGACTGGACTGACTGACTGACTGACTGACTGACTGACTAACTGACTGACTGAGACTGACTGACTGACTGCTTGACTCTCTGACTGGCTATTTCACTGACTGACTGAATGACTAAATGACTGACTGACACTGACTGACTGACTGCTTGACTACCTGACTGACTGCTTGACTACCTGACTGACTGCTTGACTGACTAACTGACTGGACAGGACTGACCGACTGACTGACTGACAGACTGACTGAATAAGGATGACTGACAGACTGACTGAATAAGGCTGACTGACTGACTGACTGACAGACTGACTGAATAAGGCTGACCGACTGACTGACTGCCTGACTGACTGACTGACTGAATGACTGACTGACTGACTGACCGAGACTGACTGACTGACTGACTGAGACTGGACTGGACTGACTGACTGACTGACTGACTGAGACTGACTGACTGCTTTAGTGACTAACTGACTGCACAGGACTGACCGACTGACTGACTGACTGACTGCCTGACTGACTGAATGACTGAATGACTGACTGACTGAGACTAAATGACTGACTGCTTGACTGACTGGCTGAAGGACTAACTGACTGACTGAGTGACTGACTGGACTGACTGACTGAGACTGAATGACTGAGTGCTTGACTGATTGACTGTCAGACTGACTGACTGACTTCGCAAAAGGGAAAAATAAAAAAAAATGAATTATAAAATTAGAAAAAAATATTTGCATTTAAGATTTCCTTTCCGGCTGGGATTTGAACCCAGGGCGACACTCACGGAAGCCCAACGCTCTCGCCAATATACTATCGGATCTCTGTTGATCGGTGTCTTAATTATAATAAAAACAAAAAATGCACCTTAGTAATTATTGATCTAAAATCTTTGAAATCTAAAGGTCGAATGATTAAACTGACTCAGAATTTTCTTCCCTACATAAATAATCAATAATTGCAAAGGAAAGAAATTGAAAAAAAAAGAATTTTCAAATTAGAAAAGAAATATATACATTGAAGATATTCGCTCCGGCTGGGACTCGAACCCAGGCCACTCGCTTGGAAGACCAGCGGTCTAGCCATTAGGCTATCGGAGTTCTGTCGAGCGGAGTCTTACTGCCTGACTGATACTGCCTGACTGACAGACTGACTCACTGACTGACTGATACTGACTGACTGACTCACTGACTGACCGAGACTGACTGACTAACTGCCTGACTGACTGAGACTGGACTGACTGACTGACTGACTGACTGACTGACTAACTGACTGACTGAGACTGACTGACTGACTGCTTGACTCTCTGACTGGCTATTTCACTGACTGACTGAATGACTAAATGACTGACTGACACTGACTGACTGACTGCTTGACTACCTGACTGACTGCTTGACTGACTAACTGACTGGACAGGACTGACCGACTGACTGACTGACAGACTGACTGAATAAGGATGACTGACAGACTGACTGAATAAGGCTGACTGACTGACTGACTGACAGACTGACTGAATAAGGCTGACCGACTGACTGACTGCCTGACTGACTGACTGACTGACTGACTGACTGACCGAGACTGACTGACTGACTGACTGAGACTGGACTGGACTGACTGACTGACTGACTGACTGAGACTGACTGACTGCTTTAGTGACTAACTGACTGCACAGGACTGACCGACTGACTGACTGACTGACTGCCTGACTGACTGACTGACTGAATGACTGACTGACTGAGACTAAATGACTGACTGCTTGACTGACTGGCTGAAGGACTAACTGACTGACTGAGTGACTGACTGACTGGACTGACTGACTGAGACTGAATGACTGAGTGCTTGACTGATTGACTGTCAGACTGACTGACTGACTTCGCAAAAGGGAAAAATAAAAAAGAAAGAATTATAAAATAAAAAAAAAATTTTGCATTTAAGATTTCCTTTCCGGCTGGGATTTGAACCCAGGGCGACACTCATGGAAGCCCAACGCTCTCGCCAATATACTATCGGATCTCTGTTGAACGGTGTCTTAATTATAATAAAAACAAAAAATGCACCTTAGTAATTATTGATCTAAAATCTTTGAAATCTAAAGGTCGAATGATTAAACTGACTCAGAATTTTCTTCCGTACATAAATAATCCATATTTGCAAAAGAAAGAAATTGAAAAAAAAAGAATCTTCAAATTAGAAGAGAAATATATACATGGAAGATTTTCGTTCCGGCCGGGACTCGAACCCAGTACCACGCGCTTGGAACCCAACGGTCCAGCCATTAGGCTATCGGAGCTCTGTCGATGGAAGTCTTAAATATAATAAAAACAAAAAATGCACCTTGGTAATTATTGATTCAAACACTTTGAAATTTACAGGTCGAATAATTAAACTGACTCAGAATTTTTCTCCCTACATAAATAATCAATATTCGCAAAAGAGAAAAATTAAAAAAAAAAAGAAGAAGAAATTTCAAAATAGAAACTAAAAGTATACATTGAAGATTTTCGTTCAGGCTGGGACTCGAACCCAGGGCCACTCGCTTGGAAGCCTAACACTCTAGCCATTAGTCTATGGGAGCTCTGTCGGTGGGAGTTTTAAATATAATAAAAACAAAAAATGCACCTTGGTAATTGTTTATTAAAACACTTTGAAATCTTCGTGTCGAAAAATTAAACTGACTCAGAATTTTCTTCCCTACATAAATAATCAATAATTGCAAAGGAAAGAAATTGAAAAAAAAAGAATTTTCAAATTAGAAAAGAAATTTATACATTGAAGATATTCGCTCCGGCTGGGACTCGAACCCAGGCCACTCGCTTGGAAGACCAGCGGTCTAGCCATTAGGCTATCGGAGTTCTGTCGAGCGGAGTCTTACTGCCTGAATGATACTGCCTGACTGACTGACTGATACTGACTGACTGACTCACTGACTGACCGAGACTGACTGACTAACTGCCTGACTGACTGAGACTGGACTGACTGACTGACTGACTGACTGACTGACTAACTGACTGACTGAGACTGACTGACTGACTGCTTGACTCTCTGACTGGCTATTTCACTGACTGACTGAATGGCTAAATGACTGACTGACACTGACTGACTGACTGCTTGACTACCTGACTGACTGCTTGACTGACTAACTGACTGGACAGGACTGACTGACTGACTGACTGACAGACTGACTGAATAAGGCTGACCGACTGACTGACTGCCTGACTGACTGACTGACTGAATGACTGACTGACTGACTGACCGAGACTGACTGACTGACTGACTGAGACTGGACTGGACTGACTGACTGACTGACTGACTGAGACTGACTGACTGCTTTAGTGACTAACTGACTGCACAGGACTGACCGACTGACTGACTGACTGACTGCCTGACTGACTGACTGACTGAATGACTGACTGACTGAGACTAAATGACTGACTGCTTGACTGACTGGCTGAAGGACTAACTGACTGACTGAGTGACTGACTGACTGGACTGACTGACTGAGACTGAATGACTGAGTGCTTGACTGATTGACTGTCAGACTGACTGACTGACTTCGCAAAAGGGAAAAATAAAAAAAAAAGAATTATAAAATTAGAAAAAAATATTTGCATTTAAGATTTTCTTTTCCGGCTGGGATTTGAACCCAGGGCGACACTCATGGAAGCCCAACGCTCTCGCCAATATACTATCGGATCTCTGTCGATCGGTGTCTTAATTATAATAAAAACAAAAAATGCACCTTAGTAATTATTGATCTAAAATCTTTGAAATCTAAAGGTCGAATGATTAAACTGACTCAGAATTTTCTTCCGTACATAAATAATCCATATTTGCAAAAGAAAGAAATTGAAAAAAAAAGAATCTTCAAATTAGAAGAGAAATATATACATGGAAGATTTTCGTTCCGGCCGGGACTCGAACCCAGTACCACGCGCTTGGAACCCACCGGTCTAGCCATTAGGCTATCGGAGCTCTGTCGATGGAAGTCTTAAATATAATAAAAACAAAAAATGCACCTTGGTAATTATTGATTCAAACACTTTGAAATTTACAGGTCGAATAATTAAACTGACTCAGAATTTTTCTCCCTACATAAATAATCAATATTCGCAAAAGAGAAAAATTAAAAAAAAAAAGAAGAAGAAATTTCAAAATAGAAACTAAAAGTATACATTGAAGATTTTCGTTCAGGCTGGGACTCGAACCCAGGGCCACTCGCTTGGATGCCTAACACTCTAGCCATTAGTCTATGGGAGCTCTGTCGGTGGGAGTTTTAAATATAATAAAAACAAAAAATGCACCTTCGTAATTGTTTGAAATCTTCGTGTCGAAAAATTAAACTGACTCAGAATTTTCTTCCCTACATAAATAATCAATAATTGCAAAGGAAAGAAATTGAAAAAAAAAAGAATTTTCAAATTAGAAAAGAAATATATACATTGAAGATATTCGCTCCGGCTGGGACTCGAACCCAGGCCACTCGCTTGGAAGACCAGCGGTCTAGCCATTAGGCTATCGGAGTTCTGTCGAGCGGAGTCTTACTGCCTGACTGATACTGCCTGACTGACAGACTGACTCACTGACTGACTGATACTGACTGACTGACTCACTGACTGACCGAGACTGACTGACTAACTGCCTGACTGACTGAGACTGGACTGACTGACTGACTGACTGACTGACTGACTAACTGACTGACTGAGACTGACTGACTGACTGCTTGACTCTCTGACTGGCTATTTCACTGACTGACTGAATGACTAAATGACTGACTGACACTGACTGACTGAATGACTAAATGACTGACTGACACTGACTGACTGACTGCTTGACTACCTGACTGACTGCTTGACTGACTAACTGACTGGACAGGACTGACCGACTGACTGACTGAATAAGGATGACTGACAGACTGACTGAATAAGGCTGACTGACTGACTGACTGACAGACTGACTGAATAAGGCTGACCGACTGACTGACTGCCTGACTGACAGACTGACTGACTGACTGACCGAGACTGACTGACTTACTGACTGAGACTGGACTGGACTGACTGACTGACTGACTGACTGAGACTGACTGACTGCTTTAGTGACTAACTGACTGCACAGGACTGACCGACTGACTGACTGACTGACTGCCTGACTGACTGAATGACTGACTGACTGAGACTAAATGACTGACTGCTTGACTGACTGGCTGAAGGACTAACTGACTGACTGAGTGACTGACTGACTGGACTGACCAACTGAGACTGAATGATTGAGTGCTTGACTGATTGACTGTCAGACTGACTGACTGACTTCGCAAAAGGGAAAAATAAAAAAAAAAGAATTATAAAATTAGAAAAAAATATTTGCATTTAAGATTTTCTTTTCCGGCTGGGATTTGAACCCAGGGCGACACTCATGGAAGCCCAACGCTCTCGCCAATATACTATCGGATCTCTGTTGATCGGTGTCTTAATTATAATAAAAACAAAAAATGCACCTTAGTAATTATTGATCTAAAATCTTTGAAATCTAAAGGTCGAATGATTAAACTGACTCAGAATTTTCTTCCGTACATAAATAATCCATATTTGCAAAAGAAAGAAATTGAAAAAAAAAAAGAATCTTCAAATTAGAAGAGAAATATATACATGGAAGATTTTCGTTCCGGCCGGGACTCGAACCCAGTACCACGCGCTTGGAACCCAACGGTCTAGCCATTAGGCTATCGGAGCTCTGTCGATGGAAGTCTTAAATATAATAAAAACAAAAAATGCACCTTGGTAATTATTGATTCAAACACTTTGAAATTTACAGGTCGAATAATTAAACTGACTCAGAATTTTTCTCCCTACATAAATAATCAATATTCGCAAAAGAGAAAAATTAAAAAAAAAAGAAGAAGAAATTTCAAAATAGAAACTAAAAGTATACATTGAAGATTTTCGTTCAGGCTGGGACTCGAACCCAGGGCCACTCGCTTGGAAGCCTAACACTCTAGCCATTAGTCTATGGAGCTCTGCCGGTGGGAGTTTTAAATATAATAAAAACAAAAAATGCACCTTGGTAATTGTTTATTTAAACACTTTGAAATCTTCGTGTCGAAAAATTAAACTGACTCAGAATTTTCTTCCCTACATAAATAATCAATAATTGCAAAGGAAAGAAATTAAAAAAAAAAAAGAATTTTCAAATTAGAAAAGAAATATATACATTGAAGATATTCGCTCCGGCTGGGACTCGAACCCAGGCCACTCGCTTGGAAGACCAGCGGTCTAGCCATTAGGCTATCGGAGTTCTGTCGAGCGGAGTCTTACTGCCTGACTGATACTGCCTGACTGACAGACTGACTCACTGACTGACTGATACTGACTGACTGACTCACTGACTGACCGAGACTGACTGACTAACTGCCTGACTGACTGAGACTGGACTGACTGACTGACTGACTGACTGACTGACTAACTGACTGACTGAGACTGACTGACTGACTGCTTGACTCTCTGACTGGCTATTTCACTGACTGACTGAATGGCTAAATGACTGACTGACACTGACTGACTGACTGCTTGACTACCTGACTGACTAACTGACTGGACAGGACTGACCGACTGACTGACTGACAGACTGACTGAATAAGGATGACTGACAGACTGACTGAATAAGGCTGACTGACTGACTGACTGACAGACTGACTGAATAAGGCTGACCGACTGACTGACTGCCTGACTGACTGACTGACTGACCGAGACTGGACTGGACTGACTGACTGACTGACTGACTGAGACTGACTGACTGCTTTAGTGACTAACTGACTGCACAGGACTGACCGACTGACTGACTGACTGACTGCCTGACTGACTGACTGACTGAATGACTGACTGACTGAGACTAAATGACTGACTGCTTGACTGACTGGCTGAAGGACTAACTGACTGACTGAGTGACTGACTGACTGGACTGACTGACTGAGACTGAATGACTGAGTGCTTGACTGATTGACTGTCAGACTGACTGACTGACTTCGCAAAAGGGAAAAAAAAAGAATTATAAAATTAGAAAAAAATATTTGCATTTAAGATTTTCTTTTCCGGCTGGGATTTGAACCCAGGGCGACACTCATGGAAGCCCAACGCTCTCGCCAATATACTATCGGATCTCTGTTGATCGGTGTCTTAATTATAATAAAAACAAAAAATGCACCTTAGTAATTATTGATCTAAAATCTTTGAAATCTAAAGGTCGAATGATTAAACTGACTCAGAATTTTCTTCCGTACATAAATAATCCATATTTGCAAAAGAAAGAAATTGAAAAAAAAAAGAATCTTCAAATTAGAAGAGAAATATATACATGGAAGATTTTCGTTCCGGCCGGGACTCGAACCCAGTACCACGCGCTTGGAACCCAACGGTCTAGCCATTAGGCTATCGGAGCTCTGTCGATGGAAGTCTTAAATATAATAAAAACAAAAAATGCACCTTGGTAATTATTGATTCAAACAGTTTGAAATTTACAGGTCGAATAATTAAACTGACTCAGAATTTTTCTCCCTACATAAATAATCAATATTCGCAAAAGAGAAAAATTAAAAAAAAAAGAAGAAGAAATTTCAAAATAGAAACTAAAAGTATACATTGAAGATTTTCGTTCAGGCTGGGACTCGAACCCAGGGCCACACGCTTGGAAGCCTAACACTCTAGCCATTAGTCTATGGGAGCTCTGTCGGTGGGAGTTTTAAATATAATAAAAACAAAAAATGCACCTTGGTAATTGTTTATTTAAACACTTTGAAATCTTCGTGTCGAAAAATTAAACTGACTCAGAATTTTCTTCCCTACATAAATAATCAATAATTGCAAAGGAAAGAAATTGAAAAAAAAAGAATTTTCAAATTAGAAAAGAAATATATACATTGAAGATATTCGCTCCGGCTGGGACTCGAACCCAGGCCACTCGCTTGGGAGACCAGCGGTCTAGCCATTAGGCTATCGGAGTTCTGTCGAGCGGAGTCTTACTGCCTGACTGATACCGCCTGACTGACAGACTGACTCACTGACTGACTGATACTGACTGACTGACTCACTGATACTGACTGACTGACTCACTGACTGACCGAGACTGACTGACTAACTGCCTGACTGACTGAGACTGGACTGACTGACTGACTGACTGACTGACTGACTGACTAACTGACTGACTGAGACTGACTGACTGACTGCTTGACTCTCTGACTGGCTATTTCACTGACTGACTGAATGACTAAATGACTGACTGACACTGACTGCTTGACTACCTGACTGACTGCTTGACTACCTGACTGACTGCTTGACTGACTAACTGACTGGACAGGACTGACCGACTGACTGACTGACAGACTGACTGAATAAGGCTGACTGACTGACTGACTGACAGACTGACTGAATAAGGCTGACTGACTGACTGACTGACAGACTGACTGAATAAGGCTGACCGACTGACTGACTGCCTGACTGACTGACTGACTGAATGACTGACTGACTAACTGACCGAGACTGACTGACTGACTGACTGAGACTGGACTGGACTGACTGACTGAGACTGACTGACTGCTTTAGTGACTAACTGACTGCACAGGACTGACCGACTGACTGACTGACTAAATGCCTGACTGACTGACTGACTGAATGACTGACTGACTGAGACTAAATGACTGACTGCTTGACTGACTGGCTGAAGGACTAACTGACTGACTGAGTGACTGACTGACTGGACTGACTGACTGAGACTGAATGACTGAGTGCTTGACTGATTGACTGTCAGACTGACTGACTGACTTCGCAAAAGGGAAAAATAAAAAAAAAAGAATTATAAAATTAGAAAAAAATATTTGCATTTAAGATTTCCTTTCCGGCTGGGATTTGAACCCAGGGCGACACTCATGGAAGCCCAACGCTCTCGCCAATATACTATCGGTTCTCTGTTGATCGGTGTCTTAATTATAATAAAAACAAAAAATGCACCTTAGTAATTATTGATCTAAAATCTTTGAAATCTAAAGGTCGAATGATTAAACTGACTCAGAATTTTCTTCCGTACATAAATAATCCATATTTGCAAAAGAAAGAAATTGAAAAAAAAAAAGAATCTTCAAATTATAAGAGAAATATATACATGGAAGATTTTCGTTCCGGTCAGGACTCGAACCCAGTACCACGCGCTTGGAACCCAACGGTCTAGCCATTAGGCTATCGGAGCTCTGTCGATGGAAGTCTTAAATATAATAAAAACAAAAAATGCACCTTGGTAATTATTGATTCAAACACTTTGAAATTTACAGGTCGAATAATTAAACTGACTCAGAATTTTTCTCCCTACATAAATAATCAATATTCGCAAAAGAGAAAAATTAAAAAAAAAAGAAGAAGAAATTTGAAATTAGAAACTAAAAGTATACATTGAAGATTTTCGTTCAGGCTGGGACTCGAACCCAGGGCCACTCGCTTGGAAGCCTAACACTCTAGCCATTAGTCTATGGGAGCTCTGTCGGTGGGAGTTTTAAATATAATAAAAACAAAAAATGCACCTTGGTAATTGGTTTATTTAAACACTTTGAAACCTTTGTGTCGATAAATTAAACTGACTCAGAATTTTCTTCCCTACATAAATAATCAATAATTGCAAAGGAAAGAAATTGAAAAAAAAAAGAATTTTCAAATTAGAAAAGAAATATATACATTAAAGATATTCGCTCCGGCTGGGACTCGAACCCAGGCCACTCGCTTGGAAGACCAGCGGTCTAGCCATTAGGCTTTTGGAGTTCTGTCGAGCGGAGTCTTACTGCCTGACTGATACTGCCTGACTGACAGACTGACTCACTGACTGACTGATACTGACTGACTGACTCACTGACTGACCGAGACTGACTGACTAACTGCCTGACTGACTGAGACTGGACTGACTGACTGACTGACTGACTGACTGACTAACTGACTGACTGAGACTGACTGACTGACTGCTTGACTCTCTGACTGGCTATTTCACTGACTGACTGAATGGCTAAATGACTGACTGACACTGACTGACTGACTGCTTGACTACCTGACTGACTGCTTGACTGACTAACTGACTGGACAGAACTGACCGACTGACTGACTGACAGACTGACTGAATAAGGATGACTGACAGACTGACTGAATAAGGCTGACTGACTGACTGACTGACAGACTGACTGAATAAGGCTGACCGACTGACTGACTGCCTGACTGACTGACTGACTGAATGACTGACTGACTGACTGACCGAGACTGACTGACTGACTGACTGAGACTGGACTGGACTGACTGACTGACTGACTGACTGAGACTGACTGACTGCTTTAGTGACTAACTGACTGACTGACTGACTGCCTGACTGACTGACTGACTGAATGACTGACTGACTGAGACTAAATGACTGACTGCTTGACTGACTGGCTGAAGGACTAACTGACTGACTGAGTGACTGACTGACTGGACTGACTGACTGAGACTGAATGACTGAGTGCTTGACTGATTGACTGTCAGACTGACTGACTGACTTCGCAAAAGGGAAAAATAAAAAAAAAGAATTAGAAAATTAGAAAAAAATATTTGCATTTAAGATTTTCTTTTCCGGCTGGGATTTGAACCCAGGGCGACACTCATGGAAGCCCAACGCTCTCGCCAATATACTATCGGATCTCTGTCGATCGGTGTCTTAATTATAATAAAAACAAAAAATGCACCTTAGTAATTATTGATCTAAAATCTTTGAAATCTAAAGGTCGAATGATTAAACTGACTCAGAATTTTCTTCCGTACATAAATAATCCATATTTGCAAAAGAAAGAAATTGAAAAAAAAAGAATCTTCAAATTAGAAGAGAAATATATACATGGAAGATTTTCGTTCCGGCCGGGACTCGAACCCAGTACCACGCGCTTGGAACCCACCGGTCTAGCCATTAGGCTATCGGAGCTCTGTCGGTGGGAGTTTTAAATATAATAAAAACAAAAAATGCACCTTGGTAATTGTTTGAAATCTTCGTGTCGAAAAATTAAACTGACTCAGAATTTTCTTCCCTACATAAATAATCAATAATTGCAAAGGAAAGAAATTGAAAAAAAAAAAGAATTTTCAAATTAGAAAAGAAATATATACATTGAAGATATTCGCTCCGGCTGGGACTCGAACCCAGGCCACTCGCTTGGAAGACCAGCGGTCTAGCCATTAGGCTATCGGAGTTCTGTCGAGCGGAGTCTTACTGCCTGACTGATACTGCCTGACTGACAGACTGACTCACTGACTGACTGATACTGACTGACTGACTCACTGACTGACCGAGACTGACTGACTAACTGCCTGACTGACTGAGACTGGACTGACTGACTGACTGACTGACTGACTGACTAACTGACTGACTGAGACTGACTGACTGACTGCTTGACTCTCTGACTGGCTATTTCACTGACTGACTGAATGACTAAATGACTGACTGACACTGACTGACTGAATGACTAAATGACTGACTGACACTGACTGACTGACTGCTTGACTACCTGACTGACTGCTTGACTGACTAACTGACTGGACAGGACTGACCGACTGACTGACTGAATAAGGATGACTGACAGACTGACTGAATAAGGCTGACTGACTGACTGACTGACAGACTGACTGAATAAGGCTGACCGACTGACTGACTGCCTGACTGACAGACTGACTGACTGACTGACCGAGACTGACTGACTGACTGACTGAGACTGGACTGGACTGACTGACTGACTGACTGACTGAGACTGACTGACTGCTTTAGTGACTAACTGACTGCACAGGACTGACCGACTGACTGACTGACTGACTGCCTGACTGACTGAATGACTGACTGACTGAGACTAAATGACTGACTGCTTGACTGACTGGCTGAAGGACTAACTGACTGACTGAGTGACTGACTGACTGGACTGACTGACTGAGACTGAATGACTGAGTGCTTGACTGATTGACTGTCAGACTGACTGACTGACTTCGCAAAAGGGAAAAATAAAAAAAAAGAATTATAAAATTAGAAAAAAATATTTGCATTTAAGATTTCCTTTCCGGCTGGGATTTGAACCCAGGGCGACACTCATGGAAGCCCAACGCTCTCGCCAATATACTATCGGATCTCTGTTGATCGGTGTCTTAATTATAATAAAAACAAAAAATGCACCTTAGTAATTATTGATCTAAAATCTTTGAAATCTAAAGGTCGAATGATTAAACTGACTCAGAATTTTCTTCCGTACATAAATAATCCATATTTGCAAAAGAAAGAAATTGAAAAAAAAAAAGAATCTTCAAATTAGAAGAGAAATATATACATGGAAGATTTTCGTTCCGGCCGGGACTCGAACCCAGTACCACGCGCTTGGAACCCAACGGTCTAGCCATTAGGCTATCGGAGCTCTGTCGACGGAAGTCTTAAATATAATAAAAACAAAAAATGCACCTTGGTAATTATTGATTCAAACACTTTGAAATTTACAGGTCGAATAATTAAACTGACTCAGAATTTTTCTCCCTACATAAATAATCAATATTCGCAAAAGAGAAAAATTAAAAAAAAAGAAGAAGAAATTTCAAACTAAAAGTATACATTGAAGATTTTCGTTCAGGCTGGGACTCGAACCCAGGGCCACTCGCTTGGAAGCCTAACATTCTAGGCATTAGTCAATGGGAGCTCTGTCGGTGGGAGTTTTAAATATAATAAAAACAAAAAATGCACCTTGGTAATTGTTTATTTAAACACTTTGAAATCTTCGTGTCGAAAAATTAAACTGACTCAGAATTTTCTTCCCTAAATAAATAATCAATAATTGCAAAGGAAAGAAATTGAAAAAAAAAGAATTTTCAAATTAGAAAAGAAATATATACATTGAAGATTTTCGCTCCGGCTGGGACTCGAACCCAGGCCACTCGCTTGGAAGACCAGCGGTCTAGCCATTAGGCTATCGGAGTACTGTCGAGCGGAGTCTTACTGCCTGACTGATACTGCCTGACTGACAGACTGACTCACTGACTGACTGATACTGACTGACTGACTCACTGACTGACCGAGACTGACTGACTAACTGCCTGACTGACTGAGACTATACTGACTGACTGACTGACTGACTGACTGACTAACTGACTGACTGAGACTGACTGACTGACTGCTTGACTCTCTGACTGGCTATTTCACTGACTGACTGAATGACTAAATGACTGACTGACACTGACTGACTGACTGCTTGACTACCTGACTGACTGCTTGACTGACTAACTGACTGGACAGGACTGACCGACTGACTGACTGACAGACTGACTGAATAAGGATGACTGACAGACTGACTGAATAAGGCTGACTGACTGACTGACTGACAGACTGACTGAATAAGGCTGACCGATTGACTGACTGCCTGACTGACTGACTGACTGAATGACTGACTGACTGACTGACCGAGACGACTGACTGACTGACTGAGACTGGACTGGACTGACTGACTGACTGAGACTGACTGACTGCTTTAGTGACTAACTGACTGCACAGGACTGACCGACTGACTGACTGACTGACTGCCTGACTGACTGACTGACTGAATGACTGACTGACTGAGACTAAATGACTGACTGCTTGACTGACTGGCTGAAGGACTAACTGACTGACTGAGTGACTGACTGACTGGACTGACTGACTGAGACTGAATGACTGAGTGCTTGACTGATTGACTGTCAGACTGACTGACTGACTTCGCAAAAGGGAAAAATAAAAATAAAAAAAAGAATTATAAAATTAGAAAAAAATATTTGCATTTAAGATTTCCTTTCCGGCTGGGATTTGAACCCAGGGCGACACTCATGGAAGCCCAACGCTCTCGCCAATATACTATAGGATCTCTGTTGATCGGTGTCTTAATTATAATAAAAACAAAAAATGCACCTTAGTAATTATTGATCTAAAATCTTTGAAATCTTAAGGTCGAATGATTAAACTGACTCAGAATTTTCTTCCGTACATAAATAATCCATATTTGCAAAAGAAAGAAATTGAAAAAAAAAAAATCTTCAAATTAGAAGAGAAATATATACATGGAAGATTTTCGTTCCGGCCGGGACTCGAACCCAGTACCACGCGCTTGGAACCCAACGGTCTAGCCATTAGGCTATCGGAGCTCTGTCGACGGAAGTCTTAAATATAATAAAAACAAAAAATGCACCTTGGTAATTATTGATTCAAACACTTTGAAATTTACAGGTCGAATAATTAAACTGACTCAGAATTTTTCTCCCTACATAAATAATCAATATTCGCAAAAGAGAAAAATTAAAAAAAAAGAAGAAGAAATTTCAAACTAAAAGTATACATTGAAGATTTTCGTTCAGGCTGGGACTCGAACCCAGGGCCACTCGCTTGGAAGCCTAACATTCTAGGCATTAGTCAATGGGAGCTCTGTCGGTGGGAGTTTTAAATATAATAAAAACAAAAAATGCACCTTGGTAATTGTTTATTTAAACACTTTGAAATCTTCGTGTCGAAAAATTAAACTGACTCAGAATTTTCTTCCCTAAATAAATAATCAATAATTGCAAAGGAAAGAAATTGAAAAAAAAAGAATTTTCAAATTAGAAAAGAAATATATACATTGAAGATTTTCGCTCCGGCTGGGACTCGAACCCAGGCCACTCGCTTGGAAGACCAGCGGTCTAGCCATTAGGCTATCGGAGTACTGTCGAGCGGAGTCTTACTGCCTGACTGATACTGCCTGACTGACAGACTGACTCACTGACTGACTGATACTGACTGACTGACTCACTGACTGACCGAGACTGACTGACTAACTGCCTGACTGACTGAGACTATACTGACTGACTGACTGACTGACTGACTGACTAACTGACTGACTGAGACTGACTGACTGACTGCTTGACTCTCTGACTGGCTATTTCACTGACTGACTGAATGACTAAATGACTGACTGACACTGACTGACTGACTGCTTGACTACCTGACTGACTGCTTGACTGACTAACTGACTGGACAGGACTGACCGACTGACTGACTGACAGACTGACTGAATAAGGATGACTGACAGACTGACTGAATAAGGCTGACTGACTGACTGACTGACAGACTGACTGAATAAGGCTGACCGATTGACTGACTGCCTGACTGACTGACTGACTGAATGACTGACTGACTGACTGACCGAGACGACTGACTGACTGACTGAGACTGGACTGGACTGACTGACTGACTGAGACTGACTGACTGCTTTAGTGACTAACTGACTGCACAGGACTGACCGACTGACTGACTGACTGACTGCCTGACTGACTGACTGACTGAATGACTGACTGACTGAGACTAAATGACTGACTGCTTGACTGACTGGCTGAAGGACTAACTGACTGACTGAGTGACTGACTGACTGGACTGACTGACTGAGACTGAATGACTGAGTGCTTGACTGATTGACTGTCAGACTGACTGACTGACTTCGCAAAAGGGAAAAATAAAAATAAAAAAAAGAATTATAAAATTAGAAAAAAATATTTGCATTTAAGATTTCCTTTCCGGCTGGGATTTGAACCCAGGGCGACACTCATGGAAGCCCAACGCTCTCGCCAATATACTATAGGATCTCTGTTGATCGGTGTCTTAATTATAATAAAAACAAAAAATGCACCTTAGTAATTATTGATCTAAAATCTTTGAAATCTAAAGGTCGAATGATTAAACTGACTCAGAATTTTCTTCCGTACATAAATAATCCATATTTGCAAAAGAAAGAAATTGAAAAAAAAAAATCTTCAAATTAGAAGAGAAATATATACATGGAAGATTTTCGTTCCGGCCGGGACTCGAACCCAGTACCACGCGCTTGGAACCCAACGGTCTAGCCATTAGGCTATCGGAGCTCTGTCGACGGAAGTCTTAAATATAATAAAAACAAAAAATGCACCTTGGTAATTATTGATTCAAACACTTTGAAATTTACAGGTCGAATAATTAAACTGACTCAGAATTTTTCTCCCTACATAAATAATCAATATTCGCAAAAGAGAAAAATTAAAAAAAAAAGAAGAAGAAATTTCAAATTAGAAACTAAAAGTATACATTGAAGATTTTCGTTCAGGCTGGGACTCGAACCCAGGGCCACTCGCTTGGAAGCCTAACACTCTAGCCATTAGTCTATGGGAGCTCTGTCGGTGGGAGTTTTAAATATAATAAAAACAAAAAATGCACCTTGGTAATTGTTTATTTAAACACTTTGAAACCTTTGTGTCGAAAAATTAAACTGACTCAGAATTTTCTTCCCTACATAAATAATCAATAATTACAAAGGAAAGAAATTGAAAAAAAAAAGAATTTTCAAATTAGAAAAGAAATATATACATTAATGATATTCGATCCGGCTGGGACTCGAACCCAGGCCACTCGCTTGGAAGACCAGCGGTCTAGCCATTAGGCTATTGGAGTTCTGTCGAGCGGAGTCTTACTGCCTGACTGATACTGCCTGACTGACAGACTGACTCACTGACTGACTGATACTGACTGACTGACTCACTGACTGACCGAGACTGACTGACTAACTGCCTGACTGACTGAGACTGGACTGACTGACTGACTGACTGACTGACTGACTGACTAACTGACTGACTGAGACTGACTGACTGACTGCTTGACTCTCTGACTGGCTATTTCACTGACTGACTGAATGACTAAATGACTGACTGACACTGACTGACTGACTGCTTGACTACCTGACTGACTGCTTGACTGACTAACTGACTGGACAGGACTGACCGACTGACTGACTGACAGACTGACTGAATAAGGATGAGTGACAGACTGACTGAATAAGGCTGACTGACTGACTGACTGACAGACTGACTGAATAAGGCTGACCGACTGACTGACTGCCTGACCGACTGACTGACCGAGACTGACTGACTGACTGACTGAGACTGGACTGGACTGACTGACTGACTGACTGACTGAGACTGGACTGGACTGACTGACTGACTGACTTACTGAGACTGACTGACTGCTTTAGTGACTAACTGACTGCACAGGACTGACCGACTGACTGACTGCCTGACTGACTGACTGACTGAATGACTGACTGACTGAGACTAAATGACTGACTGCTTGACTGACTGGCTGAAGGACTAACTGACTGACTGAGTGACTGACTGACTGGACTGACTGACTGAGACTGAATGACTGAGTGCTTGACTGATTGACTGTCAGACTGACTGACTGACTTCGCAAAAGGGAAAAATAAAAAAAAAAGAATTATAAAATTAGAAAAAAATATTTGCATTTAAGATTTCCTTTCCGGCTGGGATTTGAACCCAGGGCGACACTCATGGAAGCCCAACGCTCTCGCCAGTATACTATCGGATCTCTGTTGATCGGTGTCTTAATTATAATAAAAACAAAAAATGCACCTTAGTAATTATTGATCTAAAATCTTTGAAATCTAAAGGTCGAATGATTAAACTGACTCAGAATTTTCTTCCGTACATAAATAATCCATATTTGCAAAAGAAAGAAATTGAAAAAAAAAAAGAATCTTCAAATTAGAAGAGAAATATATACATGGAAGATTTTCGTTCCGGTCAGGACTCGAACCCAGTACCACGCGCTTGGAACCCAACGGTCTAGCCATTAGGCTATCGGAGCTCTGTCGATGGAAGTCTTAAATATAATAAAAACAAAAAATGCACCTTGGTAATTATTGATTCAAACACTTTGAAATTTACAGGTCGAATAATTAAACTGACTCAGAATTTTACTCCCTACATAAATAATCAATATTCGCAAAAGAGAAAAATTAAAAAAAAAAGAAGAAGAAATTTCAAATCAGAAACTAAAAGTATACATTGAAGATTTTCGTTCAGGCTGGGACTCGAACCCAGGGCCACTCGCTTGGAAGCCTAACACTCTAGCCATTAGTCTATGGGAGCTCTGTCGGTGGGAGTTTTAAATATAATAAAAACAAAAAATGCACCTTGGTAATAGTTTATTTAAACACTTTGAAATCTTTGTGTCGAAAAATTAAACTGACTCAGAATTTTCTTCCCTACATAAATAATCAATAAATGCAAAGGGAAGAAATTGAAAAAAAAAGAATTTTCAAATTAGAAAAGAAATATATACATTGAAGATATTCGCTCCGGCTGGGACTCGAACCCAGGCCACTCGCTTGGAAGACCAGCGGTCTAGCCATTAGGCTATCGGAGTACTGTCGAGCGGAGTCTTACTGCCTGACTGATACTGCCTGACTGACAGACTGACTCACTGACTGACTGATACTGACTGACTGACTCACTGACTGACCGAGACTGACTGACTAACTGCCTGACTGACTGAGACTGGACTGACTGACTGACTGACTGACTGACTGACTAACTGACTGAGACTGACTGACTGACTGCTTGACTCTCTGACTGGCTATTTCACTGACTGACTGAATGACTAAATGACTGACTGACACTGACTGACTGACTGCTTGACTACCTGACTGACTGCTTGACTGACTAACTGACTGGACAGGACTGACCGACTGACTGACTGACAGACTGACTGAATAAGGATGACTGACAGACTGACTGAATAAGGCTGACTGACTGACTGACTGACAGACTGACTGAATTAGGCTGACCGATTGACTGACTGCCTGACTGACTGACTGACTGAATGACTGACTGACTGACTGACCGAGACGACTGACTGACTGACTGAGACTGGACTGGACTGACTGACTGACTGACTGACTGAGACTGACTGACTGACTGCTTGACTCTCTGACTGGCTATTTCACTGACTGACTGAATGACTAAATGACTGACTGACACTGACTGACTGACTGCTTGACTGACTAACTGACTGGACAGGACTGACCGACTGACTGCCTGACAGACTGACTGAATAAGGCTGACTGACTGACTGACTGACAGACTGACTGAATAAGGCTGACCGACTGACTGACTGCCTGACTGACTGACTGACTGACTGACTGAGACTGGACTGGACTGACTGACTGACTGACTGACTGACTGACTGAGACTGACTGACTGCTTTAGTGACTAACTGACTGCACAGGACTGACCGACTGACTGACTGACTGACTGCCTGACTGACTGACTGAATAAGGCTGACTGACTGACTGACTGACAGACTGACTGAATAAGGCTGACCGACAGACTGACTGCCTGACTGACTGAATGACTGACTGACTGACTGACCGAGACTGACTGACTGACTGACTGAGACTGGACTGGACTGACTGACTGACTGACTGACTGAGACTGACTGACTGCTTTAGTGACTAACTGACTGCACAGGACTGACCGACTGACTGACTGACTGCCTGACTGACTGACTGACTGAATGACTGACTGACTGAGACTAAATGACTGACTGCTTGACTGACTGGCTGAAGGACTAACTGACTGACTGAGTGACTGACTGACTGGACTGACTGACTGAGACTGAATGACTGAGTGCTTGACTGATTGACTGTCAGACTGACTGACTGACTTCGCAAAAGGGAAAAATAAAAAAAAAGAATTATAAAATTAGAAAAAAATATTTGCATTTAAGATTTCCTTTCCGGCTGGGATTTGAACCCAGGGCGACACTCATGGAAGCCCAACGCTCTCGCCAATATACTATCGGATCTCTGTTGATCGGTGTCTTAATTATAATAAAAACAAAAAATGCACCTTAGTAATTATTGATCTAAAATTTTTGAAATCTAAAGGTCGAATGATTAAACTGACTCAGAATTTTCTTCCGTACATAAATAATCCATATTTGCAAAAGAAAGAAATTGAAAAAAAAAAGAATCTTCAAATTAGAAGAGAAATTTATACATGGAAGATTTTCGTTCCGGCCGGGACTCGAACCCAGTACCACGCGCTTGGAACCCAACGGTCTAGCCATTAGGCTATCGGAGCTCTGTCGATGAAAGTCTTAAATATAATAAAAACAAAAAATGCACCTTGGTAATTATTGATTCAAACACTTTGAAATTTACAGGTCGAATAATTAAACTGACTCAGAATTTTTCTCCCTACATAAATAATCAATATTCGCAAAAGAGAAAAATTAAAAAAAAAAGAAGAAGAAATTTCAAATTAGAAACTAAAAGTATACATTGAAGATTTTCGTTCAGGCTGGGACTCGAACCCAGGGCCACTCGCTTGGAAGCCTAACACTCTAGCCATTAGTCTATGGGAGCTCTGTCGGTGGGAGTTTTAAATATAATAAAAACAAAAAATGCACCTTGGTAATTGTTTATTTAAACACTTTGAAATCTTCGTGTCGAAAAATTAAACTGACTCAGAATTTTCTTCCCTACATAAATAATCAATAATTGCAAAGGAAAGAAATTGAAAAAAAAAGAATTTTCAAATTAGAAAAGAAATATATACATTGAAGATATTCGCTCCGGCTGGGACTCGAACCCAGGCCACTCGCTTGGAAGACCAGCGGTCTAGCCATTAGGCTATCGGAGTTCTGTCGAGCGGAGTCTTACTGCCTGACTGATACTGCCTGACTGACAGACTGACTCACTGACTGACTGATACTGACTGACTGACTCACTGACTGACCGAGACTGACTGACTAACTGCCTGACTGACTGAGACTGGACTGACTGACTGACTGACTGACTAACTGACTGACTGAGACTGACTGACTGACTGCTTGACTCTCTGACTGGCTATTTCACTGACTGACTGAATGACTAAATGACTGACTGACACTGACTGACTGACTGCTTGACTACCTGACTGACTGCTTGACTGACTAACTGACTGGACAGGACTGACCGACTGACTGACAGACTGACTGAATAAGGATGACTGACAGACTGACTGAATAAGGCTGACTGACTGACTGACTGACAGACTGACTGAATAAGGCTGACCGACTGACTGACTGCCTGACTGACTGACTGACTGAATGACTGACTGACTGACTGACCGAGACTGACTGACTGACTGACTGAGACTGGACTGGACTGACTGACTGACTGACTGACTGAGACTGACTGACTGCTTTAGTGACTAACTGACTGCACAGGACTGACCGACTGACTGACTGACTGACTGCCTGACTGACTGACTGACTGAATGACTGACTGACTGAGACTAAATGACTGACTGCTTGACTGACTGGCTGAAGGACTAACTGACTGACTGAGTGACTGACTGACTGGACTGACTGACTGAGACTGAATGACTGAGTGCTTGACTGATTGACTGTCAGACTGACTGACTGGCTTCGCAAAAGGGAAAAATAAAAAAAAAGAATTATAAAATTAGAAAAAAATATTTGCATTTAAGATTTCCTTTCCGGCTGGGATTTGAACCCAGGGCGACACTCATGGAAGCCCAACGCTCTCACCAATATACTATCGGATCTCTGTTGATCGGTGTCTTAATTATAATAAAAACAAAAAATGCACCTTAGTAATTATTGATCTAAAATTTTTGAAATCTAAAGGTCGAATGATTAAACTGACTCAGAATTTTCTTCCGTACATAAATAATCCATATTTGCAAAAGAAAGAAATTGAAAGAAAAAAGAATCTTCAAATTAGAAGAGAAATTTATACATGGAAGATTTTCGTTCCGGCCGGGACTCGAACCCAGTACCACGCGCTTGGAACCCAACGGTCTAGCCATTAGGCTATCGGAGCTCTGTCGATGGAAGTCTTAAATATAATAAAAACAAAAAATGCACCTTGGTAATTATTGATTCAAACACTTTGAAATTTACAGGTCGAATAATTAAACTGACTCAGAATTTTTCTCCCTACATAAATAATCAATATTCGCAAAAGAGAAAAATTAAAAAAAAAAGAAGAAGAAATTTCAAATTAGAAACTAAAAGTATACATTGAAGATTTTCGTTCAGGCTGGGACTAGAACCCAGGGCCACTCTCTTTTAAGCCTAACACTCTAGCCATTAGTCTATGGGAGCTCTGTCGGTGGGAGTTTTAAATATAATAAAAACAAAAAATGCACCTTGGTAATTGTTTATTTAAACACTTTGAAATATTTGTGTCGAAAAATTAAACTGACTCAGAATTTTCTTCCCTACATAAATAATCAATAATTGCTAAGGAAAGAAATTGAAAAAAAAAGAATTTTCAAATTAGAAAAGAAATATATACATTGAAGATATTCGCTCCGGCTGGGACTCGAACCCAGGCCACTCGCTTGGAAGACCAGCGGTCTAGCCATTAGGCTATCGGAGTTCTGTCGAGACTGACTGACTGACTGCTTGACTCTCTGACTGGCTATTTCACTGACTGACTGAATGACTAAATGACTGACTGACACTGACTGACTGACTGATTGACTACCTGACTGACTGCTTGACTGCATAACTGACTGGACAGGACTGACCGACTGACTGACTGACAGACTGACTAAATAAGGATGACTGACAGACTGACTGAATAAGGCTGACTGACTGACTGACTGACAGACTGACTGAATAAGGCTGACCGACTGACTGACTGCCTGACTGACTGACTGACTGAATGACTGACTGACCGAGACTGACTGACTGACTGACTGAGACTGGACTGGACTGACTGACTGACTGACTGACTGAGACTGACTGACTGCTTTAGTGACTAACTGACTGCACAGGACTGACCGACTGACTGACTGACTGACTGCCTGACTGACTGACTGACTGAATGACTGACTGACTGAGACTAAATGACTGACTGCTTGACTGACTGGCTGAAGGACTAACTGACTGACTGAGTGACTGACTGACTGGACTGACTGACTGAGACTGAATGACTGAGTGCTTGACTGATTGACTGTCAGACTGACTGACTGACTTCGCAAAAGGGAAAAATAAAAAAAAAAGAATTATAAAATTAGAAAAAAATATTTGCATTTAAGATTTCCTTTCCGGCTGGGATTTGAACCCAGGGCGACACTCATGGAAGCCCAACGCTCTCGCCAATATACTATCGGATCTCTGTTGATCGGTGTCTTAATTATAATAAAAACAAAAAATGCACCTCAGTAATTATTGATCTAAAATCTTTGAAATCTAAAGGTCGAATGATTAAACTGACTCAGAATTTTCTTCCGTACATAAATAATCCATATTTGCAAAAGAAAGAAATTGAAAAAAAAAAGAATCTTCAAATTAGAAGAGAAATATATACAGGGAAGATTTTCGTTCCGGCCGGGACTCGAACCCAGTACCACGCGCTTGGAACCCAACGGTCTAGCCATTAGGCTATCGGAGCTCTGTCGATGGAAGTCTTAAATATAATAAAAACAAAAAATGCACCTTGGTAATTATTGATTCAAACACTTTGAAATTTACAGGTCGAATAATTAAACTGACTCAGAATTTTTCTCCCTACATAAATAATCAATATTCGCAAAAGAGAAAAATTAAAAAAAAAAGAAGAAGAAATTTCAAATTAGAAACTAAAAGTATACATTGAAGATTTTCGTTCAGGCTGGGACTCGAACCCAGGGCCACTCGTTGGAAGCCTAACACTCTAGCCATTAGTCTATGGGAGCTCTGTCGGTGGGAGTTTTAAATATAATAAAAACAAAAAATGCACCTTGAAAATTGTTTATTTAAACACTTTGAAATCTTCGTGTCGAAAAATTAAACTGACTCAGAATTTTCTTCCCTACATAAATAATCAATAATTGCAAAGGAAAGAAATTGAAAAAAAAAAAAGAATTTTCAAATCAGAAAAGAAATATATACATTGAAGATATTCGCTCCGGCTGGGACTCGAACCCAGGCCACTCGCTTGGAAGACCAGCGGTCTCGCCATTAGGCTATCGGAGTTCTGTCGAGCGGAGTCTTACTGCCTGACTGATACTGCCTGACTGACAGACTGACTCACTGACTGACTGATACTGACTGACTGACTCACTGACTGACCGAGACTGACTGACTAACTGCCTGACTGACTGAGACTGGACTGAATGACTGACTGAGACTGGACTGAATGACTGACTGACTGACTAACTGACTGACTGAGACTGACTGACCGACTGCTTGACTCTCTGACTGGCTATTTCACTGACTGACTGAATGACTAAATGACTGACTGACACTGACTGACTGACTGCTTGACTACCTGACTGACTGCTTGACTGACTAACTGACTGGACAGGACTGACCGACTGACTGACAGACTGACTGAATAAGGATGACTGACAGACTGACTGAATAAGGCTGACTGACTGACTGACTGACAGACTGACTGAATAAGGCTGACTGACTGACTGACTGAGACTGGACTGGACTGACTGACTGACTGACTGACTGAGACTGACTGACTGCTTTAGTGACTAACTGACTGCACAGGACTGACCGACTGCCTGACTGACAGACTGACTGACTGATACTGACTGATACTGACTGACTGACTCACTGACTGACCGAGACTGACTGACTAACTGCCTGACTGACTGAGACTGGACTGACTGACTGACTGACTGACTGACTGACTGACCGAGACTGACTGACTGACTGCTTGACTCTCTGACTGGCTATTTCACTGACTGACTGAAGGACTAAATGACTGACTGACACTGACTGACTGACTGCTTGACTACCTGACTGACTGCTTGACTGACTAACTGACTGGACAGGACTGACCGACTGACTGACTGACAGACTGACTGAATAAGGATGACTGACAGACCGACTGAATAAGGCTGACTCACTGACTGACTGACAGACTGACTGAATAAGGCTGACCGACTGACTGACTGCCTGACTGACTGACTGACTGAATGACTGACTGACTGACTGACCGAGACTGACTGACTGACTGACTGAGACTGGACTGGACTGACTGACTGACTGACTGACTGAGACTGACTGACTGCTTTAGTGACTAACTGACTGCACAGGACTGACCGACTGACTGACTGACTGACTGCCTGACTGACTGAGACTGAATGACTGAGTGCTTGACTGATTGACTGTCAGACTGACTGACTGACTTCGCAAAAGGGAAAAATAAAAAAAAAAGAATTATAAAATTAGAAAAAAATATTTGCATTTAAGATTTCCTTTCCGGCCGGGACTCGAACCCAGGGCCACTCGCTTGGAAGCCTAACACTCTAGCCATTAGTCTATGGGAGCTCTGTCGGTGGGAGTTTTAAATATAATAAAAACAAAAAATGCACCTTGGTAATTGTTTATTTAAACACTTTGAAATCTTCGTGTCGAAAAATTAAACTGACTCAGAATTTTCTTCCCTACATAAATAATCAATAATTGCAAAGGAAAGAAATTGAAAAAAAAAAGAATTTTCAAATTAGAAAAGAAATATATACATTGAAGATATTCGCTCCGGCTGGGACTCGAACCCAGGCCACTCGCTTGGAAGACCAGCGGTCTAGCCATAAGGCTATCGGAGTTCTGTCGAGCGGAGTCTTACTGCCTGACTGATACTGCCTGACTGACAGACTGACTCACTGACTGACTGATACTGACTGACTGACTCACTGACTGACCGAGACTGACTAACAGCCTGACTAACAGCCTGACTAACAGCCTGACTAACTAACAGACTGACTAACAGCCTGACTGACTGAGACTGGACTGACTGACTGACTGACTGACTGACTGACTGACTGAGACTGACTGACTGACTGCTTGACTCTCTGACTGGCTATTTCACTGACTGACTGAATGACTAAATGACTGACTGACACTGACTGACTGACTGCTTGACTACCTGACTGACTGCTTGACTGACTAACTGACTGGACAGGACTGACCGACTGACTGACTGACAGACTGACTGAATAAGGATGACTGACAGACTGACTGAATAAGGCTGACTGACTGACTGACTGACAGACTGACTGAATAAGGCTGACCGACTGACTGACTGCCTGACTGACTGACTGACTGAATGACTGACTGACTGACCGAGACTGACTGACTGACTGACTGAGACTGGACTGGACTGACTGACTGACTGACTGACTGAGACTGACTGACTGCTTTAGTGACTAACTGACTGCACAGGACTGACCGACTGACTGACTGACTGACTGACTGCCTGACTGACTGACTGACTGAATGACTGACTGACTGAGACTAAATGACTGACTGCTTGACTGACTGGCTGAAGGACTAACTGACTGACTGAGTGACTGACTGACTGGACTGACTGACTGAGACTGAATGACTGAGTGCTTGACTGATTGACTGTCAGACTGACTGACTGACTTCGCAAAAGGGAAATATAAAAAAAAAGAATTATAAAATTAGAAAAAAATATTTGCATTTAAGATTTCCTTTCCGGCCGGGACTCGAACCCAGTACCACGCGCTAGGAACCCAACGGTCTAGCCATTAGAGTAACGGAGCTCTGTCGATGGAAGTCTTAAATATAATAAAAACAAAAAATGCACCTTGGTAATTATTGATTCAAACACTTTGAAATTTACAGGTCGAATAATTAAACTGACTCAGAATTTTTCTCCCTACATAAATAATCAATATTCGCAAAAGAGAAAAATTAAAAAAAAAAGAAGAAGAAATTTCAAATTAGAAACTAAAAGTATACATTGAAGATTTTCGTTCAGGCTGGAACTCGAACCCAGGGCCACTCGCTTGGAAGCCTAACACTCTAGCCATTAGTCTATGGGAGCTCTGTCGGTGGGAGTTTTAAATATAATAAAAACAAAAAATGCACCTTGGTAATTGTTTATTTAAACACTTTGAAATCTTCGTGTCGAAAAATTAAACTGACTCAGAATTTTCTTCCCTACATAAATAATCAATAATTGCAAAGGAAAGAAATTGAAAAAAAAAGAATTTTCAAATTAGAAAAGATATATATACATTGAAGATATTCGCTCCGGCTGGGACTCGAACCCAGGCCACTCGCTTGGAAGACCAGCGGTCTAGCCATTAGGCTATAGGAGTTCTGTCGAGCGGAGTCTTACTGCCCGACTGATACTGCCTGACTGACAGACTGACTCACTGACTGACTGATACTGACTGACTGACTCACTGACTGACCGAGACTGACTGACTAACTGCCTGACTGACTGAGACTGGACTGACTGACTGACTGACTGACTGACTAACTGACTGACTGAGACTGACTGACTGACTAATTGACTCTCTGACTGGCTATTTCACTGACTGACTGAATGACTAAATGACTGACTGACACTGACTGACTGACTGCTTGACTACCTGACTGACTGCTTGACTGACTAACTGACTGGACAGGACTGATCGACTGACTGACTGACAGACTGACTGAATAAGGATGACTGACAGACTGACTGAATAAGGCTGACTGACTGACTGACTGACAGACTGACTGAATAAGGCTGACCGACTGACTGACTGCCTGACTGACTGACTAACTGAATGACTGACTGACTGACTGACCGAGACTGACTGACTGACTGACTGACTGACTGCCTGACTGACTGACTGACTGACTGACTGACTGCCTGACTGACTGACTGACTGAATGACTGACTGACTGAGACTAAATGACTGACTGCTTGACTGACTGGCTGAAGGACTAACTGACTGACTGAGTGACTGACTGACTGGACTGACTGACTGAGACTGAATGACTGAGTGCTTGACTGATTGACTGTCAGACTGACTGACTGACTTCGCAAAAGGGAAAAATAAAAAAAAAGAATTATAAAAAAATATTTGCATTTAAGATTTCCTTTCCGGCTGGGATTTGAACCCAGGGCGACACTCATGGAAGCCCAACGCTCTCGCCAATATACTATCGGATCTCTGTTGATCGGTGTCTTAATTATAATAAAAACAAAAAATGCACCTTAGTAATTATTGATCTAAAATCTTTGAAATCTAAAGGTCGAATGATTAAACTGACTCAGAATTTTCTTCCGTACATAAATAATCCATATTTGCAAAAGAAAGAAATTGAAAAAAAAAAGAATCTTCAAATTAGAAGAGAAATATATACATGGAAGATTTTCGTTCCGGCCGGGACTCGAACCCAGTACCACGCGCTTGGAACCCAACGGTCTAGCCATTAGGCTATCGGAGCTCTGTCGACGGAAGTCTTAAATATAATAAAAACAAAAAATGCACCTTGGTAATTATTGATTCAAACACTTTGAAATTTACAGGTCGAATAATTAAACTGACTCAGAATTTTTCTCCCTACATAAATAATCAATATTCGCAAAAAGAAAAATTAAAAAAAAAAGAAGAAGAAATTTCAAATTAGAAACTAAAAGTATACATTGAAGATTTTCGTTCAGGCTGGGACTCGAACCCAGGGCCACTCGCTTGGAAGCCTAACACTCTAGCCATTAGTCTATGGGAGCTCTGTCGGTGGGAGTTTTAAATATAATAAAAACAAAAAATGCACCTTGGTAATTGTTTATTTAAACACTTTGAAATCTTTGTGTCGAAAAATAAAACTGACTCAGAATTTTCTTCGCTACATAAATAATCAATAATTGCAAAGGAAAGAAATTGAAAAAAAAAGAATTTTCAAATTAGAAAAGAAATATATACATTGAAGATATTCGCTCCGGCTGGGACTCGAACCCAGGCCACTCGCTTGGAAGACCAGCGGTCTAGCCATTAGGCTATCGGAGTTCTGTCGAGCGGAGTCTTACTGCCTGACTGATACTGCCTGACTGACAGACTGACTCACTGACTGACTGATACTGACTGACTGACTCACTGACTGACCGAGACTGACTGACTAACTGCCTGACTGACTGAGACTGGACTGACTGACTGACTGACTGACTGACTGACGAACTGACTGACTGAGACTGACTGACTGACTGCTTGACTCTCTGACTGGCTATTTCACTGACTGACTGAATGACTAAATGACTGACTGACACTGACTGACTGACTGTTTGAATACCTGACTGACTGCTTGACTGACTAACTGACTGGACAGGACTGACCGACTGACTGACTGACAGACTGACTAACTGACTGGACAGGACTGACCGACTGACTGACTGACAGACTGACTGAATAAGGATGACTGACAGACTGACTGAATAAGGCTGACTGACTGACTGACTGACAGACTGACTGAATAAGGCTGACCGACTGACTGACTGCCTGACTGACTGACTGACTGACTGACCGAGACTGACTGACTGACTGACTGAGACTGGACTGGACTGACTGACTGACTGACTGACTGAGACTGGACTGGACTGACTGACTGACTGACTGACTGAGACTGACTGACTGCTTTAGTGACTAACTGACTGCACAGGACTGACCGACTGACTGACTGACTGACTGCCTGACTGACTGACTGACTGAATGACTGACTGACTGAGACTAAATGACTGACTGCTTGACTGACTGGCTGAAGGACTAACTGACTGACTGAGTGACTGACTGACTGGACTGACTGACTGAGACTGAATGACTGAGTGCTTGACTGATTGACTGTCAGACTGACTGACTGACTTCGCAAAAGGGAAAAATAAAAAAAAAAGAATTATAAAATTAGAAAAAAATATTTGCATTTAAGATTTCCTTTCCGGCTGGGATTTGAACCCAGGGCGACACTCATGGAAGCCCAACGCTCTCGCCAATATACTATCGGATCTCTGTTGATCGGTGTCTTAATTATAATAAAAACAAAAAATGCACCTCAGTAATTATTGATCTAAAATCTTTGAAATCTTAAGGTCGAATGATTAAACTGACTCAGAATTTTCTTCCGTACATAAATAATCCATATTTGCAAAAGAAAGAAATTGAAAAAAAAATAATCTTCAAATTAGAAGAGAAATATATACATGGAAGATTTTCGTTCCGGCCGGGACTCGAACCCAGTACCACGCGCTTGGAACCCAACGGTCTAGCCATTAGGCTATCGGAGCTCTGTCGATGGAAGTCTTAAATATAATAAAAACAAAAAATGCACCTTGGTAATTATTGATTCAAACACTTTGAAATTTACAGGTCGAATAATTAAACTGACTCAGAATTTTTCTCCCTACATAAATAATCAATATTCGCAAAAGAGAAAAATTTAAAAAAAAGAAGAAGAAATTTCAAATTAGAAACTAAAAGTATACATTGAAGATTTTCGTTCAGGCTGGGACTCGAACCCAGGGCCACTCGCTTGGAAGCCTAACACTCTAGCCATTAGTCTATGGGAGCTCTGTCGGTGGGAGTTTTAAATATAATAAAAACAAAAAATGCACCTTGGTAATTGTTTATTTAAATACTTTGAAATCTTCGTGTCGAAAAATAAAACTGACTCAGAATTTTCTTCCCTACATAAATAATCAATAATTGCAAAGGAAAGAAATTGAAAAAAAAAGAATTTTCAAATTAGAAAAGAAATATATACATTGAAGATATTCGCTCCGGCTGGGACTCGAACCCAGGCCACTCGCTTGGAAGACCAGCGGTCTAGCCATTAGGCTATCGGAGTTCTGTCGAGCGGAGTCTTACTGCCTGACTGATACTGCCTGACTGATACTGCCTGACTGACAGACTGACTCACTGACTGACTGATACTGACTGACTGACTCACTGACTGACCGAGACTGACTGACTAACTGCCTGACTGACTGAGACTGGACTGACTGACTGACTGACTGACTGACTGACCAACTGACTGACTGAGACTGACTGACTGACTGCTTGACTCTCTGACTGGCTATTTCACTGACTGACTGAATGACTAAATGACTGACTGACACTGACTGACTGACTGTTTGACTACCTGACTGACTGCTTGACTGACTAACTGACTGGACAGGACTGACTGACTGACTGACTGACTGAGACTGACTGACTGCTTTAGTGACTAACTGACTGCACAGGACTGACCGACTGACTGACTGACTGACTGCCTGACTGACTGACTGACTGAATGACTGACTGACTGAGACTAAATGACTGACTGCTTGACTGACTGGCTGAAGGACTAACTGACTGACTCAGTGACTGACTGACTGGACTGACTAACTGAGACTGAATGACTGAGTGCTTGACTGATTGACTGTCAGACTGACTGACTGACTTCGCAAAAGGGAAAAATAAAAAAAAAAGAATTATAAAATTAGAAAAAAATATTTGCATTTAAGATTTCCTTTCCGGCTGGGATTTGAACCCAGGGCGACACTCATGGAAGCCCAACGCTCTCGCCAATATACTATCGGATCTCTGTTGATCGGTGTCTTAATTATAATAAAAACAAAAAATGCACCTTAGTAATTATTGATCTAAAATCTTTGAAATCTAAAGGTCGAATGATTAAACTGACTCAGAATTTTCTTCCGTACATAAATAATCCATATTTGCAAAAGAAAGAAATTGAAAAAAAAATAATCTTCAAATTAGAAGAGAAATATATACATGGAAGATTTTCGTTCCGGCCGGGACTCGAACCCAGTACCACGCGCTTGGAACCCAACGGTCTAGCCATTAGGCTATCGGAGCTCTGTCGATGGAAGTCTTAAATATAATAAAAACAAAAAATGCACCTTGGTAATTATTGATTCAAACACTTTGAAATTTACAGGTCGAATAATTAAACTGACTCAGAATTTTTCTCCCTACATAAATAATCAATATTCGCAAAAGAGAAAAATTAAAAAAAAAAGAAGAAGAAATTTCAAATTAGAAACTAAAAGTATACATTGAAGATTTTCGTTCAGGCTGGGACTCGAACCCAGGGCCACTCGCATGGAAGCCTAACACTCTAGCCATTAGTCTATGGGAGCTCTGTCGGTGGGAGTTTTAAATATAATAAAAACAAAAAATGCACCTTGGTAATTGTTTATTTAAACACTTTGAAATCTTCGTGTCGAAAAATTAAACTGACTCAGAATTTTCTTCCCTACATAAATAATCAATAATTGCAAAGGAAAGAAATTGAAAAAAAAAAGAATTTTAAATTAGAAAAGAAATATATACATTGAAGATATTCGCTCCGGCTGGGACTCGAACCCAGGCCACTCGATTGGAAGACCAGCGGTCTAGCCATTAGGCTATCGGAGTTCTGTCGAGCGGAGTCTTATTGCCTGACTGATACTGCCTGACTGACAGACTGACTCACTGACTGACTGATACTGACTGACTGACTCACTGACTGACCGAGACTGACTGACTAACTGCCTGACTGACTGAGACTGGACTGACTGACTGACTGACTGACTGACTGACTAACTGACTGACTGAGACTGACTGACTGACTGCTTGACTCTCTGACTGGCTATTTCACTGACTGACTGAATGACTAAATGACTGACTGACACTGACTGACTGACTGCTTGACTACCTGACTGACTGCTTGACTGTCTAACTGACTGGACAGGACTGACCGACTGACTGACTGACAGACTGACTGAATAAGGATGACTGACAGACTGACTGAATAAGGCTGACTGACTGACTGACTGACAGACTGACTGAATAAGGCTGACCGACTGACTGACTGCCTGACTGACTGACTGACTGACTGACTGACTGACTGACTGACCGAGACTGACTGACTGACTGACTGAGACTGGACTGGACTGACTGACTGACTGACTGACTGAGACTGACTGACTGCTTTAGTGACTAACTGACTGCACAGGACTGACCGACTGACTGACTGACTGACTGACTGACTGACTGACTGACTGACTGCCTGACTGACTGACTGACTGAATGACTGACTGACTGACTGAATGACTGACTGACTGAGACTAAATGACTGACTGCTTGACTGACTGGCTGAAGGACTAACTGACTGACTGAGTGACTGACTGACTGGACTGACTGACTGAGACTGAATGACTGAGTGCTTGACTGATTGACTGTCAGACTGACTGACTGACTTCGCAAAAGGGATAAATAAAAAAAAAAGAATTATAAAATTAGAAAAAAATATTTGCATTTAAGATTTCCTTTCCGGCTGGGATTTGAACCCAGGGCGACACTCAAGGAAGCCCATCGCTCTCGCCAATATACTATCGGATCTCTGTTGATCGGTGTCTTAATTATAATAAAAACAAAAAATGCACCTTAGTAATTATTGATCTAAAATTTTTGAAATCTAAAGGTCGAATGATTAAACTGACTCAGAATTTTCTTCCGTACATAAATAATCCATATTTGCAAAAGAAAGAAATTGAAAAAAAAAAGAATCTTCAAATTAGAAGAGAAATATATACATGGAAGATTTTCGTTCCGGCCGGGACTCGAACCCAGTACCACGCGCTTGGAACCCAACGGTCTAGCCATTAGGCTATCGGAGCTCTGTCGATGGAAGTCTTAAATATAATAAAAACAAAAAATGCACCTTGGTAATTATATATTCAAACACTTTGAAATTTACAGGTCGAATAATTAAACTGACTCAGAATTTTTCTCCCTACATAAATAATCAATATTCGCAAAAGAGAAAAATTAAAAAAAAAAAAGTAGAAGAAATTTCAAATTAGAAACTGAAAGTATACATTGAAGATTTTCGTTCAGGCTGGGACTCGAACCCAGGGCCACTCGCTTGGAAGCCTAACACTCTAGCCATTAGTCTATGGGAGCTCTGTCGGTGGGAGTTTTAAATATAATAAAAACAAAAAATGCACCTTGGTAATTGTTTATTTAAACACTTTGAAATCTTCGTGTCGAAAAATTAAACTGACTCAGAATTTTCTTCCCTACATAAATAATCAATAATTGCAAAGGAAAGAAATTGAAAAAAAAAGAATTTTCAAATTAGAAAAGAAATATATACATTGAAGATATTCGCTCCGGCTGGGACTCGAACCCAGGCCACTCGCTTGGAAGGCCAGCGGTCTAGCCATTAGGCTATCGGAGTTCTGTCGAGCGGAGTCTTACTGCCTGACTGATACTGCCTGACTGACAGACTGACTCACTGACTGACTCATACTGACTGACTGACTCACTGACTGACCGAGACTGACTGACTAACTGCCTGACTGACTGAGACTGGACTGACTGACTGACTGACTGACTGACTGACTAACTGACTGACTGAGACTGACTGACTGACTGCTTGACTCTCTGACTGGCTATTTCACTGACTGAACTGAATGACTAAATGACTGACTGACACTGACTGACTGACTGCTTGACTACCTGACTGACTGCTTGACTGACTAACTGACTGGACAGGACTGACCGACTGACTGACTGACAGACTGACTGAATAAGGATGACTGACAGACTGACTGAATAAGGCTGACTGACTGACTGACTGACAGACTGACTGAATAAGGCTGACCGACTGACTGACTGCCTGACTGACTGACTGACTGACTGACTGACTGACTGACTGACCGAGACTGACTGACTGACTGACTGAGACTGGACTGGACTGACTGACTGACTGACTGACTGAGACTGACTGACTGCTTTAGTGACTAACTGACTGCACAGGACTGACCGACTGACTGACTGACTGACTGCCTGACTGACTGACTGACTGAATGACTGACTGACTGAGACTAAATGACTGACTGCTTGACTGACTGGCTGAAGGACTAACTGACTGACTGAGTGACTGACTGACTGGACTGACTGACTGAGACTGAATGACTGAGTGCTTGACTGATTGACTGTCAGACTGACTGACTGACTTCGCAAAAGGGAAAAAAAAAAAAAAGAATTATAAAATTAGAAAAAAATATTTGCATTTAAGATTTCCTTTCCGGCTGGGATTTGAACCCAGGGCGACACTCATGGAAGCCCAACGCTCTCGCCAATATACTATCGGATCTCTGTTGATCGGTGTCTTAATTATAGTAAAAACAAAAAATGCACCTTAGTAATTATTGATCTAAAATCTTTGAAATCTAAAGGTCGAATGATTAAACTGACTCAGAATTTTCTTCCGTACATAAATAATCCATATTTGCAAAAGAAAGAAATTGAAAAAAAAAGAATCTTCAAATTAGAAGAGAAATATATACATGGAAGATTTTCGTTCCGGCCGGGACTCGAACCCAGTACCACGCGCTTGGAACCCAACGGTCTAGCCATTAGGCTATCGGAGCTCTGTCGATGGAAGTCTTAATATAATAAAAACAAAAAATGCACCTTGGTAATTATTGATTCAAACACTTTGAAATTTACAGGTCGAATAATTAAACTGACTCAGAATTTTTCTCCCTACATAAATAATCAATATTCGCAAAAGAGAAAAATTAAAAAAAAAAGAAGAAGAAATTTCAAATTAGAAACTAAAAGTATACATTGAAGATTTTCGTTCAGGCTGGGACTCGAACCCTGGGCCACTCGCTTGGAAGCCTAACACTCTAGCCATTAGTCTATGGGAGCTCTGTCGGTGGGAGTTTTAAATATAATAAAAACAAAAAATGCACCTTGGTAATTGTTTATTTAAACACTTTGAAATCTTCGTGTCGAAAAATTAAACTGACTCAGAATTTTCTTCCCTACATAAATAATCAATAATTGCAAAGGAAAGAAATTGAAAAAAAAAAGAATTTTCAAATTAGAAAAGAAATTTATACATTGAAGATATTCGCTCCGGCTGGGACTCGAACCCAGGCCACTCGCTTGAAAGACCAGCGGTCTAGCCATTAGGCTATCGGAGTTCTGTCGAGCGGAGTCTTACTGCCTGACTGATACTGCCTGACTGACAGACTGACTCACTGACTGACTGATACTGACTGACTGACTCACTGACTGACCGAGACTGACTGACTAACTGCCTGACTGACTGAGACTGGACTGACTGACTGACTGACTGACTGACTGACTAACTGACTGACTGAGACTGACTGACTGACTGCTTGACTCTCTGACTGGCTATTTCCCTGACTGACTGAATGACTAAATGACTGACTGACACTGACTGACTGACTGCTTGACTACCTGACTGACTGCTTGACTGACTAACTGACTGGACAGGACTGACCGACTGACTGACTGACAGACTGACTGAATAAGGATGACTGACAGACTGACTGAATAAGGCTGACTGACTGACTGACTGACAGACTGACTGAATAAGGCTGACCGACTGACTGACTGCCTGACTGACTGACTGACTGAATGACTGACTGACTGACTGACCGAGACTGACTGACTGACTGACTGAGACTGGACTGGACTGACTGACTGACTGACTGACTGAGACTGACTGACTGCTTTAGTGACTAACTGACTGCACAGGACTGACCGACTGACTGACTGACTGACTGCCTGACTGACTGACTGACTGAATGACTGACTGACTGAGACTAAATGACTGACTGCTTGACTGACTGGCTGAAGGACTAACTGACTGACTGAGTGACTGACTGACTGGACTGACTGACTGAGACTGAATGACTGAGTGCTTGACTGATTGACTGTCAGACTGACTGACTGACTTCGCAAAAGGGAAAAATAAAAAAAAAAAGAATTATAAAATTAGAAAAAAATATTTGCATTTAAGATTTCCTTTCCGGCTGGGATTTGAACCCAGGGCGACACTCATGGAAGCCCAACGCTCTCGCCAATATACTATCGGATCTCTGTTGATCGGTGTCTTAATTATAATAAAAACAAAAAATGCACCTTAGTAATTATTGATCTAAAATCTTTGAAATCTAAAGGTCGAATGATTAAACTGACTCAGAATTTTCTTCCGTACATAAATAATCCATATTTGCAAAAGAAAGAAATTGAAAAAAAAAGAATCTTCAAATTAGAAGAGAAATATATACATGGAAGATTTTCGTTCCGGCCGGGACTCGAACCCAGTACCACGCGCTTGGAACCCAACGGTCTAGCCATTAGGCTATCGGAGCTCTGTCGATGGAAGTCTTAAATATAATAAAAACAAAAAATGCACCTTGGTAATTATTGATTCAAACACTTTGAAATTTACAGGTCGAATAATTAAACTGACTCAGAATTTTTCTCCCTACATAAATAATCAATATTCGCAAAAGAGAAAAATTAAAAAAAAAAGAAGAAGAAATTTCAAATTAGAAACTAAAAGTATACATTGAAGATTTTCGTTCAGGCTGGGGCTCGAACCCAGGGCCACTCGCATGGAAGCCTAACACTCTAGCCATTAGTCTATGGGAGCTCTGTCGGTGGGAGTTTTAAATATAATAAAAACAAAAAATGCACCTTGGTAATTGTTTATTTAAACACTTTGAAATCTTCGTGTCGAAAAATTAAACTGACTCAGAATTTTCTTCCCTACATAAATAATCAATAATTGCAAAGGAAAGAAATTGAAAAAAAAAAGAATTTTAAATTAGAAAAGAAATATATACATTGAAGATATTCGCTCCGGCTGGGACTCGAACCCAGGCCACTCGCTTGGAAGACCAGCGGTCTAGCCATTAGGCTATCGGAGTTCTGTCGAGCGGAGTCTTATTGCCTGACTGATACTGCCTGACTGACAGACTGACTCACTGACTGACTGATACTGACTGACTGACTCACTGACTGACCGAGACTGACTGACTAACTGCCTGACTGACTGAGACTGGACTGACTGACTGACTGACTGACTGACTGACTAACTGACTGACTGAGACTGACTGACTGACTGCTTGACTCTCTGACTGGCTATTTCACTGACTGACTGAATGACTAAATGACTGACTGACACTGACTGACTGACTGCTTGACTACCTGACTGACTGCTTGACTGTCTAACTGACTGGACAGGACTGACCGACTGACTGACTGACAGACTGACTGAATAAGGATGACTGACAGACTGACTGAATAAGGCTGACTGACTGACTGACTGACAGACTGACTGAATAAGGCTGACCGACTGACTGACTGCCTGACTGACTGACTGACTGAATGACTGACTGACTGACTGACCGAGACTGACTGACTGACTGACTGAGACTGCACAGGACTGACCGACTGACTGACTGACTGACTGCCTGACTGACTGACTGACTGACTGCCTGACTGACTGACTGACTGAATGACTGACTGACTGACTGAATGACTGACTGACTGAGACTAAATGACTGACTGCTTGACTGACTGGCTGAAGGACTAACTGACTGACTGAGTGACTGACTGACTGGACTGACTGACTGAGACTGAATGACTGAGTGCTTGACTGATTGACTGTCAGACTGACTGACTGACTTCGCAAAAGGGATAAATAAAAAAAAAAGAATTATAAAATTAGAAAAAAATATTTGCATTTAAGATTTCCTTTCCGGCTGGGATTTGAACCCAGGGCGACACTCAAGGAAGCCCATCGCTCTCGCCAATATACTATCGGATCTCTGTTGATCGGTGTCTTAATTATAATAAAAACAAAAAATGCACCTTAGTAATTATTGATCTAAAATTTTTGAAATCTAAAGGTCGAATGATTAAACTGACTCAGAATTTTCTTCCGTACATAAATAATCCATATTTGCAAAAGAAAGAAATTGAAAAAAAAAGAATCTTCAAATTAGAAGAGAAATATATACATGGAAGATTTTCGTTCCGGCCGGGACTCGAACCCAGTACCACGCGCTTGGAACCCAACGGTCTAGCCATTAGGCTATCGGAGCTCTGTCGATGGAAGTCTTAAATATAATAAAAACAAAAAATGCACCTTGGTAATTATATATTCAAACACTTTGAAATTTACAGGTCGAATAATTAAACTGACTCAGAATTTTTCTCCCTACATAAATAATCAATATTCGCAAAAGAGAAAAATTAAAAAAAAAAAGTAGAAGAAATTTCAAATTAGAAACTGAAAGTATACATTGAAGATTTTCGTTCAGGCTGGGACTCGAACCCAGGGCCACTCGCTTGGAAGCCTAACACTCTAGCCATTAGTCTATGGGAGCTCTGTCGGTGGGAGTTTTAAATATAATAAAAACAAAAAATGCACCTTGGTAATTGTTTATTTAAACACTTTGAAATCTTCGTGTCGAAAAATTAAACTGACTCAGAATTTTCTTCCCTACATAAATAATCAATAATTGCAAAGGAAAGAAATTGAAAAAAAAAAGAATTTTCAAATTAGAAAAGAAATATATACATTGAAGATATTCGCTCCGGCTGGGACTCGAACCCAGGCCACTCGCTTGGAAGACCAGCGGTCTAGCCATTAGGCTATCGGAGTTCTGTCGAGCGGAGTCTTACTGCCTGACTGACAGACTGACTCACTGACTGACTGATACTGACTGACTGACTCACTGATTGACCGAGACTGACTGACTAACTGCCTGACTGACTGAGACTGGACTGACTGACTGACTGACTGACTGACTGACTAACTGACTGACTGAGACTGACTGACTGACTGCTTGACTCTCTGACTGGCTATTTCACTGACTGACTAAATGACTAAATGACTGACTGACACTGACTGACTGACTGCTTGACTACCTGACTGACTGCTTGACTGACTAACTGACTGGACAGGACTGACCGACTGACTGACTGACAGACTGACTGAATAAGGATGACTGAGAGACTGACTGAATAAGGCTGACTGACTGCCTGACTGACTGACTGACTGAATGACTGACTGACTGACTGACCGAGACTGACTGACAGACTGACTGAATAAGGATGACTGACAGACTGACTGAATAAGGCTGACTGCCTGACTGACTGACTGACTGACTGACTGAGACTGACTGACTGCTTTAGTGACTAACTGACTGCACAGGACTGACCGACTGACTGACTGACTGACTGACTGACTGAATGACTGACTGACTGAGACTAAATGACTGACTGCTTGACTGACTGGCTGAAGGACTAACTGACTGACTGAGTGACTGACTGACTGGACTGACTGACTGAGACTGAATGACTGAGTGCTTGACTGATTGACTGTCAGACTGACTGACTGACTTCGCAAAAGGGAAAAATTAAAAAAAAAAGAATTATAAAATTAGAAAAAAATATTTGCATTTAAGATTTCCTTTCCGGCTGGGATTTGAACCCAGGGCGACACTCATGGAAGCCCAACGCTCTCGCCAATATACTATTGGATCTCTGTTGATCGGTGTCTTAATTATAATAAAAACAAAAAATGCACCTTAGTAATTATTGATCTAAAATCTTTGAAATCTAAAGGTCGAATGATTAAACTGACTCAGAATTTTCTTCCGTACATAAATAATCCATATTTGCAAAAGAAAGAAATTGAAAAAAAAAGAATCTTCAAATTAGAAGAGAAATATATACATGGAAGATTTTCGTTCCGGCCGGGACTCGAACCCAGTACCACGCGCTTGGAACCCAACGGTCTAGCCATTAGGCTATCGGAGCTCTGTCGATGGAAGTCTTAAATATAATAAAAACAAAAAATGCACCTTGGTAATTATTGATTCAAACACTTTGAAATTTACAGGTCGAATAATTAAACTGACTCAGAATTTTTCTCCCTACATAAATAATCTATATTCGCAAAAGAGAAAAATTAAAAAAAAAGAAGAAGAAATTTCAAATTAGAAACTAAAAGTATACATTGAAGATTTTCGTTCAGGCTGGGACTCGAACCCAGGGCTACTCGCTTGGAAGCCTAACACTCTAGCCATTAGTCTATGGGAGCTCTGTCGGTGGGAGTTTTAAATATAATAAAAACAAAAAATGCACCTTGGTAATTGTTTATTTAAACACTTTGAAATCTTCGTGTCGAAAAATTAAACTGACTCAGAATTTTCTTCCCTACATAAATAATCAATAATTGCAAAGGAAAGAAATTGAAAAAAAAAAGAATTTTCAAATTAGAAAAGAAATATATACATTGAAGTTATTCGCTCCTGCTGGGACTCGAACCCAGGCCACTCGCTTGGAAGACCAGCGGTCTAGCCATTAGGCTATCGGAGTTCTGTCGAGCGGAGTCTTACTGCCTGACTGATACTGCCTGACTGACAGACTGACTCACTGACTGACTGATACTGACTGACTGACTCACTGACTGACCGAGACTGACTGACTAACTGCCTGACTGACTGAGACTGGACTGACTGACTGACTGACTGACTAACTGACTGACTGAGACTGACTGACTAACTGCTTGACTCTCTGACTGGCTATTTCACTGACTGACTGAATGACTAAATGACTGACTGACACTGACTGACTGACTGCTTGACTACCTGACTGACTGCTTGACTGACTAACTGACTGGACAGGACTGACCGACTTACTGACTGACAGACTGACTGAATAAGGATGACTGACAGACTGACTGAATAAGGCTGACTGACTGACTGACTGACTGACAGACTGACTGAATAAGGCTGACCGACTGACTGACTGCCTGACTGACTGACTGACTGAATGACTGACTGACCGAGACTGACTGACTGACTGACTAAGACTGGACTGGACTGACTGACTGACTGACTGACTGAGACTGACTGACTGCTTTAGTGACTAACTGACTGCACAGGACTGACCGACTGACTGACTGACTGACTGCCTGACTGACTGACTGACTGAATGACTGACTGACTGAGACTAAATGACTGACTGCTTGACTGACTGGCTGAAGGACTAACTGACTGACTGAGTGACTGACTGACTGGACTGACTGACTGAGACTGAATGACTGAGTGCTTGACTGATTGACTGTCAGACTGACTGACTGACTTCGCAAAAGGGAAAAATAAAAAAAAAAAGAATTATAAAATTAGAAAAAAATATTTGCATTTAAGATTTCCTTTCCGGCTGGGATTTGAACCCAGGGCGACACTAATGGAAGCCCAACGCTCTCGCCAATATACTATCGGATCTCTGTTGATCGGTGTCTTAATTATAATAAAAACAAAAAATGCACCTTAGTAATTATTGATCTAAAATCTTTTAAATCTAAAGGTCGAATGATTAAACTGACTCAGAATTTTCTTCCGTACATAAATAATCCATATTTGCAAAAGAAAGAAATTGAAAAAAAAAAGAATCTTCAAATTAGAAGAGAAATATATACATGGAAGATTTTCGTTCCGGCCGGGACTCGAACCCAGTACCACGCACTTGGAACCCAACGGTCTAGCCATTAGGCTATCGGAGCTCTGTCGATGGAAGTCTTAAATATAATAAAAACAAAAAATGCACCTTGGTAATTATTGATTCAAACACTTTGAAATTTACAGGTCGAATAATTAAACTGACTCAGAATTTTTCTCCCTACATAAATAATCAATATTCGCAAAAGAGAAAAATTAAAAAAAAAAGAAGAAGAAATTTCAAATTAGAAACTAAAAGTATACATTGAAGATTTTCGTTCAGGCTGGGACTCGAACCCAGGGCTCTGGGCCCCTGAAATCTTCGTGTCGAAAAATTAAACTGACTCAGAATTTTCTTCCCTACATAAATAATCAATAATTGCAAAGGAAAGAAATTGAAAAAAAAAAGAATTTTCAAATTAGAAAAGAAATATATACATTGAAGTTATTCGCTCCTGCTGGGACTCGAACCCAGGCCACTCGCTTGGAAGACCAGCGGTCTAGCCATTAGGCTATCGGAGTTCTGTCGAGCGGAGTCTTACTGCCTGACTGATACTGCCTGACTGACAGACTGACTCACTGACTGACTGATACTGACTGACTGACTCACTGACTGACCGAGACTGACTGACTAACTGCCTGACTGACTGAGACTGGACTGACTGACTGACTGACTGACTAACTGACTGACTGAGACTGACTGACTAACTGCTTGACTCTCTGACTGGCTATTTCACTGACTGACTGAATGACTAAATGACTGACTGACACTGACTGACTGACTGCTTGACTACCTGACTGACTGCTTGACTGACTAACTGACTGGACAGGACTGACCGACTTACTGACTGACAGACTGACTGAATAAGGATGACTGACAGACTGACTGAATAAGGCTGACTGACTGACTGACTGACTGACAGACTGACTGAATAAGGCTGACCGACTGACTGACTGCCTGACTGACTGACTGACTGAATGACTGACTGACCGAGACTGACTGACTGACTGACTGAGACTGGACTGGACTGACTGACTGACTGACTGACTGAGACTGACTGACTGCTTTAGTGACTAACTGACTGCACAGGACTGACCGACTGACTGACTGACTGACTGCCTGACTGACTGAATGACTGACTGACTGAGACTAAATGACTGACTGCTTGACTGACTGGCTGAAGGACTAACTGACTGACTGAGTGACTGACTGACTGGACTGACTGACTGAGACTGAATGACTGAGTGCTTGACTGATTGACTGTCAGACTGACTGACTGACTTCGCAAAAGGGAAAATTAAAAAAAAAAGAATTATAAAATTAGAAAAAAATATTTGCATTTAAGATTTCCTTTCCGGCTGGGATTTGAACCCAGGGCGACACTAATGGAAGCCCAACGCTCTCGCCAATATACTATCGGATCTCTGTTGATCGGTGTCTTAATTATAATAAAAACAAAAAATGCACCTTAGTAATTATTGATCTAAAATCTTTGAAATCTAAAGGTCGAATGATTAAACTGACTCAGAATTTTCTTCCGTACATAAATAATCCATATTTGCAAAAGAAAGAAATTGAAAAAAAAAAGAATCTTCAAATTAGAAGAGAAATATATACATGGAAGATTTTCGTTCCGGCCGGGACTCGAACCCAGTACCACGCACTTGGAACCCAACGGTCTAGCCATTAGGCTATCGGAACTCTGTCGATGGAAGTCTTAAATATAATAAAAACAAAAAATGCACCTTGGTAATTATTGATTCAAACACTTTGAAATTTACAGGTCGAATAATTAAACTGACTCAGAATTTTTCTCCCTACATAAATAATCAATATTCGCAAAAGAGAAAAATTAAAAAAAAAAGAAGAAGAAATTTCAAATTAGAAACTAAAAGTATACATTGAAGATTTTCGTTCAGGCTGGGACTCGAACCCAGGGCCACTCGCATGGAAGCCTAACACTCTAGCCATTAGTCTATTGGAGCTCTGTCGGTGGTAGTTTTAAATATAATAAAAACAAAAAATGCACCTTGGTAATTGTTTATTTAAACACTTTGAAATCTTCGTGTCGAAAAATTAAACTGACTCAGAATTTTCTTCCCTACATAAATAATCAATAATTGCAAAGGAAAGAAATTGAAAAAAAAAAGAATTTTCAAATTAGAAAAGAAATATATACATTGAAGATATTCGCTCCGGCTGGGACTCGAACCCAGGCCACTCGCTTGGAAGACCAGCGGTCTAGCCATTAGGCTATCGGAGTTCTGTCGAGCGGAGTCTTACTGCCTGACTGATACTGCCTGACTGACAGACTGACTCACTGACTGACTGATACTGACTGACTGACTCACTGACTGACCGAGACTGACTGACTAACTGCCTGACTGACTGAGACTGGACTAACTGACTGACTGACTAACTGACTGACTGACACTGACTGACTGACACTGACTGACTGACTGCTTGACTGACTAACTGACTGGACAGGACTGACAGACTGACTGAATAAGGATGACTGACCGACTGACTGAATAAGGCTGACTGACTGACTGACTGACAGACTGACTGAATAAGGCTGACCGACTGACTGACTGCCTGATTGACTGACTGACTGCCTGACTGACTGACTGACTGACCGAGACTGACTGACTGACTGACTGAGACTGGACTGGACTGACTGACTGACTGACTGACTGAGACTGACTGACTGCTTTAGTGACTAACTGACTGCACAGGACTGACCGACTGACTGACTGACTGACTGACTGACTGAATGACTGACTGACTGACTAAATGACTGACTGCTTGACTGACTGGCTGAAGGACTAACTGACTGACTGAGTGACTGACTGACTGGACTGGACAACTGAGACTGAATGACTGAGTGCTTGACTGATTGACTGTCAGACTGACTGACTGACTTCGCAAAAGGGAAAAATAAAAAAAAAAAAGAATTATATAATTAGAAAAAAATATTTGCATTTAAGATTTCCTTTCCGGCTGGGATTTGAACCCAGGGCGACACTCATGGAAGCCCAACGCTCTCGCCAATATACTATCGGATCTCTGTTGATCGGTGTCTTAATTATAATAAAAACAAAAAATGCACCTTAGTAATTTTTGATCTAAAATCTTTGAAATCTAAAGGTCGAATGATTAAACTGACTCAGAATTTTCTTCCGTACATAAATAATCCATATTTGCAAAAGAAAGAAATTGAAAAAAAAAGAATCTTCAAATTAGAAGAGAAATATATACATGGAAGATTTTCGTTCCGGCCGGGACTCGAACCCAGTACCACGCGCTTGGAACCCAACGGTCTAGCCATTAGGCTATCGGAGCTCTGTCGATGGAAGTCTTACATATAATAAAAACAAAAAATGCACCTTGGTAATTATTGATTCAAACACTTTGAAATTTACAGGTCGAATAATTAAACTGACTCAGAATTTTTCTCCCTACATAAATAATCAATATTCGCAAAAGAGAAAAATTAAAAAAAAAAAAGAAGAAGAAATTTCAAATTAGAAACTAAAAGTATACATTGAAGATTTTCGTTCAGGCTGGGACTCGAACCCAGGGCCACTCGCTTGGAAGCCTAACACTCTAGCCATTAGTCTATGGGAGCTCTGTCGGTGGGAGTTTTAAATATAATAAAAACAAAAAATGCACCTTGGTAATTGTTTATTTTAACACTTTGAAATCTTCGTGTCGAAAAATTAAACTGACTCAGAATTTTTCTCCCTACATAAATAATCAATATTCGCAAGAGAGAAATTAAAAAAAACAAAAAGAAGAAGAAATTTCAAATTAGAAACTAAAAGTATACATTGAAGATTTTCGTTCAGGCTGGGACTCGAACCCAGGGCCACTCGCTTGGAAGCCTAACACTCTAGCCATTAGTCTATGGGAGCTCTGTCGGTGGGAGTTTTAAATATAATAAAAACAAAAAATGCACCTTGGTAATTGTTTATTTTAACACTTTGAAATCTTCGTGTCGAAAAATTAAACTGACTCAGAATTTTCTTCCCTACATAAATAATCAATAATTGCAAAGGAAAGAAATTGAAAAAAAAAAGAATTTTCAAATTAGAAAAGAAATATATACATTGAAGATATTCGCTCCGGCTGGTACTCGAACCCAGGCCACTCGCTTGGAAGACCAGCGGTCTAGCCATTAGGCTATCGGAGCTCTGTCGGTGGGAGTTTTAAATATAATAAAAACAAAAAATGCACCTTGGTAATTGTTTATTTTAACACTTTGAAATCTTCGTGTCGAAAAATTAAACTGACTCAGAATTTTTCTCCCTACATAAATAATCAATATTCGCAAGAGAGAAATTAAAAAAAACAAAAAGAAGAAGAAATTTCAAATTAGAAACTAAAAGTATACATTGAAGATTTTCGTTCAGGCTGGGACTCGAACCCAGGGCCACTCGCTTGGAAGCCTAACACTCTAGCCATTAGTCTATGGGAGCTCTGTCGGTGGGAGTTTTAAATATAATAAAAACAAAAAATGCACCTTGGTAATTGTTTATTTTAACACTTTGAAATCTTCGTGTCGAAAAATTAAACTGACTCAGAATTTTCTTCCCTACATAAATAATCAATAATTGCAAAGGAAAGAAATTGAAAAAAAAAGAATTTTCAAATTAGAAAAGAAATATATACATTGAAGATATTCGCTCCGGCTGGGACTCGAACCCAGGCCACTCGCTTGGAAGACCAGCGGTCTAGCCATTAGGCTATCGGAGATTTGTCGAGCGGAGTCTTACTGCCTGACTGATACTGCCTGACTGACAGACTGACTCACTGACTGACTGATACTGACTGACTGACTCACTGACTGACTAACTGCCTGACTGACTTAGACTGGACTGACTGACTGACTTAGACTGGACTGACTGACTTAGACTGGACTGACTGACTAACTGACTGACTGAGACTGACTGACTGACTTAGACTGGACTGACTGACTAACTGACTGACTGAGACTGACTGACTGACTGCTTGACACTCTGACTGGCTATTTCACTGACTGACTGAATGACTAAATGACTGACTGACACTGACTGACTGACTGCTTGACTACCTGACTGACTGCTTGACTGACTAACTGACTGGACAGGACTGACCGACTGACTGACTGACAGACTGACTGAATAAGGGTGACTGACAGACTGACTGAATAAGGCTGACTGACTGACCTACTGACAGACTGACTGAATAAGGCTGACCGACTGACTGACTGCCTGACTGACTGACTGACTGAATGACTGACTGACTGACTGACCGAGACTGACTGACTGACTGACTGAGACTGGACTGGACTGACTGACTGACTGACTGACTGAGACTGACTGACTGCTTTAGTGACTAACTGACTGCACAGGACTGACCGACTGACTGACTGACTGCCTGACTGACTGACTGACTGAATGACTGACTGACTGAGACTAAATGACTGACTGCTTGACTGACTGGCTGAAGGACTAACTGACTGACTGAGTGACTGACTGACTGGACTGACTGACTGAGACTGAATGACTGAGTGCTTGACTGATTGACTGTCAGACTGACTGACTGACTTCGCAAAAGGGAAAAATAAAAAAAAAAGAATTATAAAATTAGAAAAAAATATTTGCATTTAAGATTTCCTTTCCGGCTGGGATTTGAACCCAGGGCGACACTAATGGAAGCCCAACGCTCTCGCCAATATACTATCGGATCTCTGTTGATCGGTGTCTTAATTATAATAAAAACAAAAAATGCACCTTAGTAATTATTGATCTAAAATCTTTGAAATCTAAAGGTCGAATGATTAAACTGACTCAGAATTTTCTTCCGTACATAAATAATCCATATTTGCAAAAGAAAGAAATTGAAAATAAAAAGAATCTTCAAATTAGAAGAGAAATATATACATGGAAGATTTTCGTTCCGGCCGGGACTCGAACCCAGTACCACGCACTCGGAACCCAACGGTCTAGCCATTAGGCTATCGGAGCTCTGTCGATGGAAGTCTTAAATATAATAAAAACAAAAAATGCACCTTGGTAATTATTGATTCAAACACTTTGAAATTTACAGGTCGAATAATTAAACTGACTCAGAATTTTTCTCCCTACATAAATAATCAATATTCGCAAAAGAGAAAAATTAAAAAAAAAAGAAGAAGAAATTTCAAATAAGAAACTAAAAGTATACATTGAAGATTTTCGTTCAGGCTGGGACTCGAACCCAGGGCCACTCGCATGGAAGCCTAACACTCTAGCCATTAGTCTATTGGAGCTCTGTCGGTGGTAGTTTTAAATATAATAAAAACAAAAAATGCACCTTGGCAATTGTTTATTTAAACACTTTGAAATCTTCGTGTCGAAAAATTAAACTGACTCAGAATTTTCTTCCCTACATAAATAATCAATAATTGCAAAGGAAAGAAATTGAAAAAAAAAAGAATTTTCAAATTAGAAAAGAAATATATACATTGAAGATATTCGCTCCGGCTGGGACTCGAACCCAGGCCACTCGCTTGGAAGACCAGCGGTCTAGCCATTAGGCTATCGGAGTTCTGTCGAGCGGAGTCTTACTGCCTGACTGATACTGCCTGACTGACAGACTGACTCACTGACTGACTGATACTGACTGACTGACTCACTGACTGACCGAGACTGACTGACTAACTGCCTGACTGACTGAGACTGGACTAACTGACTGATACTGACTGACTGACTCACTGACTGACCGAGACTGACTGACTAACTGCCTGACTGACTGAGACTGGACTAACTGACTGACTGACTAACTGACTGACTGAGACTGACTGACTGACTGCTTGACTCTCTGACTGGCTATTTCACTGACTGACTGAATGACTAAATGACTGACTGACACTGACTGACTGACTGCTTGACTACCTGACTGACTGCTTGACTGACTAACTGACTGGACAGGACTGACAGACTGACTGAATAAGGATGACTGACAGACTGACTGAATAAGGCTGACTGACTGACTGACTGACAGACTGACTGAATAAGGCTGACCGACTGACTGACTGCCTGACTGACTGACTGACTGAATGACTGACTGACTGACTGACCGAGACTGACTGACTGACTGACTGAGACTGGACTGGACTGACTGACTGACTGACTGACTGAGACTGACTGACTGCTTTAGTGACTAACTGACTGCACAGGACTGACCGACTGACTGACTGACTGACTGCCTGACTGACTGACTGACTGAATGACTGACTGACTGAGACTAAATGACTGACTGCTTGACTGACTGGCTGAAGGACTAACTGACTGACTGAGTGACTGACTGACTGGACTGGACAACTGAGACTGAATGACTGAGTGCTTGACTGATTGACTGTCAGACTGACTGACTGACTTCGCAAAAGGGAAAAATAAAAAAAAAAGAATTATAAAATTAGAAAAAAATATTTGCATTGAAGATTTCCTTTCCGGCCGGGACTCGAACCCAGTACCACGCACTTGGAACCCAACGGTCTAGCCATTAGGCTATCGGAGCTCTGTCGATGGAAGTCTTAAATATAATAAAAACAAAAAATGCACCTTGGTAATTATTGATTCAAACACTTTGAAATTTACAGGTCGAATAATTAAACTGACTCAGAATTTTTCTCCCTACATAAATAATCAATCTTCGCAAAAGAGAAAAATTAAAAAAAAAAGAAGAAGAAATTTCAAATTAGAAACTAAAAGTATACATTGAAGATTTTCGTTCAGGCTGGGACTCGAACCCAGGGCCACTCGCATGGAAGCCTAACACTCTAGCCATTAGTCTATTGGAGCTCTGTCGGTGGTAGTTTTAAATATAATAAAAACAAAAAATGCACCTTGGTAATTGTTTATTTAAACACTTTGAAATCTTCGTGTCGAAAAATTAAACTGACTCAGAATTTTCTTCCCTACATAAATAATCAATAATTGCAAAGGAAAGAAATTGAAAAAAAAAAGAATTTTCAAATTAGAAAAGAAATATATACATTGAAGATATTCGCTCCGGCTGGGACTCGAACCCAGGCCACTCGCTTGGAAGACCAGCGGTCTAGCCATTAGGCTATCGGAGTTCTGTCGAGCGGAGTCTTACTGCCTGACTGATACTGCCTGACTGACAGACTGACTCACTGACTGACTGATACTGACTGACTGACTCACTGACTGACCGAGACTGACTGACTAACTGCCTGACTGACTGAGACTGGACTAACTGACTGACTGACTAACTGACTGACTGAGACTGACTGACTGACTGCTTGACTCTCTGACTGGCTATTTCACTGACTGACTGAATGACTAAATGACTGACTGACACTGACTGACTGACTGCTTGACTACCTGACTGACTGCTTGACTGACTAACTGACTGGACAGGACTGACAGACTGACTGAATAAGGATGACTGACAGACTGACTGAATAAGGCTGACTGACTGACTGACTGACAGACTGACTGAATAAGGCTGACCGACTGACTGACTGCCTGACTGACTGACTGACTGAATGACTGACTGACTGACTGACCGAGACTGACTGACTGACTGACAGAGACTGGACTGGACTGACTGACTGACTGACTGACTGAGACTGACTGACTGCTTTAGTGACTAACTGACTGCACAGGACTGACCGACTGACTGACTGACTGACTGCCTGACTGACTGACTGACTGAATGACTGACTGACTGAGACTAAATGACTGACTGCTTGACTGACTGGCTGAAGGACTAACTGACTGACTGAGTGACTGACTGACTGGACTGGACAACTGAGACTGAATGACTGAGTGCTTGACTGATTGACTGTCAGACTGACTGACTGACTTCGCAAAAGGGAAAAATAAAAAAAAAAGAATTATAAAATTAGAAAAAAATATTTGCATTTAAGATTTCCTTTCCGGCCGGGACTCGAACCCAGTACCACGCACTTGGAACCCAACGGTCTAGCCATTAGGCTATCGGAGCTCTGTCGATGGAAGTCTTAAATATAATAAAAACAAAAAATGCACCTTGGTAATTATTGATTCAAACACTTTGAAATTTACAGGTCGAATAATTAAACTGACTCAGAATTTTTCTCCCTACATAAATAATCAATATTCGCAAAAGAGAAAAATTAAAAAAAAAAAGAAGAAGAAATTTCAAATTAGAAACTAAAAGTATACATTGAAGATTTTCTTTCAGGCTGGGACTCGAACCCAGGGCCACTCGCTTGGAAGCCTAACACTCTAGCCATTAGTCTATGGGAGCTCTGTTGGTGGGAGTTTTAAATTTAATAAAAACAAAAAATGCACCTTGGTAATTGTTTATTTTAACACTTTGAAATCTTCGTGTCGAAAAATTAAACTGACTCAGAATTTTCTTCCCTACATAAATAATCAATAATTGCAAAGGAAAGAAATTGAAAAAAAAAAGAATTTTCAAATTAGAAAAGAAATATATACATTGAAGATATTCGCTCCGGCTGGGTCTCGAACCCAGGCCACTCGCTTGGAAGACCAGCGGTCTAGCCATTAGGCTATCGGAGATTTGTCGAGCGGAGTCTTACTGCCTGACTGATACTGCCTGACTGACAGACTGACTCACTGACTGACTGATACTGACTGACTCACTGACTGACTAACTGCCTGACTGACTTAGACTGGACTGACTGACTGACTGACTGACTGACTGACTAACTGACTGACTGAGACTGACTGACTGACTGCTTGACTCTCTGACTGGCTATTTCACTGACTGACTGAATGACTAAATGACTGACTGACACTGACTGACTGACTGCTTGACTCTCTGACTGGCTATTTCACTGACTGACTGAATGACTAAATGACTGACTGACACTGACTGACTGACTGCTTGACTACCTGACTGACTGCTTGACTGACTAACTGACTGGACAGGACTGACCGACTGACTGACTGACAGACTGACTGAATAAGGGTGACTGACAGACTGACTGAATAAGGCTGACTGACTGACTGACTGACAGACTGACTGAATAAGGCTGACCGACTGACTGACTGCCTGACTGACTGACTGACTGAATGACTGACTGACTGACTGACCGAGACTGACTGACTGACTGACTGAGACTGGACTGGACTGACTGACTGACTGACTGAGACTGACTGACTGCTTTAGTGACTAACTGACTGCACAGGACTGACCGACTGACTGACTGACTGACTGCCTGACTGACTGACTGACTGAATGACTGACTGACTGAGACTAAATGACTGACTGCTTGACTGACTGGCTGAAGGACTAACTGACTGACTGAGTGACTGACTGACTGGACTGACTGACTGAGACTGAATGACTGAGTGCTTGACTGATTGACTGTCAGACTGACTGACTGACTTCGCAAAAGGGAAAAATAAAAAAAAAATTATAAAATTAGAAAAAAATATTTGCATTTAAGATTTCCTTTCCGGCTGGGATTTGAACCCAGGGCGACACTCATGGAAGCCCAACGCTCTCGCCAATATACTATCGGATCTCTGTTGATCGGTGTCTTAATTATAATAAAAACAAAAAATGCACCTTAGTAATTATTGATCTAAAATCTTTGAAATCTAAAGGTCGAATGATTAAACTGACTCAGAATTTTCTTCCGTACATAAATAATCCATATTTGCAAAAGGAAGAAATTGAAAAAAAAAGAATCTTCAAATTAGAAGAGAAATATATACATGGAAGATTTTCGTTCCGGCCGGGACTCGAACCCAGTACCACGCGCTTGGAACCCAACGGTCTAGCCATTAGGCTATCGGAGCTCTGTCGATGGAAGTCTTAAATATAATAAAAACAAAAAATGCACCTTGGTAATTATTGATTCAAACACTTTAAAATTTACAGGTCGAATAATTAAACTGACTCAGAATTTTTCTCCCTACATAAATAATCAATATTCGCAAAAGAGAAAAATTAAAAAAAAAGAAGAAGAAATTTCAAATTAGAAACTAAAAGTATACATTGAAGATTTTCGTTCAGGCTGGGACTCGAACCCAGGACCACTCGCTTGGAAGCCTAACACTCTAGCCATTAGTCTATGGGAGCTCTGTCGGTGGGAGTTTTAAATATAATAAAAACAAAAAATGCACCTTGGTAATTGTTTATTTAAACACTTTGAAATCTTCGTGTCGAAAAATTAAACTGACTCAGAATTTTCTTCCCCACATAAATAATCAATAATTGCAAAGGAAAGAAATTGAAAAAAAAAAGAATTTTCAAATTAGAAAAGAAATATATACATTGAAGATATTCGCTCCGGCTGGGACGCGAACCCAGGCCACTCGCTTGGAAGACCAGCGGTCTAGCCATTAGGCAATCGGAGTTCTGTCGAGCGGAGTCTTACTGCCAGACTGATACTGCCTGACTGACAGACTGACTCACTGACTGACTGATACTGACTGACTGACTCACTGACTGACCGAGACTGACTGACTAACTGCCTGACTGACTGAGACTGGACTGACTGACTGACTGACTGACTGACTGACTAACTGACTGACTGAGACTGACTGACTGACTGCTTGACTCTCTGACTGGCTATTTCACTGACTGACTGAATGACTAAATGACTGACTGACACTGACTGACTGACTGCTTGACTACCTGACTGACTGCTTGACTGGACAGGACTGACCGACTGACTGACTGACAGACTGACTGAATAAGGATGACTGACAGACTGACTGAATAAGGCTGACTGACTGTCTGACTGACAGACTGACTGAATAAGGCTGACTGACTGCCTGACTGACTGACTGACTGAATGACTGACTGACTGACTGACCGAGACTGACTGACTGACTGACTGAGACTGACTGACTGCTTTAGTGACTAACTGACTGCACAGGACTGACCGACTGACTGACTGACTGACTGCCTGACTGACTGACTGACTGAATGACTGACTGACTGAGACTAAATGACTGACTGCTTGACTGACTGGCTGAAGGACTAACTGACTGACTGAGTGACTGACTGACTGGACTGACTGACTGAGACTGAATGACTGAGTGCTTGACTGATTGACTGTCAGACTGACTGACTGACTTCGCAAAAGGGAAAAATAAAAAAAAAATTATAAAATTAGAAAAAAATATTTGCATTTAAGATTTCCTTTCCGGCTGGGATTTGAACCCAGGGCGACACTCATGGAAGCCCAACGCTCTCGCCAATATACTATCGGATCTCTGTTGATCGGTGTCTTAATTATAATAAAAACAAAAAATGCACCTTAGTAATTATTGATCTAAAATCTTTGAAATCTAAAGGTCGAATGATTAAACTGACTCAGAATTTTCTTCCGTACATAAATAATCCATATTTGCAAAAGAAAGAAATTGAAAAAAAAAGAATCTTCAAATTAGAAGAGAAATATATACATGGAAGATTTTCGTTCCGGCCGGGACTCGAACCCAGTACCACGCGCTTGGAACCCAACGGTCTAGCCATTAGGCTATCGGAGCTCTGTCGATGGAAGTCTTAAATATAATAAAAACAAAAAATGCACCTTGGTAATTATTGATTCAAACACTTTGAAATTTACAGGTCGAATAATTAAACTGACTCAGAATTTTTCTCCCTACATAAATAAACAATATTCGCAAAAGAGAAAAATTAAAAAAAAAAAAGAAGAAGATATTTCAAATTAGAAACTAAAAGTATACATTGAAGATTTTCGTTCAGGCTGGGACTCGAACCCAGGGCCACTCGCTTGGAAGCCTAACACTCTAGCCATTAGTCTATGGGAGCTCTGTCGGTGGGAGTTTTAAATATAATAAAAACAAATAATGCACCTTGGTAATTGTTTATTTTAACACTTTGAAATCTTCGTGTCGAAAAATTAAACTGACTCAGAATTTTTCTCCCTACATAAATAATCAATATTCGCAAGAGAGAAATTAAAAAAAACAAAAAGAAGAAGAAATTTCAAATTAGAAACTAAAAGTATACATTGAAGATTTTCGTTCAGGCTGGGACTCGAACCCAGGGCCACTCGCTTGGAAGCCTAACACTCTAGCCATTAGTCTATGGGAGCTCTGTCGGTGGGAGTTTTAAATATAATAAAAACAAAAATGCACCTTGGTAATTGTTTATTTTAACACTTTGAAATCTTCGTGTCGAAAAATTAAACTGACTCAGAATTTTCTTCCCTACATAAATAATCAATAATTGCAAAGGAAAGAAATTGAAAAAAAAAGAATTTTCAAATTAGAAAAGAAATATATACATTGAAGATATTCGCTCCGGCTGGGACTCGAACCCAGGCCACTCGCTTGGAAGACCAGTGGTCTAGCCATTAGGCTATCGGAGATTTGTCGAGCGGAGTCTTACTGCCTGACTGATACTGCCTGACTGACAGACTGACTCACTGACTGACTGATACTGACTGACTGACTCACTGACTGACTAACTGCCTGACTGACTTAGACTGGACTGACTGACTGACTGACTGACTGACTGACTAACTGACTGACTGAGACTGACTGACTGACTGCTTGACACTCTGACTGGCTATTTCACTGACTGACTGAATGACTAAATGACTGACTGACACTGACTGACTGACTGCTTGACTACCTGACTGACTGCTTGACTGACTAACTGACTGGACAGGACTGACCGACTGACTGACTGACAGACTGACTGAATAAGGGTGACTGACAGACTGACTGAATAAGGCTGACTGACTGACTGACTGACTGACAGACTGACTGAATAAGGCTGACCGACTGACTGACTGCCTGACAGACTGACTGACTGAATGACTGACTGACTGACTGACCGAGACTGACTGACTGACTGACTGAGACTGGACTGGACTGACTGACTGACTGACTGACTGAGACTGACTGACTGCTTTAGTGACTAACTGACTGCACAGGACTGACCGACTGACTGACTGACTGCCTGACTGACTGACTGACTGAATGACTGACTGACTGAGACTAAATGACTGACTGCTTGACTGACTGGCTGAAGGACTAACTGACTGACTGAGTGACTGGACTGACTGACTGAGACTGAATGACTGAGTGCTTGACTGATTGACTGTCAGACTGACTGACTGACTTCGCAAAAGGGAAAAATAAAAAAAAACGAATTATAAAATTAGAAAAAAATATTTGCATTAAAGATTTCCTTTCCGGCTGGGATTTGAACCCAGGGCGACACTCATGGAAGCCCAACGCTCTCGCCAATATACTATCGGATCTCTGTTGATCGGTGTCTTAATTATAATAAAAACAAAAAATGCACCTTAGTAATTATTGATCTAAAATCTTTGAAATCTAAAGGTCGAATGATTAAACTGACTCAGAATTTTCTTCCGTACATAAATAATCCATATTTGCAAAAGGAAGAAATTGAAAAAAAAAGAATCTTCAAATTAGAAGAGAAATATATACATGGAAGATTTTCGTTCCGGCCGGGACTCGAACCCAGTACCACGCGCTTGGAACCCAACGGTCTAGCCATTAGGCTATCGGAGCTCTGTCGATGGAAGTCTTAAATATAATAAAAACAAAAAATGCACCTTGGTAATTATTGATTCAAACACTTTGAAATTTACAGGTCGAATAATTAAACTGACTCAGAATTTTTCTCCCTACATAAATAATCAATATTCGCAAAAGAGAAAAATTAAAAAAAAAGAAGAAGAAATTTCAAATTAGAAACTAAAAGTATACATTGAAGATTTTCGTTCAGGCTGGGACTCGAACCCAGGGCCACTCGCTTGGAAGCCTAACACTCTAGCCATTAGTCTATGGGAGCTCTGTCGGTGGGAGTTTTAAATATAATAAAAACAAAAAATGCACCTTGGTAATTGTTTATTTAAACACTTTGAAATCTTCGTGTCGAAAAATTAAACTGACTCAGAATTTTCTTCCCTACATAAATAATCAATAATTGCAAAGGAAAGAAATTGAAAAAAAAAAGAATTTTCAAATTAGAAAAGAAATATATACATTGAAGATATTCGCTCCGGCTGGGACGCGAACCCAGGCCACTCGCTTGGAAGACCAGCGGTCTAGCCATTAGGCTATCGGAGTTCTGTCGAGCGGAGTCTTACTGCCTGACTGATACTGCCTGACTGACAGACTGACTCACTGACTGACTGATACTGACTGACTGACTCACTGACTGACCGAGACTGACTGACTAACTGCCTGACTGACTGAGACTGGACTGACTGACTGACTGACTGACTGACTGACTAACTGACTGACTGAGACTGACTGACTGACTGCTTGACTCTCTGACTGGCTATTTCACTGACTGACTGAATGACTAAATGACTGACTGACACTGACTGACTGACTGCTTGACTACCTGACTGACTGCTTGACTGACTGCTTGACTGGACAGGACTGACCGACTGACTGACTGACAGACTGACTGAATAAGGATGACTGACAGACTGACTGAATAAGGCTGACTGACTGTCTGACTGACAGACTGACTGAATAAGGCTGACCGACTGACTGACTGCCTGACTGACTGACTGACTGAATGACTGACTGACTGACTGACCGAGACTGACTGACTGACTGACTGAGACTGGACTGGACTGACTGACTGACTGAGACTGACTGACTCCTTTAGTGACTAACTGACTGCACAGGACTGACCGACTGACTGACTGACTGACTGCCTGACTGACTGACTGACTGAATGACTGACTGACTGAGACTAAATGACTGACTGCTTGACTGACTGGCTGAAGGACTAACTGACTGACTGAGTGACTGACTGACTGGACTGACTGACTGAGACTGAATGACTGAGGGCTTGACTGATTGACTGTCAGACTGACTGACTGACTTCGCAAAAGGGAAAAATAAAAAAAAAAAGAATTATAAAATTAGAAAAAAATATTTGCATTTAAGATTTCCTTTCCGGCTGGGATTTGAACCCAGGGCGACACTCATGGAAGCCCAACGCTCTCGCCAATATACTATCGGATCTCTGTTGATCGGTGTCTTAATTATAATAAAAACAAAAAATGCACCTTAGTAATTATTGATCTAAAATCTTTGAAATCTAAAGGTCGAATGATTAAACTGACTCAGAATTTTCTTCCGTACATAAATAATCCATATTTGCAAAAGGAAGAAATTGAAGAAAAAGAATCTTCAAATTAGAAGAGAAATATATACATGGAAGATTTTCGTTCCGGCCGGGACTCGAACCCAGTACCACGCGCTTGGAAACCAACGGTCTAGCCATTAGTCTATGGGAGCTCTGTCGGTGGGAGTTTTAAATATAATAAAAACAAAAAATGCACCTTGGTAATTGTTTATTTAAACACTTTGAAATCTTCGTGTCGAAAAATTAAACGGACTCAGAATTTTCTTCCCTACATAAATAATCAATAATTGCAAAGGAAAGAAATTGAAAAAAAAAAGAATTTTCAAATTAGAAAAGAAATATATACATTGAAGATATTCGCTCCGGCTGGGACTCGAACCCAGGCCACTCGCTTGGAAGACCAGCTGTCTAGCCATTAGGCTATCGGAGTTCTGTCGAGCGGAGTCTTACTGCCTGACTGATACTGCCTGACTGACAGACTGACTCACTGACTGACTGATACTGACTGACTGACTCACTGGCTGACCGAGACTGACTGACTAACTGCCTGACTGACTGAGACTGGACTGACTGACTGACTGACTGACTGACTGACTGACTGAGACTGACTGACTGACTGCTTGACTCTCTGACTGGCTATTTCACTGACTGACTGAATGACTAAATGACTGACTGACACTGACTGACTGACTGCTTGACTACCTGACTGACTGCTTGACTGACTGCTTGACTGGACAGGACTGACCGACTGACTGACTGACAGACTGACTGAATAAGGATGACTGACAGACTGACTGAATAAGGCTGACTGACTGTCTGACTGACAGACTGACTGAATAAGGCTGACCGACTGACTGACTGCCTGACTGACTGACTGACTGAATGACTGACTGACTGACTGACCGAGACTGACTGACTGACTGACTGAGACTGGACTGGACTGACTGACTGACTGAGACTGACTGACTCCTTTAGTGACTAACTGACTGCACAGGACTGACCGACTGACTGACTGACTGACTGCCTGACTGACTGACTGACTGAATGACTGACTGACTGAGACTAAATGACTGACTGCTTGACTGACTGGCTGAAGGACTAACTGACTGACTGAGTGACTGACTGACTGGACTGACTGACTGAGACTGAATGACTGAGGGCTTGACTGATTGACTGTCAGACTGACTGACTGACTTCGCAAAAGGGAAAAATAAAAAAAAAAAGAATTATAAAATTAGAAAAAAATATTTGCATTTAAGATTTCCTTTCCGGCTGGGATTTGAACCCAGGGCGACACTCATGGAAGCCCAACGCTCTCGCCAATATACTATCGGATCTCTGTTGATCGGTGTCTTAATTATAATAAAAACAAAAAATGCACCTTAGTAATTATTGATCTAAAATCTTTGAAATCTAAAGGTCGAATGATTAAACTGACTCAGAATTTTCTTCCGTACATAAATAATCCATATTTGCAAAAGGAAGAAATTGAAGAAAAAGAATCTTCAAATTAGAAGAGAAATATATACATGGAAGATTTTCGTTCCGGCCGGGACTCGAACCCAGTACCACGCGCTTGGAAACCAACGGTCTAGCCATTAGTCTATGGGAGCTCTGTCGGTGGGAGTTTTAAATATAATAAAAACAAAAAATGCACCTTGGTAATTGTTTATTTAAACACTTTGAAATCTTCGTGTCGAAAAATTAAACGGACTCAGAATTTTCTTCCCTACATAAATAATCAATAATTGCAAAGGAAAGAAATTGAAAAAAAAAAGAATTTTCAAATTAGAAAAGAAATATATACATTGAAGATATTCGCTCCGGCTGGGACTCGAACCCAGGCCACTCGCTTGGAAGACCAGCTGTCTAGCCATTAGGCTATCGGAGTTCTGTCGAGCGGAGTCTTACTGCCTGACTGATACTGCCTGACTGACAGACTGACTCACTGACTGACTGATACTGACTGACTGACTCACTGGCTGACCGAGACTGACTGACTAACTGCCTGACTGACTGAGACTGGACTGACTGACTGACTGACTGACTGACTGACTGACTGAGACTGACTGACTGACTGCTTGACTCTCTGACTGGCTATTTCACTGACTGACTGAATGACTAAATGACTGACTGACACTGACTGACTGACTGCTTGACTACCTGACTGACTGCTTGACTGACTAACTGACTGGACAGGACTGACCGACTGACTGACTGACAGACTGACTGAATAAGGATGACTGACAGACTGACTGAATAAGGCTGACTGACTGACTGACTGACAGACTGACTGAATAAGGCTGACCGACTGACTGACTGCCTGACTGACTGACTGACTGAATGACTGACTGACTGACTGACCGAGACTGACTGACTGACTGACTGAGACTGGACTGGACTGACTGACTGACTGACTGACTGAGACGGACTGACTGCTTTAGTGACTAACTGACTGCACAGGACTGAGCGACTGACTGACTGACTGACTGCCTGACTGACTGACTGACTGAATGACTGACTGACTGAGACTAAATGACTGACTGCTTGACTGACTGGCTGAAGGACTAACTGACTGACTGAGTGACTGACTGACTGGACTGACTGACTGAGACTGAATGACTGAGTGCTTGACTGATTGACTGTCAGACTGACTGACTGACTTCGCAAAAGGGAAAAATAAAAAAAAAAGAATTATAAAATTAGAAAAAAATATTTGCATTTAAGATTTCCTTTCCGGCCGGGACTCGAACCCAGTACCACGCGCTAGGAACCCAACGGTCTAGCCATTAGGCTATCGGTGCTCTGTCGATGGAAGTCTTAAATATAATAAAAACAAAAAATGCACCTTGGTAATTATTGATTCAAACACTTTGAAATTTACAGGTCGAATAATTAAACTGACTCAGAATTTTTCTCCCTACATAAATAATCAATATTCGCAAAAGAGAAAAATTAAAAAAAAAGAAGAAGAAATTTAAAATTAGAAACTAAAAGTATACATTGAAGATTTTCGTTCAGGCTGGGACTCGAACCCAGGGCCACTCGCTTGGAAGCCTAACACTCTAGCCATTAGTCTATGGGAGCTCTGTCGGTGGGAGTTTTAAATATAATAAAAACAAAAAATGCACCTTGGTAATTGTTTATTTAAACACTTTGAAATCTTCGTGTCGAAAAATTAAACTGACTCAGAATTTTCTTCCCTACATAAATAATCAATAATTGCAAAGGAAAGAAATTGAAAAAAAAGCATTTTCAAATTAGAAAAGAAATATATACATTGAAGATATTCGCTCCGGCTGGGACTCGAACCCAGGCCACTCGCTTGGAAGACCAGCGGTCTAGCCATTAGGCTATCGGAGTTCTGTCGAGCGGAGTCTTACTGCCTGACTGATACTGCCTGACTGACAGACTGACTCACTGACTGACTGATACTGACTGACTGACTCACTGACTGACCGAGACTGACTGACTAACTGCCTGACTGACTGAGACTGGACTGACTGACTGACTGACTGACTGACTGACTAACTGACTGACTGAGACTGACTGACTGACTGCTTGACTCTCTGACTGGCTATTTCACTGACTTACTGAATGACTAAATGACTGACTGACACTGACTGACTGACTGCTTGACTACCTGACTGACTGCTTGACTGACTAACTGACTGGACAGGACTGACCGACTGACTGACTGACAGACTGAATAAGGATGACTGACAGACTGACTGAATAAGGCTGACTGACTGACTGACAGACAGACTGACTGAATAAGGCTGACCGACTGACTGACTGCCTGACTGACTGACTGACTGAATGACTGACTGACTGACTGACCGAGACTGACTGACCGAGACTGACTGAGACTGGACTGGACTGACTGACTGACTGACTGACTGAGACTGACTGACTGCTTTAGTGACTAACTGACTGCACAGGACTGACCGACTGACTGACTGACTGACTGCCTGACTGACTGCCTGACTGAATGACTGACTGACTGAGACTAAATGACTGACTGCTTGACTGACTGGCTGAAGGACTAACTGACTGACTGAGTGACTGACTGACTGGACTGACTGACTGAGACTGAATGACTGAGTGCTTGACTGATTGACTGTCAGACTGACTGACTGACTTCGCGAAAGGGAAAAATAAAAAAAAAGAATTATAAAATTAGAAAAAAATATTTGCATTTAAGATTTCCTTTCCGGCCGGGACTCGAACCCAGTACCACGCGCTAGGAACCCAACGGTCTAGCCATTAGGCTATCGGAGCTCTGTCGATGGAAGTCTTAAATATAATAAAAACAAAAAATGCACCTTGGTAATTATTGATTCAAACACTTTGAAATTTACAGGTCGAATAATTAAACTGACTCAGAATTTTTCTCCCTACATAAATAATCAATATTCGCAAAAGAGAAAAATTAAAAAAAAAAGAAGAAGAAATTTCAAATTAGAAACTAAAAGTATACATAGAAGATTTTCGTTCAGGCTGGGACTCGAACCCAGGGCCACTCGCTTGGAGGCCTAACACTCTAGCCATTAGTCTATGGGAGCTCTGTCGGTGGGAGTTTTAAATATAATAAAAACAAAAAATGCACCTTGGTAATTGTTTATATAAACAATTTGAAATCTTCGTGTCGAAAAATTAAACTGACTCAGAATTTTCTTCCCTACATAAATAATCAATAATTGCAAAGGAAAGAAATTGAAAAAAAAAAGAATTTTCAAATTAGAAAAGAAATATATACATTGAAGATATTCGCTCCGGCTGGGACTCGAACCCAGGCCACTCGCTTGGAAGACCAGCGGTCTAGCCATTAGGCTATCGGAGTTCTGTCGAGCGGAGTCTTACTGCCTGACTGATACTGCCTGACTGACAGACTGACTCACTGACTGACTGATACTGACTGACGGACTCACTGACTGACCGAGACTGACTGACTAACTGCCTGACTGACTGAGACTGGACTGACTGACTGACTGACTGACAGACTGACTGAATAAGGCTGACCGACTGACTGACTGCCTGACTACTGACTGACTGACTGACTGACTGACTGAATAAGGCTGACCGACTGACTGACTGCCTGACTGACTGACTGACTGACTGACTGACTGACCGAGACTGACTGACTGACTGACTGAGACTGGACTGGACTGACTGACTGACTGACTGACTGAGACTGACTGACTGCTTTTGTGACTAACTGACTGCACAGGACTGACCGACTGACTGACTGACTGACTGCCTGACTGACTGAATGACTGACTGAATGACTGACTGACTGAGACTAAATGACTGACTGCTTGACTGACTGGCTGAAGGACTAACTGACTGACTGAGTGACTGACTGACTAGACTGACTGACTGAGACTGAATGACTGAGTGCTTGACTGATTGACTGTCAGTCTGACTGACTGGTTTCGCAAAAGGGAAAAATAAAAAAAAAAGAATTATAAAATTAGAAAAAAATATTTGCATTTAAGATTTCCTTTCCGGCCGGGACTCGAACCCAGTACCACGCGCTAGGAACCCAACGGTCTAGCCATTAGGCTATCGGTGCTCTGTCGATGGAAGTCTTAAATATAATAAAAACAAAAAATGCACCTTGGTAATAATTGATTCAAACACTTTGAAATTTACAGGTCGAATAATTAAACTGACTCAGAATTTTTCTCCCTACATAAATAATCAATATTCGCAAAAGAGAAAAATTAAAAAAAAAAGAAGAAGAAATTTTAAATTAGAAACTAAAAGTATACATTGAAGATTTTCGTTCAGGCTGGGACTCGAACCCAGGGCCACTCGCTTGGAAGCCTAACACTCTAGCCATTAGTCTATGGGAGCTCTGTCGGTGGGAGTTTTAAATATAATAAAAACAAAAAATGCACCTTGGTAATTGTTTATTTAAACACTTTGAAATCTTCGTGTTGAAAAATTAAACTGACTCAGAATTTTCTTCCCTACATAAATAATCAATAATTGCAAAGGAAAGAAATTGAAAAAAAAGCATTTTCAAATTAGAAAAGAAATATATACATTGAAGATATTCGCTCCGGCTGGGACTCGAACCCAGGCCACTCGCTTGGAAGACCAGCGGTCTAGCCATTAGGCTATCGGAGTTCTGTCGAGCGGAGTCTTACTGCCTGACTGATACTGCCTGACTGACAGACTGACTCACTGACTGACTGATACTGACTGACTGACTCACTGACTGACCGAGACTGACTGACTAACTGCCTGACTGACTGAGACTGGACTGACTCACTGACTGACTGACTGACTGACTAACTGACTGACTGACTAACTGACTGACTGAGACTGACTGACTGATTGCTTGACTCTCTGACTGGCTATTTCACTGACTGACAGACTGACTCACTGACTGACCGAGACTGACTGACTAACTGCCTGACTGACTGAGACTGGACTGACTGACTGACTGACTGACTGACTGACTAACTGACTGACTGAGACTGACTGACTGACTGCTTGACTCTCTGACTGGCTATTTCACTGACTGACTGAATGACTAAATGACTGACTGACACTGACTGACTGACTGCTTGACTACCTGACTGACTGCTTGACTACCTGACTGACTGCTTGACTGACTAACTGACTGGACAGGACTGACCGACTGACTGACTGACAGACTGACTGAATAAGGATGACTGACAGACTGACTGAATAAGGCTGACTGACTGACTGACAGACAGACTGACTGAATAAGGCTGACCGACTGACTGACTGCCTGACTGACTGACTGAATGACTGACTGACTGACTGACCGAGACTGACTGACTGACTGACTGAGACTGGACTGGACTGACTGACTGACTGACTGACTGAGACTGACTGACTGCTTTAGTGACTAACTGACTGCACAGGACTGACCGACTGACTGACTGACTGACTGCCTGACTGACTGACTGACTGAATTACTGACTGACTGAGACTAAATGACTGACTGCTTGACTGACTGGCTGAAGGACTAACTGACTGACTGAGTGCTTGACTGATTGACTGTCAGACTGACTGACTGACTTCGCAAAAGGGAAAAATAAAAAAAAAGAATTATAAAATTAGAAAAAAATATTTGCATTTAAGATTTCCTTTCCGGCCGGGACTCGAACCCAGTACCACGCGCTAGGAACCCAACGGTCTAGCCATTAGGCTATCGGTGCTCTGTCGATGGAAGTCTTAAATATAATAAAAACAAAAAATGCACCTTGGTAATTATTGATTCAAACACTTTGAAATTTACAGGTCGAATAATTAAACTGACTCAGAATTTTTCTCCCTACATAAATAATCAATATTCGCAAAAGAGAAAAATTAAAAAAAAAGAAGAAGAAATTTAAAATTAGAAACTAAAAGTATACATTGAAGATTTTCGTTCAGGCTGGGACTCGAACCCAGGGCCACTCGCTTGGAAGCCTAACACTCTAGCCATTAGTCTATGGGAGCTCTGTCGGTGGGAGTTTTAAATATAATAAAAACAAAAAATGCACCTTGGTAATTGTTTATTTAAACACTTTGAAATCTTTGTGTCGAAAAATTAAACTGACTCAGAATTTTCTTCCCTACATAAATAATCAATAATTGCAAAGGAAAGAAATTGAAAAAAAAAAGAATTTTCAAATTAGAAAAGAAATATATACATTGAAGATATTCGCTCCGGCTGGGACTCAAACCCAGGCCACTCGCTTGGAAGACCAGCGGTCTAGCCATTAGGCTATCGGAGTTCTGTCGAGCGGAGTCTTACTGCCTGACTGATACTGCCTGACTGACAGACTGACTCACTGACTGACTGATACTGACTGACTGACTCACTGACTGACCGAGACTGACTGACTAACTGCCTGACTGACTGAGACTGGACTGACTGACTGACTGACTGACTAACTGACTGCTTGACTCTCTGACTGGCTATTTCACTGACTGACTGAATGACTAAATGACTGACTGACACTGACTGACTGACTGCTTGACTACCTGACTGACTGCTTGACTGACTAACTTACTGGACAGGACTGACCGACTGACTGACTGACAGACTGACTGAATAAGGATGACTGACAGACTGACTGAATAAGGCTGACTGACTGACTGACAGACAGACTGACTGAATAAGGCTGACCGACTGACTGACTGCCTGACTGACTGACTGACTGAATGACTGACTGACTGACTGACCGAGACTGACTGACTGACTGACTGAGACTGGACTGGACTGACTGACTGACTGACTGACTGAGACTGACTGACTGCTTTAGTGACTAACTGACTGCACAGGACTGACCGACTGACTGACTGACTGACTGCCTGACTGACTGACTGACTGAATGACTGACTGACTGGCTGAAGGACTAACTGACTGACTGAGTGACTGACTGACTGGACTGACTGACTGAGACTGAATGACTGAGTGCTTGACTGATTGACTGTCAGACTGACTGACTGACTTCGCAAAAGGGAAAAATAAAAAAAAAAAAGAATTATAAAATTAGAAAAAAATATTTGCATTTAAGATTTCCTTTCCGGCCGGGACTCGAACCCAGTACCACGCGCTAGGAACCCAACGGTCTAGCCATTAGGCTATCGGAGCTCTGTCGATGGCAGTCTTGAATATAATAAAAACAAAAAATGCACCTTGGTAATTATTGATTCAAACACTTTGAAATTTACAGGTCGAATAATTAAACTGACTCAGAATTTTTCTCCCTACATAAATAATCAATATTCGCAAAAGAGAAAAATTAAAAAAAAAAGAAGAAGAAATTTCAAATTAGAAACTAAAAGTATACATTGTAGATTTTCGTTCAGGCTGGGACTCGAACCCAGGGCCACTCGCTTGGAAGCCTAACACTCTAGCCATTAGTCTATGGGAGCTCTGTCGGTGGGAGTTTTAAATATAATAAAAACAAAAAATGCACCTTGGTAATTGTTTATTTAAACACTTTGAAATCTTCGTGTCGAAAAATTAAACTGACTCAGAATTTTCTTCCCTACATAAATAATCAATAATTGCAAAGGAAAGAAATTGAAAAAAAAAGAATTTTCAAATTAGAAAAGAAATATATACATTGAAGATATTCGCTCCGGCTGGGACTCGAACCCAGGCCACTCGCTTGGAAGACCAGCGGTCTAGCCATTAGGCTATCGGAGTTCTGTCGAGCGGAGTCTTACTGCCTGACTGATACTGCCTGACTGACAGACTGACTCACTGACTGACTGATACTGACTGACTGACTGACTGACTGACCGAGACTGACTGACTAACTGCCTGACTGACTGAGACTGGACTGACTGACTGACTGACTGACTAACTGCCTGACTGAGACTGACTGACTGACTGCTTGACTCTCTGACTGGCTATTTCACTGACTGACTGAATGACTAAATGACTGACTGACACTGACTGACTGACTGCTTGACTACCTGACTGACTGCTTGACTGACTAACTTACTGGACAGGACTGACCGACTGACTGACTGACAGACTGACTGAATAAGGATGACTGACAGACTGACTGAATAAGGCTGACTGACTGACTGACAGACAGACTGACTGAATAAGGCTGACCGACTGACTGACTGCCTGACTGACTGACTGACTGAATGACTGACTGACTGACTGACCGAAACTGACTGACTGACTGACTGAGACTGGACTGGACTGACTGACTGACTGACTGACTGAGACTGACTGACTGCTTTAGTGACTAACTGACTGCACAGGACTGACCGACTGACTGACTGACTGCCTGACTGACTGACTGACTGATACTGACTGACTGACTCACTGACTGACCGAGACTGACTGACTAACTGCCTGACTGACTGAGACTGGACTGACTGACTGACTGACTGACTGACTGACTAACTGACTGCTTGACTCTCTGACTGGCTATTTCACTGACTGACTGAATGACTAAATGACTGACTGACACTGACTGACTGACTGCTTGACTACCTGACTGACTGCTTGACTGACTAACTTACTGGACAGGACTGACCGACTGACTGACTGACAGACTAACTGAATAAGGATGACTGACAGACTGACTGAATAAGGCTGACTGACTGACTGACAGACAGACTGACTGAATAAGGCTGACCGACTGACTGACTGCCTGACTGACAGACTGACTCACTGACTGACTGATACTGACTGACTGACTCACTGACTGACCGAGACTGACTGACTAACTGCCTGACTGACTGAGACTGGACTGACTGACTGACTGACTGACTGACTGACTAACTGACTGACTGAGACTGACTGACTGATTGCTTGACTCTCTGACTGGCTATTTCACTGACTGACTGAATGACTAAATGACTGACTGACACTGACTGACTGACTGCTTGACTACCTGACTGACTGCTTGACTGACTAACTGACTGGACAGGACTGACCGACTGACTGACTGACTGAATAAGGATGACTGACGGACTGACTGAATAAGGCTGACTGACTGACTGACTGACAGACTGACTGAATAAGGCTGACCGACTGACTGAATAAGGCTGACCGACTGACTGACTGCCTGACTGACTGACTGACTGACTGACTGACCGAGACTGACTGACTGACTGACTGACTGACTGAGACTGACTGACTGCTTTAGTGACTAACTGACTGCACAGGACTGACCGACTGACTGACTGACTGACTGCCTGACTGACTGACTGACTGAATGACTGACTGACTGAGACTAAATGACTGACTGCTTGACTGACTGGCTGAAGGACTAACTGACTGACTGAGTGACTGACTGACTGGACTGAATGACTGAGACTGAATGACTGAGTGCTTGACTGATTGACTGTCAGACTGACTGACTGACTTCGCAAAAGGGAAAAATAAAAAAAAAAAGAATTATAAAATTAGAAAAAAATATTTGCATTTAAGATTTCCTTTCCGGCCGGGACTCGAACCCAGTACCACGCGCTAGGAACCCAACGGTCTAGCCATTAGGCTATCGGTGCTCTGTCGATGGAAGTCTTAAATATAATACAAACAAAAAATGCACCTTGGTAATTATTGATTCAAACACTTTGAAACTTACAGGTCGAATAATTAAACTGACTCAGAATTTTTCTCCCTACATAAATAATCAATATTCGCAAAAGAGAAAAATTAAAAAAAAAGAAGAAGAAATTTCAAATTAGAAACTAAAAGTATACATTGAAGATTTTCGTTCAGGCTGGGACTCGAACCCAGGGCCACTCGCTTGGAAGCCTAACACTCTAGCCATTAGTCTATGGGAGCTCTGTCGGTGGGAGTTTTAAATATAATAAAAACAAAAAATGCACCTTGGTAATTGTTTATTTAAACACTTTGAAATCTTCGTGTCGAAAAATTAAACTGACTCAGAATTTTCTTCCCTACATAAATAATCAATAATTGCAAAGGAAAGAAATTGAAAAAAAAAAGAATTTTCAAATTAGAAAAGAAATATATACATTGAAGATATTCACTCCGGCTGGGACTCGAACCCAGGTCACTCGCTTGGAAGACCAGCGGTCTAGCCATTAGGCTATCGGAGTTCTGTCGAGCGGAGTCTTACTGCCTGACTGATACTGCCTGACTGACAGACTGACTCACTGACTGACTGATACTGACTGACTGACTCACTGACTGACCGAGACTGACTGACTAACTGCCTGACTGACTGAGACTGGACTGACTGACTGACTGACTGACTGACTAACTGACTGACTGAGACTGACTGACTGATTGCTTGACTCTCTGACTGGCTATTTCACTGACTGACTGAATGACTAAATGACTGACTGACACTGACTGACTGACTGCTTGACTACCTGACTGACTGCTTGACTGACTAACTGACTGGACAGGACTGACCGACTGACTGACTGACAGACTGACTGAATAAGGATGACTGACGGACTGACTGAATAAGGCTGACTGACTGACTGACTGACAGACTGACTGAATAAGGCTGACCGACTGACTGACTGCCTGACTGACTGACTGACTGACCGAGACTGACTGACTGACTGACCGAGACTGACTGACTGACTGACTGAGACTGGACTGGACTGACTGACTGACTGACTGACTGAAACTGACTGACTGCTTTAGTGACTAACTGACTGCACAGGACTGACCGACTGACTGACTGACTGACTGCCTGACTGACTGACTGACTGAATGACTGACTGACTGAGACTAAATGACTGACTGCTTGACTGACTGGCTGAAGGACTAACTGACTGACTGAGTGACTGACTGACTGGACTGACTGACTGAGACTGAATGACTGAGTGCTTGACTGATTGACTCTCAGACTGACTGACTGACTTCGCAAAAGGGAAAAATAAAAAAAAAGAATTATAAAATTAGAAAAAAATATTTGCATTTAAGATTTCCTTTCCGGCCGGGACTCGAACCCAGTACCACGCGCTAGGAACCCAACGGTCTAGCCATTAGGCTATCGGTGCTCTGTCGATGGAAGTCTTAAATATAATAAAAACAAAAAATGCACCTTGGTAATTATTGATTCAAACACTTTGAAACTTACAGGTCGAATAATTAAACTGACTCAGAATTTTTCTCCCTACATAAATAATCAATATTCGCAAAAGAGAAAAATTAAAAAAAAAGAAGAAGAAATTTCAAATTAGAAACTAAAAGTATACATTGAAGATTTTCGTTCTGGCTGGGACTCGAACCCAGGGCCACTCGCTTGGAAGCCTAACACTCTAGCCATTAGTCTATGGGAGCTCTGTCGGTGGGAGTTTTAAATATAATAAAAACAAAAAATGCACCTTGGTAATTGTTTATTTAAACACTTTGAAATCTTCGTGTCGAAAAATTAAACTGACTCAGAATTTTCTTCCCTACATAAATAATCAATAATTGCAAAGGAAAGAAATTGAAAAAAAAAAGAATTTTCAAATTAGAAAAGAAATATATACATTGAAGATATTCGCTCCGGCTGGGACTCGAACCCAGGCCACTCGCTTTCAAGACCAGCGGTCTAGCCATTAGGCTATCGGAGTTCTGTCGAGCGGAGTCTTACTGCCTGACTGATACTGCCTGACTGACAGACTGACTCACTGACTGACTGATACTGACTGACTGACTCACTGACTGACCGAGACTGACTGACTAACTGCCTGACTGACTGAGACTGGACTGACTGACTGACTGACTGACTGACTGAATAAATGACTGACTGAGACTGACTGACTGATTGCTTGACTCTCTGACTGGCTATTTCACTGACTGACTGAATGACTAAATGACTGACTGACACTGACTGACTGACTGCTTGACTACCTGACTGACTGCTTGACTGACTAACTGACTGGACAGGACTGACCGACTGACTGACTGACAGACTGACTGAATAAGGATGACTGACGGACTGACTGAATAAGGCTGACTGACTGACTGACTGACAGACTGACTGAATAAGGCTGACCGACTGACTGACTGCCTGACTGACTGACTGACTGACTGACTGACTGACTGACTGACTGACTGAGACTGACTGACTGACTGACTGAGACTGGACTGGACTGACTGACTGACTGACTGACTGAGACTGACTGACTGCTTTAGTGACTAACTGACTGCACAGGACTGACCGACTGACTGACTGACTGACTGCCTGACTGACTGACTGACTGAATGACTGACTGACTGAGACTAAATGACTGACTGCTTGACTGACTGGCTGAAGGACTAACTGACTGACTGAGTGACTGACTGACTGGACTGACTGACTGAGACTGAATGACTGAGTGCTTGACTGATTGACTGTCAGACTGACTGACTGACTTCGCAAAAGGGAAAAATAAAAAAAAAGAATTATAAAATTAGAAAAAAATATTTGCATTTAAGATTTCCTTTCCGGCCGGGACTCGAACCCAGTACCATGCGCTAGGAACCCAACGGTCTAGCCATTAGGCTATCGGAGCTCTGTCGATGGAAGTCTTAAATATAATAAAAACAAAAAATGCACCTTGGTAATTATTGATTCAAACACTTTGAAATTTACAGGTCGAATAATTAAACTGACTCAGAATTTTTCTCCCTACATAAATAATCAATATTCGCAAAAGAGAAAAATTAAAAAAAAAGAAGAAGAAATTTCAAATTAGAAACTAAAAGTATACATTGAAGATTTTCGTTCAGGCTGGGACTCGAACCCAGGGCCACTCGCTTGGAAGCCTAACACTCTAGCCATTAGTCTATGGGAGCTCTGTCGGTGGGAGTTTTAAATATAATAAAAACAAAAAATGCACCTTGGTAATTGTTTATTTAAACACTTTGAAATCTTCGTGTCGAAAAATTAAACTGACTCAGAATTTTCTTCCCTACATAAATAATCAATAATTGCAAAGGAAAGAAATTGAAAAAAAAAAAGAATTTTCAAATTAGAAAAGAAATATACACATTGAAGATATTCGCTCCGGCTGGGACTCGAACCCAGGCCACTCGCTTGGAAGACCAGCGGTCTAGCCATTAGGCTATCGGAGTTCTGTCGAGCGGAGTCTTACTGCCTGACTGATACTGCCTGACTGACAGACTGACTCACTGACTGACTGATACTGACTGACTGACTCACTGACTGACCGAGACTGACTGACTAACTGCCTGACTGACTGAGACTGGACTGACTGACTGACTGACTGACTAACTGACTGACTGAGACTGACTGACTGACTGCTTGACTCTCTGACTGGCTATTTCACTGACTGACTGAATGACTAAATGACTGACTGACACTGACTGACTGACTGCTTGACTACCTGACTGACTGCTTGACTGACTAACTTACTCTACAGGACTGACCGACTTACTGACTGACAGACTGACTGAATAAGGATGACTGACAGACTGACTGAATAAGGCTGACTGACTGACTGACAGACAGACTGACTGAATAAGGCTGACCGACTGACTGACTGACTGACTGACTGACTGACTGACTGAATGACTGACTGACTGACTGACCGAGACTGACTGACTGACTGACTGAGACTGGACTGGACTGACTGACTGACTGACTGACTGAGACTGACTGACTGCTTTAGTGACTAACTGACTGCACAGGACTGACCGACTGACTGACTGACTGACTGCCTGACTGACTGACTGACTGAATGACTGACTGACTGGCTGAAGGACTAACTGACTGACTGAGTGACTGACTGACTGGACTGACTGACTGAGACTGAATGACTGAGTGCTTGACTGATTGACTGTCAGACTGACTGACTGACTTCGCAAAAGGGAAAAATAAAAAAAAAAGAATTATAAAATTAGAAAAAAATATTTGCATTTAAGATTTCCTTTCCGGCCGGGACTCGAACCCAGTACCACGCGCTAGGAACCCAACGGTCTAGCCATTAGGCTATCGGAGCTCTGTCGATGGAAGTCTTGAATATAATAAAAACGAAAAATGCACCTTGGAAATATTTGATTCAAACACTTTGAAATTTACAGGTCGAATAATTAAACTGACTCAGAATTTTCTTCCCTACATAAATAATCAATAATTGCAAAGGAAAGAAATTGAAAAAAAAGAGAATTTTCAAATTAGAAAAGAAATATATACATTGAAGATATTCGCTCCGGCTGGGACTCGAACCCAGGCCACTCGCTTTCAAGACCAGCGGTCTAGCCATTAGGCTATCGGAGTTCTGTCGAGCGGAGTCTTACTGCCTGACTGATACTGCCTGACTGACAGACTGACTCACTGACTGACTGATACTGACTGACTGACTCACTGACTGACCGAGACTGACTGACTAACTGCCTGACTGACTGAGACTGGACTGACTGACTGACTGACTGACTGACTGAATAAATGACTGACTGAGACTGACTGACTGATTGCTTGACTCTCTGACTGGCTATTTCACTGACTGACTGAATGACTAAATGACTGACTGACACTGACTGACTGACTGCTTGACTACCTGACTGACTGCTTGACTGACTAACTGACTGGACAGGACTGACCGACTGACTGACTGACAGACTGACTGAATAAGGATGACTGACGGACTGACTGAATAAGGCTGACTGACTGACTGACTGACAGACTGACTGAATAAGGCTGACCGACTGACTGACTGCCTGACTGACTGACTGACTGACTGACTGACTGACTGACTGACTGAGACTGACTGACTGACTGACTGAGACTGGACTGGACTGACTGACTGACTGACTGACTGAGACTGACTGACTGCTTTAGTGACTAACTGACTGCACAGGACTGACCGACTGACTGACTGACTGACTGCCTGACTGACTGACTGACTGAATGACTGACTGACTGAGACTAAATGACTGACTGCTTGACTGACTGGCTGAAGGACTAACTGACTGACTGAGTGACTGACTGACTGGACTGACTGACTGAGACTGAATGACTGAGTGCTTGACTGATTGACTGTCAGACTGACTGACTGACTTCGCAAAAGGGAAAAATAAAAAAAAAGAATTATAAAATTAGAAAAAAATATTTGCGTTTAAGATTTCCTTTCCGGCCGGGACTCGAACCCAGTACCATGCGCTAGGAACCCAACGGTCTAGCCATTAGGCTATCGGAGCTCTGTCGATGGAAGTCTTAAATATAATAAAAACAAAAAATGCACCTTGGTAATTATTGATTCAAACACTTTGAAATTTACAGGTCGAATAATTAAACTGACTCAGAATTTTTCTCCCTACATAAATAATCAATATTCGCAAAAGAGAAAAATTAAAAAAAAAAAGAAGAAGAAATTTCAAATTAGAAACTAAAAGTATACATTGAAGATTTTCGTTCAGGCTGGGACTCGAACCCAGGGCCACTCGCTTGGAAGCCTAACACTCTAGCCATTAGTCTATGGGAGCTCTGTCGGTGGGAGTTTTAAATATAATAAAAACAAAAAATGCACCTTGGTAATTGTTTATTTAAACACTTTGAAATCTTCGTGTCGAAAAATTAAACTGACTCAGAATTTTCCTCCCTACATAAATAATCAATAATTGCAAAGGAAAGAAATTGAAAAAAAAAAGAATTTTCAAATTAGAAAAGAAATATACACATTGAAGATATTCGCTCCGGCTGGGACTCGAACCCAGGCCACTCGCTTGGAAGACCAGCGGTCTAGCCATTAGGCTATCGGAGTTCTGTCGAGCGGAGTCTTACTGCCTGACTGATACTGCCTGACTGACAGACTGACTCACTGACTGACTGATACTGACTGACTGACTCACTGACTGACCGAGACTGACTGACTAACTGCCTGACTGACTGAGACTGGACTGACTGACTGACTGACTGACTAACTGACTGACTGAGACTGACTGACTGACTGCTTGACTCTCTGACTGGCTATTTCACTGACTGACTGAATGACTAAATGACTGACTGACACTGACTGACTGACTGCTTGACTACCTGACTGACTGCTTGACTGACTAACTTACTGGACAGGACTGACCGACTTACTGACTGACAGACTGACTGAATAAGGATGACTGACAGACTGACTGAATAAGGCTGACTGACTGACTGACAGACAGACTGACTGAATAAGGCTGACCGACTGACTGACTGACTGACTGACTGACTGACTGACTGAATGACTGACTGACTGACTGACCGAGACTGACTGACTGACTGACTGAGACTGGACTGGACTGACTGACTGACTGACTGACTGAGACTGACTGACTGCTTTAGTGACTAACTGACTGCACAGGACTGACCGACTGACTGACTGACTGACTGCCTGACTGACTGACTGACTGATACTGACTGACTGACTCACTGACTGACCGAGACTGACTGACTAACTGCCTGACTGACTGAGACTGGACTGACTGACTGACTGACTGACTGACTGACTAACTGACTGCTTGACTCTCTGACTGGCTATTTCACTGACTGACTGAATGACTAAATGACTGACTGACACTGACTGACTGACTGCTTGACTACCTGACTGACTGCTTGACTGACTAACTTACTGGACAGGACTGACCGACTGACTGACTGACAGACTGACTGAATAAGGATGACTGACAGACTGACTGAATAAGGCTGACAGACTGACTGACAGACAGACTGACTGAATAAGGCTGACCGACTGACTGACTGCCTGACTGACTGACTGACTGAATGACTGACTGACTGACTGACCGAGACTGACTGACTGACTGACTGAGACTGGACTGGACTGACTGACTGACTGACTGACTGAGACTGACTGACTGCTTTAGTGACTAACTGACTGCACAGGACTGACCGACTGACTGACTGACTGACTGCCTGACTGACTGACTGACTGAATGACTGACTGACTGGCTGAAGGACTAACTGACTGACTGAGTGACTGACTGACTGGACTGACTGACTGAGACTGAATGACTGAGTGCTTGACTGATTGACTGTCAGACTGACTGACTGACTTCGCAAAAGGGAAAAATAGAAAAAAAAGAATTATAAAATTAGAAAAAAATATTTGCATTTAAGATTTCCTTTCCGGCCGGGACTCGAACCCAGTACCACGCGCTAGGAACCCAACGGTCTAGCCATTAGGCTATCGGAGCTCTGTCGATGGAAGTCTTGAATATAATAAAAACGAAAAATGCACCTTGGTAATTATTGATTCAAACACTTTGAAATTTACAGGTCGAATAATTAAACTGACTCAGAATTTTCTTCCCTACATAAATAATCAATAATTGCAAAGGAAAGAAATTGAAAAAAAAAAGAATTTTCAAATTAGAAAAGAAATATATACATTGAAGATATTTGCTCCGGCTGGGACTCGAACCCAGGCCACTCGCTTGGAAGACCAGCGGTCTAGCCATTAGGCTATCGGAGTTCTGTCGAGCGGAGTCTTACTGCCTGACTGATACTGCCTGACTGACAGACTGACTCACTGACTGACTGATACTGACTGACTGACTCACTGACTGACCGAGACTGACTGACTAACTGCCTGACTGACTGAGACTGGACTGACTGACTGACTGACTGACTGACTGACTAACTGACTGACTGAGACTGACTGACTGATTGCTTGACTTTCTGACTGGCTATTTCACTGACTGACTGAATGACTAAATGACTGACTGACACTGACTGACTGACTGCTTGACTACCTGACTGACTGCTTGACTGACTAACTGACTGGACAGGACTGACCGACTGACTGACTGACAGACTGACTGAATAAGGATGAGTGACGGACTGACTGAATAAGGCTGACTGACTGACTGACTGACAGACTGACTGAATAAGGCTGCCCGACTGACTGACTGCCTGACTGACTGACTGACTGACTGACTGACTGACTGACTGACTGACCGAGACTGACTGACTGACTGACTGAGACTGGACTGGACTGACTGACTGACTGACTGAGACTGACTGACTGCTTTAGTGACTAACTGACTGACTGAGTGACTGACTGACTGGACTGACTGACTGAGACTGAATGACTGAGTGCTTGACTGATTGACTGTCAGACTGACTGACTGACTTCGCAAAAGGGAAAAATAAAAAAAAAGAATTATAAAATTAGAAAAAAATATTTGCATTTAAGATTTCCTTTCCGGCCGGGACTCGAACCCAGTACCACGCGCTAGGAACCCAACGGTCTAGCCATTAGGCTATCGGTGCTCTGTCGATGGAAGTCTTAAATATAATAAAAACAAAAAATGCACCTTGGTAATTATTGATTCAAACACTTTGAAACTTACAGGTCGAATAATTAAACTGACTCAGAATTTTTCTCCCTACATAAATAATCAATATTCGCAAAAGAGAAAAAGTAAAAAAAAAGAAGAAGAAATTTCAAATTAGAAACTAAAAGTATACATTGAAGATTTTCGTTCAGGCTGGGACTCGAACCCAGGGCCACTCGCTTTTAAGCCTAACACTCTAGCCATTAGTCTATGGGAGCTCTGTCGGTGGGAGTTTTAAATATAATAAAAACAAAAAATGCACCTTGGTAATTGTTTATTTAAACACTTTGAAATCTTCGTGTCGAAAAATTAAACTGACTCAGAATTTTCTTCCCTACATAAATAATCAATAATTGCAAAGGAAAGAAATTGAAAAAAAAATAATTTTCAAATTAGAAAAGAAATATATACATTGAAGATATTCACTCCGGCTGGGACTCGAACCCAGGCCACTCGCTTGGAAGACCAGCGGTCTAGCCATTAGGCTATCGGAGTTCTGTCGAGCGGAGTCTTACTGCCTGACTGATACTGCCTGACTGACAGACTGACTCACTGACTGACTGATACTGACTGACTGACTCACTGACTGACCGAGACTGACTGACTAACTGCCTGACTGACTGAGACTGGACTGACTGACTGACTGACTGACTGACTAACTGACTGACTGAGACTGACTGACTGATTGCTTGACTCTCTGACTGGCTATTTCACTGACTGACTGAATGACTAAATGACTGACTGACACTGACTGACTGACTGCTTGACTACCTGACTGACTGCTTGACTGACTAACTGACTGGACAGGACTGACCGACTGACTGACTGACAGACTGACTGAATAAGGATGACTGACAGACTGACTGAATAAGGCTGACTGACTGACAGACTGACTGAATAAGTCTGACCGACTGACTGACTGACTGAATAAGGATGACTGACAGACTGACTGAATAAGGCTGACTGACTGACAGACTGACTGAATAAGTCTGACCGACTGACTGACTGCCTGACTGACTGACTGACTGACTGACTGACTGACTGACTGACCGAGACTGACTGACTGACTGACTGAGACTGGACTGGACTGACTGACTGACTGACTGACTGAGACTGACTGACTGCTTTAGTGACTAACTGACTGCACAGGACTGACCGACTGACTGACTGACTGACTGCCTGACTGACTGACTGACTGAATGACTGACTGACTGAGACTAAATGACTGACTGCTTGACTGACTGGCTGAAGGACTAACTGACTGACTGAGTGACTGACTGACTGGACTGACTGACTGAGACTGAATGACTGAGTGCTTGACTGATTGACTGTCAGACTGACTGACTGACTTCGCAAAAGGGAAAAATAAAAAAAAAAGAATTATAAAATTAGAAAAAAATATTTGCATTTAAGATTTCCTTTCCGGCCGGGACTCGAACCCAGTACCACGCGCTAGGAACCCAACGGTCTAGCCATTAGGCTATCGGTGCTCTGTCGATGGAAGTCTTAAATATAATAAAAACAAAAAATGCACCTTGGTAATTATTGATTCAAACACTTTGAAACTTACAGGTCGAATAATTAAACTGACTCAGAATTTTTCTCCCTACATAAATAATCAATATTCGCAAAAGAGAAAAATTAAAAAAAAAGAAGAAGAAATTTCAAATTAGAAACTAAAAGTATACATTGAAGATTTTCGTTCAGGCTGGGACTCGAACCCAGGGCCACTCGCTTGGAAGCCTAACACTCTAGCCATTAGTCTATGGGAGCTCTGTCGGTGGGAGTTTTAAATATAATAAAAACAAAAAATGCACCTTGGTAATTGTTTATTTAAACACTTTGAAATCTTCGTGTCGAAAAATTAAACTGACTCAGAATTTTCTTCCCTACATAAATAATCAATAATTGCAAAGGAAAGAAATTGAAAAAAAAAGAATTTTCAAATTAGAAAAGAAATATATACATTGAAGATATTCACTCCGGCTGGGACTCGAACCCAGGCCACTCGCTTGGAAGACCAGCGGTCTAGCCATTAGGCTATCGGAGTTCTGTCGAGCGGAGTCTTACTGCCTGACTGACAGACTGACTCACTGACTGACTGATACTGACTGACTGACTCACTGACTGACCGAGACTGACTGACTAACTGCCTGACTGACTGAGACTGGACTGACTGACTGACTGACTGACTAACTGACTGACTGAGACTGACTGACTGATTGCTTGACTTTCTGACTGGCTATTTCACTGACTGACTGAATGACTAAATGACTGACTGACACTGACTGACTGACTGCTTGACTACCTGACTGACTGCTTGACTGACTAACTGACTGGACAGGACTGACCGACTGACTGACTGACAGACTGACTGAATAAGGATGACTGACGGACTGACTGAATAAGGCTGACTGACTGACTGACTGACAGACTGACTGAATAAGGCTGACCGACTGACTGACTGCCTGACTGACTGACTGACTGACTGACTGACTGACTGACCGAGACTGACTGACTGACTGACTGAGACTGGACTGGACTGACTGACTGACTGACTGACTGAGACTGACTGACTGCTTTAGTGACTAACTGACTGCACAGGACTGACCGACTGACTGACTGACTGACTGCCTGACTGACTGACTGATTGAATGACTGACTGACTGAGACTAAATGACTGACTGCTCGACTGACTGGCTGAAGGACTAACTGACTGACTGAGTGACTGACTGACTGGACTGACTGACTGAGACTGAATGACTGAGTGCTTGACTGATTGACTGTCAGACTGACTGACTGACTTGGCAAAAGGGAAAAATAAAAAAAAAGAATTATAAAATTAGAAAAAAATATTTGCATTTAAGATTTCCTTTCCGGCCGGGACTCGAACCCAGTACCACGCGCTAGGAACCCAACGGTCTAGCCATTAGGCTATCGGTGCTCTGTCGATGGAAGTCTTAAATATAATAAAAACAAAAAATGCACCTTGGTAATTATTGATTCAAACACTTTGAAACTTACAGGTCGAATAATTAAACTGACTCAGAATTTTTCTCCCTACATAAATAATTAATATTCGCAAAAGAGAAAAATTAAAAAAAAAGAAGAAGAAATTTCAAATTAGAAACTAAAAGTATACATTGAAGATTTTCGTTCAGGCTGGGACTCGAACCCAGGGCCACTCGCTTGGAAGCCTAACACTCTAGCCATTAGTCTATGGGAGCTCTGTCGGTGGGAGTTTTAAATATAATAAAAACAAAAAATGCACCTTGGTAATTGTTTATTTAAACACTTTGAAATCTTCGTGTCGAAAAATTAAACTGACTCAGAATTTTCTTCCCTACATAAATAATCAATAATTGCAAAGGAAAGAAATTGAAAAAAAAAGAATTTTCAAATTAGAAAAGAAATATATACATTGAAGATATTCACTCCGGCTGGGACTCGAACCCAGGCCACTCGCTTGGAAGACCAGCGGTCTAGCCATTAGGCTATCGGAGTTCTGTCGAGCGGAGTCTTACTGCCTGACTGATACTGCCTGACTGACAGACTGACTCACTGACTGACTGATACTGACTGACTGACTCACTGACTGACCGAGACTGACTGACTAACTGCCTGACTGACTGAGACTGGACTGACTGACTGACTGACTGACTGACTAACTGACTGACTGAGACTGACTGACTGATTGCTTGACTCTCTGACTGGCTATTTCACTGACTGACTGAATGACTAAATGACTGACTGACACTGACTGACTGACTGCTTGACTACCTGACTGACTGCTTGACTGACTAACTGACTGGACAGGACTGACCGACTGACTGACTGACAGACTGACTGAATAAGGATGACTGACGGACTGACTGAATAAGGCTGACTGACTGACTGACTGACAGACTGACTGAATAAGGCTGACCGACTGACTGACTGCCTGACTGACTGACTGACTGACTGACTGACTGACTGACCGAGACTGACTGACTGACTGACTGAGACTGGACTGGACTGACTGACTGACTGAGACTGACTGACTGCTTTAGTGACTAACTGACTGCACAGGACTGACCGACTGACTGACTGACTGACTGCCTGACTGACTGACTGACTGAATGACTGACTGACTGAGACTAAATGACTGACTGCTTGACTGACTGGCTGAAGGACTAACTGACTGACTGAGTGACTGACTGACTGGACTGACTGACTGAGACTGAATGACTGAGTGCTTGACTGATTGACTGTCTGACTTCGCAAAAGGGAAAAATAAAAAAAAAAGAATTAGAAAATTAGAAAAAAATATTTGCATTTAAGATTTCCTTTCCGGCCGGGACTCGAACCCAGTACCACGCGCAAGGAACCCAATGGTCTAGCCATTAGGCTATCGGTGCTCTGTCGATGGAAGTCTTAAATATAATAAAAACAAAAAATGCACCTTGGTAATTATTGATTCAAACACTTTGAAACTTACAGGTCGAATAATTAAACTGACTCAGAATTTTTCTCCCTACATAAATAATCAATATTCGCAAAAGAGAAAAATTAAAAAAAAAGAAGAAGAAATTTCAAATTAGAAACTAAAAGTATACATTGAAGATTTTCGTTCAGGCTGGGACTCGAACCCAGGGCCACTCGCTTGGAAGCCTAACACTCTAGCCTTTAGTCTATGGGAGCTCTGTCGGTGGGAGTTTTAAATATAATAAAAACAAAAAATGCACCTTGGTAATTGTTTATTTAAACACTTTGAAATCTTCGTGTCGAAAAATTAAACTGACTCAGAATTTTCTTCCCTACATAAACAATCAATATTCGCAAAAGCGAAAAATTAAAAAAAAAGAAGAAGAAATTTCAAATTAGAAACTAAAAGTATACATTGAAGATTTTCGTTCAGGCTGGGACTCGAACCCAGGGCCACTCGCTTGGAAGCCTAACACTCTAGCCATTAGTCTATGGGAGCTCTGTCGGTGGGAGTTTTAAATATAATAAAAACAAAAAATGCACCTTGGTAATTGTTTATTTAAACACTTTGAAATCTTCGTGTCGAAAAATTAAACTGACTCAGAATTTTCTTCCCTACATAAATAATCAATAATTGCAAAGGAAAGAAATTGAAAAAAAAAGAATTTTCAGATTAGAAAAGAAATATATACATTGAAGATATTCACTCCGGCTGGGACTCGAACCCAGGCCACTCGCTTCGAAGACCAGCGGTCTAGCCATTAGGCTATCGGAGTTCTGTCGAGCGGAGTCTTACTGCCTGACTGATACTGCCTGACTGACAGACTGACTCACTGACTGACTGATACTGACTGACTGACTCACTGACTGACCGAGACTGACTGACTAACTGCCTGACTGACTGAGACTGGACTGACTGACTGACTGACTGACTGACTAACTGACTGACTGAGACTGACTGACTGATTGCTTGACTCTCTGACTGGCTATTTCACTGACTGACTGAATGACTAAATGACTGACTGACACTGACTGACTGACTGCTTGACTACCTGACTGACTGCTTGACTGACTAACTGACTGGACAGGACTGACCGACTGACTGACTGACAGACTGACTGAATAAGGATGACTGACGGACTGACTGAATAAGGCTGACTGACTGACTGACTGACAGACTGACTGAATAAGGCTGACCGACTGACTGACTGCCTGACTGACTGACTGACTGACTGACTGACTGACTGACTGACCGAGACTGACTGACTGACTGACTGAGACTGGACTGGACTGACTGACTGAGACTGACTGACTGCTTTAGTGACTAACTGACTGCACAAGACTGACCGACTGACTGACTGACTGACTGCCTGACTGACTGAATGACTGACTGACTGAGACTAAATGACTGACTGCTTGACTGACTGGCTGAAGGACTAACTGACTGACTGAGTGACTGACTGACTGGACTGACTGACTGAGACTGAATGACTGAGTGCTTGACTGATTGACTGTCTGACTTCGCAAAAGGGAAAAATAAAAAAAAAAGAATTATAAAATTAGAAAAAAATATTTGCATTTAAGATTTCCTTTCCGGCCGGGACTCGAACCCAGTACCACGCGCTAGGAACCCAATGGTCTAGCCATTAGGCTATCGGTGCTCTGTCGATGGAAGTCTTAAATATAATAAAAACAAAAAATGCACCTTGGTAATTATTGATTCAAACACTTTGAAACTTACAGGTCGAATAATTAAACTGACTCAGAATTTTTCTCCCTACATAAATAATCAATATTCGCAAAAGAGAAAAATTAAAAAAAAAGAAGAAGAAATTTCAAATTAGAAACTAAAAGTATACATTGAAGATTTTCGTTCAGGCTGGGACTCGAACCCAGGGCCACTCGCTTGGAAGCCTAACACTCTAGCCATTAGTCTATGGGAGCTCTGTCGGTGGGAGTTTTAAATATAATAAAAACAAAAAATGCACCTTGGTAATTGTTTATTTAAACACTTTGAAATCTTCGTGTCGAAAAATTAAACTGACTCAGAATTTTCTTCCCTACATAAATAATCAATATTCGCAAAAGAGAAAAATTAAAAAAAAAGAAGAAGAAATTTCAAATTAGAAACTAAAAGTATACATTGAAGATTTTCGTTCAGGCTGGGACTCGAACCCAGGGCCACTCGCTTGGAAGCCTAACATTCTAGCCATTAGTCTATGGGAGCTCTGTCGATGGGAGTTTTAAATATAATAAAAACAAAAAATGCACCTTGGTAATTGTTTATTTAAACACTTTGAAATCTTTGTGTCGAAAAATTAAACTGACTCAGAATTTTCTTCCCTACATAAATAATCAATAATTGCAAAGGAAAGAAATTGAAAAAAAAAAGAATTTTCAAATTAGAAGAGAAATATATACATTGAAGATATTCGCTCCGACTGGGACTCGAACCCAGGCCACTCGCTTGGAAGACCAGCGGTCTAGCCATTAGGCTATCGGAGTTCTGTCGAGCGGAGTCTTACTGCCTGACTGATACTGCCTGACTGACAGACTGACTCACTGACTGACTGATACTGACTGACTGACTCACTGACTGACCGAGACTGACTGACTAACTGCCTGACTGACTGAGACTGGACTGACTGACTGACTGACTGACTGACTAACTGACTGACTGAGACTGACTGACTGATTGCTTGACTCTCTGACTGGCTATTTCACTGACTGACTGAATGACTAAATGACTGACTGACACTGACTGACTGACTGCTTGACTACCTGACTGACTGCTTGACTGACTAACTGACTGGACAGGACTGACCGACTGACTGACTGACAGACTGACTGAATAAGGATGACTGACGGACTGACTGAATAAGGCTGACTGACTGACTGACTGACAGACTGACTGAATAAGGCTGACCGACTGACTGACTGCCTGACTGACTGACTGACTGACTGACTGACTGACTGACCGAGACTGACTGACTGACTGACTGAGACTGGACTGGACTGACTGACTGACTGAGACTGACTGACTGCTTTAGTGACTAACTGACTGCACAGGACTGACCGACTGACTGACTGACTGACTGCCTGACTGACTGACTGACTGAATGACTGACTGACTGAGACTAAATGACTGACTGCTTGACTGACTGGCTGAAGGACTAACTGACTGACTGAGTGACTGACTGACTGGACTGACTGACTGAGACTGAATGACTGAGTGCTTGACTGATTGACTGTCTGACTTCGCAAAAGGGAAAAATAAAAAAAAAAGAATTAGAAAATTAGAAAAAAATATTTGCATTTAAGATTTCCTTTCCGGCCGGGACTCGAACCCAGTACCACGCGCAAGGAACCCAATGGTCTAGCCATTAGGCTATCGGTGCTCTGTCGATGGAAGTCTTAAATATAATAAAAACAAAAAATGCACCTTGGTAATTATTGATTCAAACACTTTGAAACTTACAGGTCGAATAATTAAACTGACTCAGAATTTTTCTCCCTACATAAATAATCAATATTCGCAAAAGAGAAAAATTAAAAAAAAAGAAGAAGAAATTTCAAATTAGAAACTAAAAGTATACATTGAAGATTTTCGTTCAGGCTGGGACTCGAACCCAGGGCCACTCGCTTGGAAGCCTAACACTCTAGCCTTTAGTCTATGGGAGCTCTGTCGGTGGGAGTTTTAAATATAATAAAAACAAAAAATGCACCTTGGTAATTGTTTATTTAAACACTTTGAAATCTTCGTGTCGAAAAATTAAACTGACTCAGAATTTTCTTCCCTACATAAATAATCAATATTCGCAAAAGCGAAAAATTAAAAAAAAAGAAGAAGAAATTTCAAATTAGAAACTAAAAGTATACATTGAAGATTTTCGTTCAGGCTGGGACTCGAACCCAGGGCCACTCGCTTGGAAGCCTAACACTCTAGCCATTAGTCTATGGGAGCTCTGTCGGTGGGAGTTTTAAATATAATAAAAACAAAAAATGCACCTTGGTAATTGTTTATTTAAACACTTTGAAATCTTCGTGTCGAAAAATTAAACTGACTCAGAATTTTCTTCCCTACATAAATAATCAATAATTGCAAAGGAAAGAAATTGAAAAAAAAAGAATTTTCAGATTAGAAAAGAAATATATACATTGAAGATATTCACTCCGGCTGGGACTCAACCCAGGCCACTCGCTTCGAAGACCAGCGGTCTAGCCATTAGGCTATCGGAGTTCTGTCGAGCGGAGTCTTACTGCCTGACTGATACTGCCTGACTGACAGACTGACTCACTGACTGACTGATACTGACTGACTGACTCACTGACTGACCGAGACTGACTGACTAACTGCCTGACTGACTGAGACTGGACTGACTGACTGACTGACTGACTGACTAACTGACTGACTGAGACTGACTGACTGATTGCTTGACTCTCTGACTGGCTATTTCACTGACTGACTGAATGACTAAATGACTGACTGACACTGACTGACTGACTGCTTGACTACCTGACTGACTGCTTGACTGACTAACTGACTGGACAGGACTGACCGACTGACTGACTGACAGACTGACTGAATAAGGATGACTGACGGACTGACTGAATAAGGCTGACTGACTGACTGACTGACAGACTGACTGAATAAGGCTGACCGACTGACTGACTGCCTGACTGACTGACTGACTGACTGACTGACTGACTGACTGACCGAGACTGACTGACTGACTGACTGAGACTGGACTGGACTGACTGACTGAGACTGACTGACTGCTTTAGTGACTAACTGACTGCACAAGACTGACCGACTGACTGACTGACTGACTGCCTGACTGACTGAATGACTGACTGACTGAGACTAAATGACTGACTGCTTGACTGACTGGCTGAAGGACTAACTGACTGACTGAGTGACTGACTGACTGGACTGACTGACTGAGACTGAATGACTGAGTGCTTGACTGATTGACTGTCTGACTTCGCAAAAGGGAAAAATAAAAAAAAAAGAATTATAAAATTAGAAAAAAATATTTGCATTTAAGATTTCCTTTCCGGCCGGGACTCGAACCCAGTACCACGCGATAGGAACCCAATGGTCTAGCCATTAGGCTATCGGTGCTCTGTCGATGGAAGTCTTAAATATAATAAAAACAAAAAATGCACCTTGGTAATTATTGATTCAAACACTTTGAAACTTACAGGTCGAATAATTAAACTGACTCAGAATTTTTCTCCCTACATAAATAATCAATATTCGCAAAAGAGAAAAATTAAAAAAAAAGAAGAAGAAATTTCAAATTAGAAACTAAAAGTATACATTGAAGATTTTCGTTCAGGCTGGGACTCGAACCCAGGGCCACTCGCTTGGAAGCCTAACACTCTAGCCATTAGTCTATGGGAGCTCTGTCGGTGGGAGTTTTAAATATAATAAAAACAAAAAATGCACCTTGGTAATTGTTTATTTAAACACTTTGAAATCTTCGTGTCGAAAAATTAAACTGACTCAGAATTTTCTTCCCTACATAAATAATCAATATTCGCAAAAGAGAAAAATTAAAAAAAAAGAAGAAGAAATTTCAAATTAGAAACTAAAAGTATACATTGAAGATTTTCGTTCAGGCTGGGACTCGAACCCAGGGCCACTCGCTTGGAAGCCTAACATTCTAGCCATTAGTCTATGGGAGCTCTGTCGGTGGGAGTTTTAAATATAATAAAAACAAAAAATGCACCTTGGTAATTGTTTATTTAAACACTTTGAAATCTTTGTGTCGAAAAATTAAACTGACTCAGAATTTTCTTCCCTACATAAATAATCAATAATTGCAAAGGAAAGAAATTGAAAAAAAAAAGAATTTTCAAATTAGAAGAGAAATATATACATTGAAGATATTCGCTCCGGCTGGGACTCGAACCCAGGCCACTCGCTTGGAAGACCAGCGGTCTAGCCATTAGGCTATCGGAGTTCTGTCGAGCGGAGTCTTACTGCCTGACTGATACTGCCTGACTGACAGACTGACTCACTGACTGACTGATACTGACTGACTGACTCACTGACTGACCGAGACTGACTGACTAACTGCCTGACTGACTGAGACTGGACTGACTGACTGACTGACTGACTGACTAACTGACTGACTGAGACTGACTGACTGACTGCTTGACTCTCTGACTGGCTATTTCACTGACTGACTGAATGACTAAATGACTGACTGACACTGACTGACTGACTGCTTGACTACCTGTCTGACTGCTTGACTGACTAACTGACTGGACAGGACTGACCGACTAACTGACTGACAGACTGACTGAATAAGGATGACTGACAGACTGACTGAATAAGGCTGACTGACTGACTGACAGACAGACTGACTGAATAAGGCTGACCGACTGACTGACTGCCTGACTGACTGACTGACTGAATGACTGACTGACTGACTGACCGAGACTGACTGACTGACTGACTGAGACTGGACTGGACTGACTGACTGACTGAGACTGACTGACTGCTTTAATGACTAACTGACTGCACAGGACTGACCGACTGACTGACTGACTGACTGCCTGACTGACTGACTGACTGAATGACTGACTGACTGAGACTAAATGACTGACTGCTTGACTGACTGGCTGAAGGACTAACTGACTGACTGAGTGACTGACTGACTGGACTGACTGACTGAGACTGAATGACTGAGTGCTTGACTGATTGACTGTCAGACTGACTGACTGACTTCGCAAAAGGGAAAAATAAAAAAAAAAAATTATAAAATTAGAAAAAAATATTTGCATTTAAGATTTCCTTTCCGGCCGGGACTCGAACCCAGTACCATGCGTTAGGAACCCAACGGTCTAGCCATTAGGCTATCGGAGCTCTGTCGATGGAAGTCTTAAATATAATAAAAACAAAAAATGCACCTTGGTAATTATTGATTCAAACACTTTTAAATTTACAGGTCGAATAATTAAACTGACTCAGAATTTTTCTCCCTACATAAATAATCAATATTCGCAAAAGAGAAAAATTAAAAAAAAAAAGAAGAAGAAATTTCAAATTAGAAACTAAAAGTATACATTGAAGATTTTCGTTCAGGCTGGGACTCGAACCCAGGGCCACTCGCTTGGAAGCCTAACACTCTAGCCATTAGTCTATGGGAGCTCTGTCGGTGGGAGTTTTAAATATAATAAAAACAAAAAATGCACCTTGGTAATTGTTTATTTAAACACTTTGAAATCTTCGTGTCGAAAAATTAAACTGACTCAGAATTTTCTTCCCTACATAAATAATCAATAATTGCAAAGGAAATAAATTGAAAAAAAAAAAGGATTTTCAAATTAGAAAAGAAATATATACATTGAAGATATTCGCTCCGGCTGGGACTCGAACCCAGGCCACTCGCTTGGAAGACCAGCGGTCTAGCCATTAGGCTATCGGAGTTCTGTCGAGCGGAGTCTTACTGCCTGACTGATACTGCCTGACTGACAGACTGACTCACTGACTGACTGATACTGACTGACTGACTCACTGACTGACCGAGACTGACTGACTAACTGCCTGACTGACTGAGACTGGACTGACTGACTGACTGACTGACTGACTGACTAACTGACTGACTGAGACTGACTGACTGACTGCTTGACTCTCTGACTGGCTATTTCACTGACTGACTGAATGACTAAATGACTGACTGACACTGACTGACTGACTGCTTGACTACCTGACTGACTGCTTGACTGACTAACTGACTGGACAGGACTGACCGACTGACTGACTGACAGACTGACTGAATAAGGATGACTGACAGACTGACTGAATAAGGCTGACTGACTGACTGACTGACAGACTGACTGAATAAGGCTGACCGACTGACTGACTGCCTGACTGACTGACTGACTGACTGACTGACCGAGACTGACTGACTGACTGACTGAGACTGGACTGGACTGACTGACTGAGACTGACTGACTGCTTTAGTGACTAACTGACTGCACAGGACTGACCGACTGACTGACTGACTGACTGCCTGACTGACTGAATGACTGACTGACTGAGACTAAATGACTGACTGCTTGACTGACTGGCTGAAGGACTAACTGACTGACTGAGTGACTGACTGACTGGACTGACTGACTGAGACTGAATGACTGAGTGCTTGACTGATTGACTGTCTGACTTCGCAAAAGGGAAAAATAAAAAAAAAAGAATTATAAAATTAGAAAAAAATATTTGCATTTAAGATTTCCTTTCCGGCCGGGACTCGAACCCAGTACCACGCGCTAGGAACCCAATGGTCTAGCCATTAGGCTATCGGTGCTCTGTCGATGGAAGTCTTAAATATAATAAAAACAAAAAATGCACCTTGGTAATTATTGATTCAAACACTTTGAAACTTACAGGTCGAATAATTAAACTGACTCAGAATTTTTCTCCCTACATAAATAATCAATATTCGCAAAAGAGAAAAATTAAAAAAAAGAAGAAGAAATTTCAAATTAGAAACTAAAAGTATACATTGAAGATTTTCGTTCAGGCTGGGACTCGAACCCAGGGCCACTCGCTTGGAAGCCTAACACTCTAGCCATTAGTCTATGGGAGCTCTGTCGGTGGGAGTTTTAAATATAATAAAAACAAAAAATGCACCTTGGTAATTGTTTATTTAAACACTTTGAAATCTTCGTGTCGGAAAATTAAACTGACTCAGAATTTTCTTCCCTACATAAATAATCAATATTCGCAAAAGAGAAAAATTAAAAAAAAAGAAGAAGAAATTTCAAATTAGAAACTAAAAGTATACATTGAAGATTTTCGTTCAGGCTGGGACTCGAACCCAGGGCCACTCGCTTGGAAGCCTAACATTCTAGCCATTAGTCTATGGGAGCTCTGTCGGTGGGAGTTTTAAATATAATAAAAACAAAAAATGCACCTTGGTAATTGTTTATTTAAACACTTTGAAATCTTCGTGTCGAAAAATTAAACTGACTCAGAATTTTCTTCCCTACATAAATAATCAATAATTGCAAAGGAAAGAAATTGAAAAAAAAAAGAATTTTCAAATTAGAAGAGAAATATATACATTGAAGATATTCGCTCCGGCTGGGACTCGAACCCAGGCCACTCGCTTGGAAGACCAGCGGTCTAGCCATTAGGCTATCGGAGTTCTGTCGAGCGGAGTCTTACTGCCTGACTGATACTGCCTGACTGACAGACTGACTCACTGACTGACTGATACTGACTGACTGACTCACTGACTGACCGAGACTGACTGACTAACTGCCTGACTGACTGAGACTGGACTGACTGACTGACTGACTGACTGACTAACTGACTGACTGAGACTGACTGACTGACTGCTTGACTCTCTGACTGGCTATTTCACTGACTGACTGAATGACTAAATGACTGACTGACACTGACTGACTGACTGCATGACTACCTGTCTGACTGCTTGACTGACTAACTGACTGGACAGGACTGACCGACTAACTGACTGACAGACTGACTGAATAAGGATGACTGACAGACTGACTGAATAAGGCTGACTGACTGACTGACAGACAGACTGACTGAATAAGGCTGACCGACTGACTGACTGCCTGACTGACTGACTGACTGAATGACTGACTGACTGACTGACCGAGACTGACTGACTGACTGACTGAGACTGGACTGGACTGACTGACTGACTGAGACTGACTGACTGCTTTAATGACTAACTGACTGCACAGGACTGACCGACTGACTGACTGACTGACTGCCTGACTGACTGACTGACTGAATGACTGACTGACTGAGACTAAATGACTGACTGCTTGACTGACTGGCTGAAGGACTAACTGACTGACTGAGTGACTGACTGACTGGACTGACTGACTGAGACTGAATGACTGAGTGCTTGACTGATTGACTGTCAGACTGACTGACTGACTTCGCAAAAGGGAAAAATAAAAAAAAAGAATTATAAAATTAGAAAAAAATATTTGCATTTAAGATTTCCTTTCCGGCCGGGACTCGAACCCAGTACCATGCGTTAGGAACCCAACGGTCTAGCCATTAGGCTATCGGAGCTCTGTCGATGGAAGTCTTAAATATAATAAAAACAAAAAATGCACCTTGGTAATTATTGATTCAAACACTTTTAAATTTACAGGTCGAATAATTAAACTGACTCAGAATTTTTCTCCCTACATAAATAATCAATATTCGCAAAAGAGAAAAATTAAAAAAAAAAGAAGAAGAAATTTCAAATTAGAAACTAAAAGTATACATTGAAGATTTTCGTTCAGGCTGGGACTCGAACCCAGGGCCACTCGCTTGGAAGCCTAACACTCTAGCCATTAGTCTATGGGAGCTCTGTCGGTGGGAGTTTTAAATATAATAAAAACAAAAAATGCACCTTGGTAATTGTTTATTTAAACACTTTGAAATCTTCGTGTCGAAAAATTAAACTGACTCAGAATTTTCTTCCCTACATAAATAATCAATAATTGCAAAGGAAAGAAATTGAAAAAAAAAAAGAATTTTCAAATTAGAAAAGAAATATATACATTGAAGATATTCGCTCCGGCTGGGACTCGAACCCAGGCCACTCGCTTGGAAGACCAGCGGTCTAGCCATTAGGCTATCGGAGTTCTGTCGAGCGGAGTCTTACTGCCTGACTGATACTGCCTGACTGACAGACTGACTCACTGACTGACTGATACTGACTGACTGACTCACTGACTGACCGAGACTGACTGACTAACTGCCTGACTGACTGAGACTGGACTGACTGACTGACTGACTGACTGACTGCCTGACTAACTGACTGACTGAGACTGACTGACTGACTGCTTGACTCTCTGACTGGCTATTTCACTGACTGACTGAATGACTAAATGACTGACTGACACTGACTGACTGACTGCTTGACTACCTGACTGACTGCTTGACTGACTAACTGACTGGACAGGACTGACCGACTGACTGACTGACAGACTGACTGAATAAGGATGACTGACAGACTGACTGAATAAGGCTGACTGACTGACTGACTGACAGACTGACTGAATAAGGCTGACCGACTGACTGACTGACTGACTGACTGACTGACTGAATGACTGACTGACTGACTGACCGAGACTGACTGACTGACTGACTGAGACTGGACTGGACTGACTGACTGACTGACTGACTGAGACTGACTGACTGCTTTAGTGACTAACTGACTGCACAGGACTGACCGACTGACTGACTGACTGACTGCCTGACTGACTGACTGAATGACTGACTGACTGAGACTAAATGACTGACTGCTTGACTGACTGGCTGAAGGACTAACTGACTGACTGAGTGACTGACTGACTGGACTGACTGACTGAGACTGAATGACTGAGTGCTTGACTGATTGACTGTCAGACTGACTGACTGACTTCGCAAAAGGGAAAAATAAAAAAAAAAGGAATTATAAAATTAGAAAAAAATATTTGCATTTAAGATTTCCTTTCCGGCCGGGACTCGAACCCAGTACCACGCGCTAGGAACCCAACGGTATAGCCATTAGGCTATCGGAGCTCTGTCGATGGAAGTCTTAAATATAATAAAAACAAAAAATGCACCTTGGTAATTATTGATTCAAACACTTTGAAATTTACAGGTCGAATAATTAAACTGACTCAGAATTTTTCTCCCTACATAAATAATCAATATTCGCAAAAGAGAAAAATTAAAAAAAAAGAAGAAGAAATTTCAAATTAGAAACTAAAAGTATACATTGAAGATTTTCGTTCAGGCTGGGACTCGAACCCAGGGCCACTCGCTTGGAAGCCTAACACTCTAGCCATTAGTCTATGGGAGCTCTGTCGGTGGGAGTTTTAAATATAATAAAAACAAAAAATGCACCTTAGTAATTGTTTATTTAAACACTTTGAAATCTTCGTGTCGAAAAATTAAACTGACTCAGAATTTTCTTCCCTACATAAATAATCAATAATTGCAAAGGAAAGAAATTGAAAAAAAAAGAATTTTCAAATTAGAAAAGAAATATATACATTGAAGATATTCGCTCCGGCTGGGACTCGAACCCAGGCCACTCGCTTGGAAGACCAGCGGTCTAGCCATTAGGCTATCGGAGTTCTGTCGAGCGGAGTCTTACTGCCTGACTGATACTGCCTGACTGACAGACTGACTCACTGACTGACTGATACTGACTGACTGACTCACTGACTGACCGAGACTGACTGACTAACTGCCTGACTGACTGAGACTGGACTGACTGACTGACTGACTGACTGACTGACTAACTGACTGACTGAGACTGACTGACTGACTGCTTGACTCTCTGACTGGCTATTTCACTGACTGACTGAATGACTAAATGACTGACTGACACTGACTGACTGACTGCTTGACTACCAGACTGACTGCTTGACTGACTAACTGACTGGACAGGACTGACCGACTGACTGACTGACAGACTGACTGAATAAGGATGACTGACAGACTGACTGAATAAGGCTGACTGACTGACTGACAGACAGACTGACTGAATAAGGCTGACCGACTGACTGACTGACTGACTGACTGACTGACTGACTGAATGACTGACTGACTGACTGACCGAGACTGACTGACTGACTGACTGAGACTGGACTGGGCTGACTGACTGACTGACTGACTGAGACTGACTGACTGCTTTAGTGACTAACTGACTGCACAGGACTGACCGACTGACTGACTGACTGACTGCCTGACTGACTGACTGACTGATACTGACTGACTGACTCACTGACTGACCGAGACTGACTGACTAACTGCCTGACTGACTGAGACTGGACTGACTGACTGACTGACTGACTGACTGAGACTGACTGACTGACTGCTTGACTCTCTGACTGGCTATTTCACTGACTGACTGAATGACTAAATGACTGACTGACACTGACTGACTGACTGCTTGACTACCAGACTGACTGCTTGACTGACTAACTGACTGGACAGGACTGACCGACTGACTGACTGACAGACTGACTGAATAAGGATGACTGACAGACTGACTGAATAAGGCTGACTGACTGACCGACAGACAGACTGACTGAATAAGGCTGACCGACTGACGGACTGCCTGACTGACTGACTGACTGAATGACTGACTGACTGAATGACTGACTGACTGACTGACCGAGACTGACTGACTGACTGACTGAGACTGGACTGGACTGACTGACTGACTGAGACTGACTGACTGCTTTAGTGACTAACTGACTGCACAGGACTGACCGACTGACTGACTGACTGACTGCCTGACTGACTGACTGACTGAATGACTGACTGACTGAGACTAAATGACTGACTGCTTGACTGACTGGCTGAAGGACTAACTGACTGACTGACTGACTGGACTGACTGACTGAGACTGAATGACTGAGTGCTTGACTGATTGACTGTCAGACTGACTGACTGACTTCGCAAAAGGGAAAAATAAAAAAAAAAGAATTATAAAATTAGAAAAAAATATTTGCATTTAAGATTTCCTTTCCGGCCGGGACTCGAACCCAGTACCACGCGCTAGGAACCCAACGGTCTAGCCATTAGGCTATCGGTGCTCTGTCGATGGAAGTCTTAAATATAATAAAAACAAAAAATGCACCTTGGTAATTATTGATTCAAACACTTTGAAATTTACAGGTCGAATAATTAAACTGACTCAGAATTTTTCTCCCTACATAAATAATCAATATTCGCAAAAGAGAAAAATTAAAAAAAAAGAAGAAGAAATTTCAAATTAGAAACTAAAAGTATACATTGAAGATTTTCGTTCAGGCTGGGACTCGAACCCAGGGCCACTCGCTTGGAAGCCTAACACTCTAGCCATTAGTCTACGGGAGCTCTGTCGGTGGGAGTTTTAAATATAATAAAAACAAAAAATGCACCTTGGTAATTGTTTATTTAAACACTTTGAAATCTTCGTGTCGAAAAATTAAACTGACTCAGAATTTTCTTCCCTACATAAATAATCAATAATTGCAAAGGAAAGAAATTGAAAAAAAAAGAATTTTCAAATTAGAAAAGAAATATATACATTGAAGATATTCGCTCCGGCTGGGACTCGAACCCAGGCCACTCGCTTGGAAGACCAGCGGTCTAGCCATTAGGCTATCGGAGTTCTGTCGAGCGGAGTCTTACTGCCTGACTGATACTGCCTGACTGACAGACTGACTCACTGACTGACTGATACTGACTGACTGACTCACTGACTGACCGAGACTGACTGACTAACTGCCTGACTGACTGAGACTGGACTGACTGACTGACTGACTGACTGACTGACTAACTGACTGACTGAGACTGACTGACTGACTGCTTGACTCTCTGACTGGCTATTTCACTGACTGACTGAATGACTAAATGACTGACTGACACTGACTGACTGACTGCTTGACTACCTGACTGACTGCTTGACTGACTAACTGACTGGACAGGACTGACCGACTGACTGACTGACAGACTGACTGAATAAGGATGACTGACAGACTGACTGAATAAGGCTGACTGACTGACTGCCTGACAGACTGACTGAATAAGGCTGACCGACTGACTGACTGCCTGACTGACTGACTGACTGAATGACTGACTGACTGACTGACCGAGACTGACTGACTGACTGACTGAGACTGGACTGGACTGACTGACTGACTGACTGACTGAGACTGACTGACTGCTTTATTGACTAACTGACTGCACAGGACTGACCGACTGACTGACTGCCTGACTGACTGACTGACTGACTGACTGAATGACTGACTGACTGAGACTAAATGACTGACTGCTTGACTGACTGGCTGAAGGACTAACTGACTGACTAAGTGACTGACTGACTGGACTGACTGACTGAGACTGAATGACTGAGTGCTTGACTGATTGACTGTCAGACTGACTGACTGACTTCGCAAAAGGGAAAAATAAAAAAAAAAGAATTATAAAATTAGAAAAAAATGTTTGCATTTAAGATTTCCTTTCCGGCCGGGACTCGAACCCAGTACCACGCGCTAGGAACCCAACGGTCTAGCCATTAGGCTATCAGAGCTCTGTCGATGGAAGTCTTAAATATAATAAAAACAAAAAATGCACCTTGGTAATTATTGATTCAAACACTTTGAAATTTACAGGTCGAATAATTAAACTGACTCAGAATTATTCTCCCTACATAAATAATCAATATTCGCAAAAGAGAAAAATTAAAAAAAAAAGAAGAAGAAATTTCAAATTAGAAACTAAAAGTATACATTGAAGATTTTCGTTCAGGCTGGGACTCGAACCCAGGGCCACTCGCTTGGAAGCCTAACACTCTAGCCATTAGTCTATGGGAGCTCTGTCGGTGGGAGTTTTAAATATAATAAAAACAAAAAATGCACCTTGGTAATTGTTTATTTAAACACTTTGAAATCTTCGTGTCGAAAAATTAAACTGACTCAGAATTTTCTTCCCTACATAAATAATCAATAATTGCAAAGGAAAGAAATTGAAAAAAAAAGAATTTTCAAATTAGAAAAGAAATATATACATTGAAGATATTCGCTCCGGCTGGGACTCGAACCCAGGCCACTCGCTTGGAAGACCAGCGGTCTAGCCATTAGGCTATCGGAGTTCTGTCGAGCGGAGTCTTACTGCCTGACTGATACTGCCTGACTGACAGACTGACTCACTGACTGACTGATACTGACTGACTGACTCACTGACTGACCGAGACTGACTGACTAACTGCCTGACTGACTGAGACTGGACTGACTGACTGACTGACTGACTGACTGACTAACTGACTGACTGAGACTGACTGACTGACTGCTTGACTCTCTGACTGGCTATTTCACTGACTGACTGAATGACTAAATGACTGACTGACACTGACTGACTGACTGCTTGACTACCTGACTGACTGCTTGACTGACTAACTGACTGGACAGGACTGACCGACTGACTGACTGACAGACTGACTGAATAAGGATGACTGACAGACTGACTGAATAAGGCTGACTGACTGACTGCCTGACAGACTGACTGAATAAGGCTGACCGACTGACTGACTGCCTGACTGACTGACTGACTGAATGACTGACTGACTGACTGACCGAGACTGACTGACTGACTGACTGAGACTGGACTGGACTGACTGACTGACTGACTGACTGAGACTGACTGACTGCTTTATTGACTAACTGACTGCACAGGACTGACCGACTGACTGACTGCCTGACTGACTGACTGACTGACTGACTGAATGACTGACTGACTGAGACTAAATGACTGACTGCTTGACTGACTGGCTGAAGGACTAACTGACTGACTAAGTGACTGTCTGACTGGACTGACTGACTGAGACTGAATGACTGAGTGCTTGACTGATTGACTGTCAGACTGACTGACTGACTTCGCAAAAGGGAAAAATAAAAAAAAAAGAATTATAAAATTAGAAAAAAATATTTGCATTTAAGATTTCCTTTCCGGCCGGGACTCGAACCCAGTACCACGCGCTAGGAACCCAACGGTCTAGCCATTAGGCTATCAGAGCTCTGTCGATGGAAGTCTTAAATATAATAAAAACAAAAAATGCACCTTGGTAATTATTGATTCAAACACTTTGAAATTTACAGGTCGAATAATTAAACTGACTCAGAATTATTCTCCCTACATAAATAATCAATATTCGCAAAAGAGAAAAATTAAAAAAAAAAGAAGAAGAAATTTCAAATTAGAAACTAAAAGTATACATTGAAGATTTTCGTTCAGGCTGGGACTCGAACCCAGGGCCACTCGCTTGGAAGCCTAACACTCTAGCCATTAGTCTATGGGAGCTCTGTCGGTGGGAGTTTTAAATATAATAAAAACAAAAAATGCACCTTGGTAATTGTTTATTTAAACACTTTGAAATCTTCGTGTCGAAAAATTAAACTGACTCAGAATTTTCTTCCCTACATAAATAATCAATAATTGCAAAGGAAAGAAATTGAAAAAAAAAAAGAATTTTCAAATTAGAAAAGAAATATATACATTGAAGATATTCGCTCCGGCTTGGACTCGAACCCAGGCCACTCGCTTGGAAGACCAGCGGTCTAGCCATTAGGCAATCGGAGTTCTGTCGAGCGGAGTCTTACTGCCTGACTGATACTGCCTGACTGACAGACTGACTCACTGACTGACTGATACTGACTGACTGACTCACTGACTGACCGAGACTGACTGACTAACTGCCTGACTGACTGAGGCTGGACTGACTGACTGACTGACTGACTGACTGACTAACTGACTGACTGAGACTGACTGACTGACTGCTTGACTCTCTGACTGGCTATTTCACTGACTGACTGAATGACTAAATGACTGACTGACACTGACGGACTGACTGCTTGACTACCTGACTGACTGCTTGACTGACTAACTGACTGGACAGGACTGACCGACTGACTGACTGACAGACTGACTGAATAAGGATGACTGACAGACTGACTGAATAAGGCTGACTGACTGACTGACTGACAGACTGACTGAATAAGGCTGACCGACTGACTGACTGCCTGACTGAGTGACTGACTGAATGACTGACTGACTGACTGACCGAGACTGACTGACTGACTGACTGAGACTGGACTGGACTGACTGACTGACTGCTTTAGTGACTAACTGACTGCACAGGACTGACCGACTGACTGACTGACTGACTGCCTGACTGACTGACTGACTGAATGACTGACTGACTGAGACAAAATGACTGACTGCTTGACTGACTGGCTGAAGGACTAACTGACTGACTGAGTGACTGACTGACTGGACTGACTGACTGAGACTGAATGACTGAGTGCTTGACTGATTGACTGTCAGACTGACTGACTGACTTCGCAAAAGGGAAAAATAAAAAAAAAAGAATTATAAAATTAGAAAAAAATATTTGCATTTAAGATTTCCTTTCCGGCCGGGACTCGAACCCAGTACCACGCGCTAGGAACCCAACGGTCTAGCCATTAGGCTATCGGTGCTCTGTCGATGGAAGTCTTAAATATAATAAAAACAAAAAATGCACCTTGGTAATTATTGATTCAAACACTTTGAAATTTACAGGTCGAATAATTAAACTGACTCAGAATTTTTCTCCCTACATAAATAATCAATATTCGCAAAAGAGAAAAATTAAAAAAAAAGAAGAAGAAATTTCAAATTAGAAACTAAAAGTATACATTGAAGATTTTCGTTCAGGCTGGGACTCGAACCCAGGGCCACTCGCTTGGAAGCCTAACACTCTAGCCATTAGTCTACGGGAGCTCTGTCGGTGGGAGTTTTAAATATAATAAAAACAAAAAATGCACCTTGGTAATTGTTTATTTAAACACTTTGAAATCTTCGTGTCGAAAAATTAAACTGACTCAGAATTTTCTTCCCTACATAAATAATCAATAATTGCAAAGGAAAGAAATTGAAAAAAAAAGAATTTTCAAATTAGAAAAGAAATATATACATTGAAGATATTCGCTCCGGCTGGGACTCGAACCCAGGCCACTCGCTTGGAAGACCAGCGGTCTAGCCATTAGGCTATCGGAGTTCGGTCGAGCGGAGTCTTACTGCCTGACTGATACTGCCTGACTGACAGACTGACTCACTGACTGACTGATACTGACTGACTGACCGAGACTGACTGACTAACTGCCTGACTGACTGAGACTGGACTGACTGACTCACTGACTGACCGAGACTGACTGACTAACTGCCTGACTGACTGAGACTGGACTGACTGACTGACTGACTGACTGACTGACTAACTGACTGACTGAGACTGACTGACTGACTGCTTGACTCTCTGACTGGCTATTTCACTGACTGACTGAATGACTAAATGACTGACTGACACTGACTGACTGACTGCTTGACTACCTGACTGACTGCTTGACTGACTAACTGACTGGACAGGACTGACCGACTGACTGACTGACAGACTGACTGAATAAGGATGACTGACAGACTGACTGAATAAGGCTGACTGACTGACTGCCTGACAGACTGACTGAATAAGGCTGACCGACTGACTGACTGCCTGACTGACTGACTGACTGAATGACTGACTGACTGACTGACCGAGACTGACTGACTGACTGACTGAGACTGGACTGGACTGACTGACTGACTGACTGAGACTGACTGACTGCTTTATTGACTAACTGACTGCACAGGACTGACCGACTGACTGACTGACTGACTGCCTGACTGACTGACTGACTGAATGACTGACTGACTGAGACTGAATGACTGACTGCTTGACTGACTGGCTAAAGGACTAACTGACTGACTGAGTGACTGAGTGACTGGACTGACTGACTGAGACTGAATGACTGAGTGCTTGACTGATTGACTGTCAGACTGACTGACTGACTTCGCAAAAGGGAAAAATAAAAAAAAAAGAATTATAAAATTAGAAAAAAATATTTGCATTTAAGATTTCCTTTCCGGCCGGGACTCGAACCCAGTACCACGCGCTAGGAACCCAACGGTCTAGCCATTAGGCTATCGGAGCTCTGTCGATGGAAGTCTTAAATATAATAAAAACAAAAAATGCACCTTGGTAATTATTGATTCAAACACTTTGAAATTTACAGGTCGAATAATTAAACTGACTCAGAATTTTTCTCCCTACATAAATAATCAATATTCGCAAAAGAGAAAAATTAAAAAAAAAAGAAGAAGAAATTTCAAATTAGAAACTAAAAGTATACATTGAAGATTTTCGTTCAGGCTGGGACTCGAACCCAGGGCCACTCGCTTGGAAGCCTATTACTCTAGCCATTAGTCTATGGGAGCTCTGTCGGTGGGATTTTTAAATATAATAAAAACAAAAAATGCACCTTGGTAATTGTTTATTTAAACACTTCGAAATCTTCGTGTCGAAAAATTAAACTGACTCAGAATTTTATTCCCTACATAAATAATCAATAATTGCAAAGGAAAGAAATTGAAAAAAAAAAGAATTTTCAAATTAGAAAAGAAATATATACATTGAAGATATTCGCTCCGGCTTGGACTCGAACCCAGGCCACTCGCTTGGAAGACCAGCGGTCTAGCCATTAGGCTATCGGAGTTCTGTCGAGCGGAGTCTTACTGCCTGACTGATACTGCCTGACTGACAGACTGACTCACTGACTGACTGATACTGACTGACTGACTCACTGACTGACCGAGACTGACTGACTAACTGCCTGACTGACTGAGACTGGACTGACTGACTGACTGACTGACTAACTGACTGACTGAGACTGACTGACTGACTGCTTGACTCTCTGACTGGCTATTTCACTGACTGACTGAATGACTAAATGACTGACTGACACTGACTGACTGACTGCTTGACTACCTGACTGACTGCTTGACTGACTAACTGACTGGACAGGACTGACCGACTGACTGACTGACAGACTGACTGAATAAGGATGACTGACAGACTGACTGAATAAGGCTGACTGACTGACTGCCTGACAGACTGACTGAATAAGGCTGACCGACTGACTGACTGCCTGACTGACTGACTGACTGAATGACTGACTGACTGACTGACCGAGACTGACTGACTGACTGACTGAGACTGGACTGGACTGACTGACTGACTGACTGACTGAGACTGACTGACTGCTTTATTGACTAACTGACTGCACAGGACTGACCGACTGACTGACTGCCTGACTGACTGACTGACTGACTGACTGAATGACTGACTGACTGAGACTAAATGACTGACTGCTTGACTGACTGGCTGAAGGACTAACTGACTGACTAAGTGACTGACTGACTGGACTGACTGACTGAGACTGAATGACTGAGTGCTTGACTGATTGACTGTCAGACTGACTGACTGACTTCGCAAAAGGGAAAAATAAAAAAAAAAGAATTATAAAATTAGAAAAAAATATTTGCATTTAAGATTTCCTTTCCGGCCGGGACTCGAACCCAGTACCACGCGCTAGGAACCCAACGGTCTAGCCATTAGGCTATCAGAGCTCTGTCGATGGAAGTCTTAAATATAATAAAAACAAAAAATGCACCTTGGTAATTATTGATTCAAACACTTTGAAATTTACAGGTCGAATAATTAAACTGACTCAGAATTATTCTCCCTACATAAATAATCAATATTCGCAAAAGAGAAAAATTAAAAAAAAAAGAAGAAGAAATTTCAAATTAGAAACTAAAAGTATACATTGAAGATTTTCGTTCAGGCTGGGACTCGAACCCAGGGCCACTCGCTTGGAAGCCTAACACTCTAGCCATTAGTCTATGGGAGCTCTGTCGGTGGGAGTTTTAAATATAATAAAAACAAAAAATGCACCTTGGTAATTGTTTATTTAAACACTTTGAAATCTTCGTGTCGAAAAATTAAACTGACTCAGAATTTTCTTCCCTACATAAATAATCAATAATTGCAAAGGAAAGAAATTGAAAAAAAAAAGAATTTTCAAATTAGAAAAGAAATATATACATTGAAGATATTCGCTCCGGCTTGGACTCGAACCCAGGCCACTCGCTTGGAAGACCAGCGGTCTAGCCATTAGGCTATCGGAGTTCTGTCGAGCGGAGTCTTACTGCCTGACTGATACTGCCTGACTGACAGACTGACTCACTGACTGACTGATACTGACTGACTGACTCACTGACTGACCGAGACTGACTGACTAACTGCCTGACTGACTGAGGCTGGACTGACTGACTGACTGACTGACTGACTGACTAACTGACTGACTGAGACTGACTGACTGACTGCTTGACTCTCTGACTGGCTATTTCACTGACTGACTGAATGACTAAATGACTGACTGACACTGACGGACTGACTGCTTGACTACCTGACTGACTGCTTGACTGACTAACTGACTGGACAGGACTGACCGACTGACTGACTGACAGACTGACTGAATAAGGATGACTGACAGACTGACTGAATAAGGCTGACTGACTGACTGACTGACAGACTGACTGAATAAGGCTGACCGACTGACTGACTGCCTGACTGAGTGACTGACTGAATGACTGACTGACTGACTGACCGAGACTGACTGACTGACTGACTGAGACTGGACTGGACTGACTGACTGACTGCTTTAGTGACTAACTGACTGCACAGGACTGACCGACTGACTGACTGACTGACTGCCTGACTGACTGACTGACTGAATGACTGACTGACTGAGACAAAATGACTGACTGCTTGACTGACTGGCTGAAGGACTAACTGACTGACTGAGTGACTGACTGACTGGACTGACTGACTGAGACTGAATGACTGAGTGCTTGACTGATTGACTGTCAGACTGACTGACTGACTTCGCAAAAGGGAAAAATAAAAAAAAAAGAATTATAAAATTAGAAAAAAATATTTGCATTTAAGATTTCCTTTCCGGCCGGGACTCGAACCCAGTACCACGCGCTAGGAACCCAACGGTCTAGCCATTAGGCTATCGGAGCTCTGTCGATGGAAGTCTTAAATATAATAAAAACAAAAAATGCACCTTGGTAATTATTGATTCAAACACTTTGAAATTTACAGGTCGAATAATTAAACTGACTCAGAATTTTTCTCCCTACATAAATAATCAATATTCGCAAAAGAGAAAAATTAAAAAAAAAGAAGAAGAAATTTCAAATTAGAAACTAAAAGTATACATTGAAGATTTTCGTTCAGGCTGGGACTCGAACCCAGGGCCACTCGCTTGGAAGCCTAACACTCTAGCCATTAGTCTATGGGAGCTCTGTCGGTGGGAGTTTTAAATATAATAAAAACAAAAAATGCACCTTGGTAATTGTTTATTTAAACACTTTGAAATATTCGTGTCGAAAAATTAAACTGACTCAGAATTTTCTTCCCTACATAAATAATCAATAATTGCAAAGGAAAGAAATTGAAAAAAAAAAGAATTTTCAAATTAGAAAAGAAATATATACATTGTAGATATTCGCTCCGGCTGGGACTCGAACCCAGGCCACTCGCTTGGAAGACCAGCGGTCTAGCCATTAGGCTATCGGAGTTCTGTCGAGCGGAGTCTTACTGCCTGACTGATACTGCCTGACTGACAGACTGACTCACTGACTGACTGATACTGACTGACTGACTCACTGACTGACCGAGACTGACTGACTAACTGCCTGACTGACTGAGACTGGACTGACTGACTGACTGACTGACTGACTGACTAACTGACTGACTGAGACTGACTGACTGACTGCTTGACTCTCTGACTGGCTATTTCACTGACTGACTGACACTGACTGACTGACTGACAGACTGACTGAATAAGGCTGACCGACTGACTGACTGCCTGACTGACTGACTGACTGAATGACTGACTGACCGACTGACCGAGACTGACTGCCTGACTGACTGAGACTGGACTGGACTGACTGACTGACTGACTGCTTTAGTGACTAACTGACTGCACAGGACTGACCGACTGACTGACTGACTGACTGCCTGACTGACTGACTGACTGAATGACTGACTGACTGAGACTAAATGACTGACTGAAGGACTAAGTGACTGACTGAGTGACTGACTGACTGGACTGACTGACTGAGACTGAATGACTGAGTGCTTGACTGATTGACTGTCAGACTGACTGACTGACTTCGCAAAAGGGAAAAATAAAAAAAAAAGAATTATAAAATTAGAAAAAAATATTTGCATTTAAGATTTCCTTTCCGGCCGGGACTCGAACCCAGTACCACGCGCTAGGAACCCAACGGTCTAGCCATTAGGCTATCGGAGCTCTGTCGATGGAAGTCTTAAATATCATAAAAACAAAAAATGCACCTTGGTAATTATTGATTCAAACACTTTGAAATTTACAGGTCGAATAATTAAACTGACTCAGAATTTTTCTCCCTACATAAATAATCGATATTCGCAAAAGAGAAAAATTAAAAAAAAAGAAGAAGAAATTTCAAATTAGAAACTAAAAGTATACATTGAAGATTTTCGTTCAGGCTGGGACTCGAACCCAGGGCCACTCGCTTGGAAGCCTAACACTCTAGCCATTAGTCTATGGGAGCTCTGTCGGTGGGAGTTTTAAATATAATAAAAACAAAAAATGCACCTTGGTAATTGTTTATTTAAACACTTTGAAATCTTCGTGTCGAAAAATTACACTGACTCAGAATTTTCTTCCCTACATAAATAATCAATAATTGCAAAGGAAAGAAATTGAAAAAAAAAGAATTTTCAAATTAGAAAAGAAATATATACATTGAAGATATTCGCTCCGGCTGGGACTCGAACCCAGGCCACTCGCTTGGAAGACCAGCGGTCTAGCCATTAGGCTATCGGAGTTCTGTCGAGCGGAGTCTTACTGCCTGACTGATACTGCGTGACTGACAGACTGACTCACTGACTGACTGATACTGACTGACTGACTCACTGACTGACCGAGACTGACTGACTAACTGCCTGACTGACTGAGACTGGACTGACTGACTGACTGACTGACTGACTGACTGAGACTGACTGACTGACTGCTTGACTCTCTGACTGGCTATTTCACTGACTGACTGAATGACTAAATGACTGACTGACTGCTTGACTACCTGACTGACTGCTTGACTGACTAACTGACTGGACAGGACTGACCGACTGACTGACTGACAGACTGACTGAATAAGGATGACTGACAGACTGACTGAATAAGGCTGACTGACTGACTGACTGACAGACTGAATAAGGCTGACCGACTGACTGACTGCCTGACTGACTGACTGACTGAATGACTGACTGACTGACTGACCGAGACTGACTGACTGACTGACTGAGACTGGACTGGACTGACTGACTGACTGACTGACTGCTTTAGTGACTAACTGACTGCACAGGACTGACCGACTGACTGACTGACTGACTGCCTGACTGACTGACTGACTGAATGACTGACTGACTGAGACTAAATGAGTGACTGCTTGACTGACTGGCTGAAGGACTAACTGACTGACTGAGTGACTGAGTGACTGGACTGACTGACTGAGACTGAATGACTGAGTGCTTGAATGATTGACTGTCAGACTGACTGACTGACTTCGCAAAAGGGAAAAATAAAAAAAAAAGAATTATAAAATTAGAAAAAAATATTTGCGTTTAAGATTTCCTTTCCGGCCGGGACTCGAACCCAGTACCACGCGCTAGGAACCCAACGGTCTAGCCATTAGGCTATCGGAGCTCTGTCGATGGAAGTCTTAAATATAATAAAAACAAAAAATGCACCTTGGTAATTATTGATTCAAACACTTTGAAATTTACAGGTCGAATAATTAAACTGACTCAGAATTTTTCTCCCTACATAAATAATCAATATTCGCAAAAGAGAAAAATTAAAAAAAAAAGAAGAAGAAATTTCAAATTAAAAACTAAAAGTATACATTGAAGATTTTCGTTCAGGCTGAGACTCGAACCCAGGGCCACTCGCTTGGAAGCCTAACAGTCTAGCCATTAGTCTATGGGAGCTCTGTCAGTGGGAGTTTTAAATATAATAAAAACAAAAAATGCACCTTGGTAATTGTTTATTTAAACACTTTGAAATCTTCGTGTCGAAAAATTAAACTGACTCAGAATTTTCTTCCCTACATAAATAATCAATAATTGCAAAGGAAAGAAATTGAAAAAAAAAGAATTTTCAAATTAGAAAAGAAATATATACATTGAAGATATTCGCTCCGGCTGGGACTCGAACCCAGGCCACTCGCTTGGAAGACCAGCGGTCTAGCCATTAGGCTATCGGAGTTCTGTCGAGCGGAGTCTTACTGCCTGACTGATACTGCCTGACTGACAGACTGACTCACTGACTGACTGATACTGACTGACTGACTCACTGACTGACCGAGACTGACTGACTAACTGCCTGACTGACTGAGACTGGACTGACTGACTGACTGACTGACTGACTGAGACTGACTGACTGACTGCTTGACTCTCTGACTGGCTATTTCACTGACTGACTGAATGACTAAATGACTGACTGACACTGACTGACTGACTGCTTGACTACCTGACTGACTGCTTGACTGACTAACTGACTGGACAGGACTGACCGACTGACTGACTGACAGACTGACTGAATAAGGATGACTGACAGACTGACTGAATAAGGCTGACTGACTGAGACTGGACTGGACTGACTGACTGACTGACTGACTGAGACTGACTGACTGCTTTAGTGACTAACTGACTGCACAGGACTGACCGACTGACTGACTGACTGACTGCCTGACTGACTGACTGACTGAGACTAAATGACTGACTGCTTGACTGACTGGCTGAAGGACTAACTGACTGACTGAGTGACTGACTGACTGGACTGACTGACTGAGACTGAATGACTGAGTGCTTGACTGATTGACTGTCAGACTGACTGACTGACTTCCCAAAAGGGAAAAATAAAAAAAAAGAATTATAAAATTAGAAAAAAATATTTGCATTTAAGATTTCCTTTCCGGCCGGGACTCGAACCCAGTACCACGCGCTAGGAACCCAACGGTCTAGCCATTAGGCTATCGGAGCTCTGTCGATGGAAGTCTTAAATATAATAAAAACAAAAAATGCACCTTGGTAATTATTGATTCAAACACTTTGAAATTTACAGGTCGAATAATTAAACTGACTCAGAATTTTTCTCCCTACATAAATAATCAATATTCGCAAAAGAGAAAAATTAAAAAAAAAGAAGAAGAAATTTCAAATTAGAAACTAAAAGTATACATTGAAGATTTTCGTTCAGGCTGGGACTCGAACCCAGGGCCACTCGCTTGGAAGCCTAACACTCTAGCCATTAGTCTATGGGAGCTCTGTCGGTGGGAGTTTTAAATATAATAAAAACAAAAAATGCACCTTGGTAATTGATTATTTAAACACTTTGAAATCTTCGTGTCGAAAAATTACACTGACTCAGAATTTTCTTCCCTACATAAATAATCAATAATTGCAAAGGAAAGAAATTGAAAAAAAAAAGAATTTTCAAATTAGAAAAGAAATATATACATTGAAGATATTCGCTCCGGCTGGGACTCGAACCCAGGCCACTCGCTTGGAAGACCAGCGGTCTAGCCATTAGGCTATCGGAGTTCTGTCGAGCGGAGTCTTACTGCCTGACTGATACTGCCTGACTGACAGACTGACTCACTGACTGACTGATACTGACTGACTGACTCACTGACTGACCGAGACTGACTGACTAACTGCCTGACTGACTGAGACTGGACTGACTGACTGACTGACTGACTGACTGACTAACTGACTGACTGAGACTGACTGACTGACTGCTTGACTCTCTGACTGGCTATTTCACTGACTGACTGAATGACTAAATGACTGACTGACACTGACTGACTGACTGCTTGACTACCTGACTGACTGCTTGACTGACTAACTGACTGGACAGGACTGACCGACTGACTGACTGACAGACTGACTGAATAAGGATGACTGACAGACTGACTGAATAAGGCTGACTGACAGACTGACTGAATAAGGCTGACTGACTGACTGACTGACAGACTGACTGAATAAGGCTGACCGACTGACTGACTGCCTGACTGACTGACTGACTGAATGACTGACTGACTGACTGACCGAGACTGACTGACTGACTGACTGAGACTGGACTGAACTGACTGACTGACTGACTGACTGCTTTAGTGACTAACTGACTGCACAGGACTGACCGACTGACTGACTGACTGACTGCCTGACTGACTGACTGACTGAATGACTGACTGACTGAGACTAAATGACTGACTGCTTGACTGACTGGCTGAAGGACTAACTGACTGACTGAGTGACTGACTGACTGGACTGACTGACTGAGACTGAATGACTGAGTGCTTGAATGATTGACTGTCAGACTGACTGACTGACTTCGCAAAAGGGAAAAATAAAAAAAAAGAATTATAAAATTAGAAAAAAATATTTGCGTTTAAGATTTCCTTTCCGGCCGGGACTCGAACCCAGTACCACGCGCTAGGAACCCAACGGTCTAGCCATTAGGCTATCGGAGCTCTGTCGATGGAAGTCTTAAATATAATAAAAACAAAAAATGCACCTTGGTAATTATTGATTCAAACACTTTGAAATTTACAGGTCGAATAATTAAACTGACTCAGAATTTTTCTCCCTACATAAATAATCAATATTCGCAAAAGAGAAAAATTAAAAAAAAAGAAGAAGAAATTTCAAATTAAAAGTATAGATTGAAGATTTTCGTTCAGGCTGGGACTCGAACCCAGGGCCACTCGCTTGGAAGCCTAACAGTCTAGCCATTAGTCTATGGGAGCTCTGTCAGTGGGAGTTTTAAATATAATAAAAACAAAAAATGCACCTTGGTAATTGTTTATTTAAACACTTTGAAATCTTCGTGTCGAAAAATTAAACTGACTCAGAATTTTCTTCCCTACATAAATAATCAATAATTGCAAAGGAAAGAAATTGAAAAAAAAAGAATTTTCAAATTAGAAAAGAAATATATACATTGAAGATATTCGCTCCGGCTGGGACTCGAACCCAGGCCACTCGCTTGGAAGACCAGCGGTCTAGCCATTAGGCTATCGGAGTTCTGTCGAGCGGAGTCTCACTGCCTGACTGATACTGCCTGACTGACAGACTGACTCACTGACTGACTGATACTGACTGACTGACTCACTGACTGACCGAGACTGACTGACTAACTGCCTGACTGACTGAGACTGGACTGACTGACTGACTGACTGGCTGACTGACTAACTGACTGACTGAGACTGACTGACTGACTGCTTGACTCTCTGACTGGCTATTTCACTGACTGACTGAATGACTAAATGACTGACTGACACTGACTGACTGACTGCTTGACTACCTGACTGACTGCTTGACTGACTAACTGACTGGACAGGACTGACCGACTGACTGACTGACAGACTGACTGAATAAGGATGACTGACAGACTGACTGAATAAGGCTGACTGACTGACTGACTGACAGACTGACTGAATAAGGCTGACCGACTGACTGACTGCCTGACTGACTGACTGACTGAATGACTGACTGACTGACTGACCGAGACTGACTGACTGACTGACTGAGACTGGACTGGACTGACTGACTGACTGACTGACTGAGACTGACTGACTGCTTTAGTGACTAACTGACTGCACAGGACTGACCGACTGACTGACTGGCTGACTGCCTGACTGACTGACTGACTGAGACTAAATGACTGACTGCTTGACTGACTGGCTGAAGGACTAACTGACTGACTGAGTGACTGACTGACTGGACTGACTGACTGAGACTGAATGACTGAGTGCTTGACTGATTGACTGTCAGACTGACTGACTGACTTCCCAAAAGGGAAAAATAAAAAAAAAGAATTATAAAATTAGAAAAAAATATTTGCATTTAAGATTTCCTTTCCGGCCGGGACTCGAACCCAGTACCACGCGCTAGGAACCCAACGGTCTAGCCATTAGGCTATCGGAGCTCTGTCGATGGAAGTCTTAAATATAATAAAAACAAAAAATGCACCTTGGTAATTATTGATTCAAACACTTTGAAATTTACAGGTCGAATAATTAAACTGACTCAGAATTTTTCTCCCTACATAAATAATCAATATTCGCAAAAGAGAAAAATTAAAAAAAAAGAAGAAGAAATTTCAAATTAGAAACTAAAAGTATACATTGAAGATTTTCGTTCAGGCTGGGACTCGAACCCAGGGCCACTCGCTTGGAAGCCTAACACTCTAGCCATTAGTCTATGGGAGCTCTGTCGGTGGGAGTTTTAAATATAATAAAAACAAAAAATGCACCTTGGTAATTGTTTATTTAAACACTTTGAAATCTTCGTGTCGAAAAATTAAACTGACTCAGAATTTTCTTCCCTACATAAATAATCAATAATTGCAAAGGAAAGAAATTGAAAAAAAAAAGAATTTTCAAATTAGAAAAGAAATATATACATTGAAGATATTCGCTCCGGCTGGGACTCGAACCCAGGCCACTCGCTTGGAAGACCAGCGGTCTAGCCATTAGGCTATCGGAGTTCTGTCGAGCGGAGTCTTACTGCCTGACTGATACTGCCTGACTGACAGACTGACTCACTGACTGACTGATACTGACTGACTGACTCACTGACTGACCGAGACTGACTGACTAACTGCCTGACTGACTGAGACTGGTTTGACTGACTGACTGACTGACTGACTGACTAACTGACTGACTGAGACTGACTGACTGACTGCTTGACTCTCTGACTGGCTATTTCACTGACTGACTGAATGACTAAATGACTGACTGACACTGACTGACTGCTTGACTACCTGACTGACTGCTTGACTGACTAACTGACTGGACAGGACTGACTGACTGACAGACTGACTGAATAAGGATGACTGACAGACTGACTGAATAAGGCTGACTGACACACTGACTGAATAAGGCTGACTGACTGACTGACTGACAGACTGACTGAATAAGGCTGACCGACTGACTGACTGCCTGACTGACTGACTGACTGAATGACTGACTGACTGACTGACCGAGACTGACTGACTGACTGACTGAGACTGGACTGGACTGACTGACTGACTGACTGACTGCTTTAGTGACTAACTGACTGCACAGGACTGACCGACTGACTGACTGACTGACTGCCTGACTGACTGACTGACTGAATGACTGACTGACTGAGACTAAATGACTGACTGCTTGACTGACTGGCTGAAGGACTAACTGACTGACTGAGTGACTGACTGACTGGACTGACTGACTGAGACTGAATGACTGAGTGCTTGAATGATTGACTGTCAGACTGACTGACTGACTTCGCAAAAGGGAAAAATAAAAAAAAAGAATTATAAAATTAGAAAAAAATATTTGCGTTTAAGATTTCCTTTCCGGCCGGGACTCGAACCCAGTACCACGCGCTAGGAACCCAACGGTCTAGCCATTAGGCTATCGGAGCTCTGTCGATGGAAGTCTTAAATATAATAAAAACAAAAAATGCACCTTGGTAATTATTGATTCAAACACTTTGAAATTTACAGGTCGAATAATTAAACTGACTCAGAATTTTTCTCCCTACATAAATAATCAATATTCGCAAAAGAGAAAAATTAAAAAAAAAGAAGAAGAAATTTCAAATTAAAAGTATACATTGAAGATTTTCGTTCAGGCTGGGACTCGAACCCAGGGCCACTCGCTTGGAAGCCTAACAGTCTAGCCATTAGTCTATGGGAGCTCTGTCAGTGGGAGTTTTAAATATAATAAAAACAAAAAATGCACCTTGGTAATTGTTTATTTAAACACTTTGAAATCTTCGTGTCGAAAAATTAAACTGACTCAGAATTTTCTTCCCTACATAAATAATCAATAATTGCAAAGGAAAGAAATTGAAAAAAAAAGAATTTTCAAATTAGAAAAGAAATATATACATTGAAGATATTCGCTCCGGCTGGGACTCGAACCCAGGCCACTCGCTTGGAAGACCAGCGGTCTAGCCATTAGGCTATCGGAGTTCTGTCGAGCGGAGTCTTACTGCCTGACTGATACTGCCTGACTGACAGACTGACTCACTGACTGACTGATACTGACTGACTGACTCACTGACTGACCGAGACTGACTGACTAACTGCCTGACTGACTGAGACTGGACTGACTGACTGACTGACTGGCTGACTGACTAACTGACTGACTGAGACTGACTGACTGACTGCTTGACTCTCTGACTGGCTATTTCACTGACTGACTGAATGACTAAATGACTGACTGACACTGACTGACTGACTGCTTGACTACCTGACTGACTGCTTGACTGACTAACTGACTGGACAGGACTGACCGACTGACTGACTGACAGACTGACTGAATAAGGATGACTGACAGACTGACTGAATAAGGCTGACTGACTGACTGACTGACAGACTGACTGAATAAGGCTGACCGACTGACTGACTGCCTGACTGACTGACTGACTGAATGACTGACTGACTGACTGACCGAGACTGACTGACTGACTGACTGAGACTGGACTGGACTGACTGACTGACTGACTGACTGAGACTGACTGACTGCTTTAGTGACTAACTGACTGCACAGGACTGACCGACTGACTGACTGACTGACTGCCTGACTGACTGACTGACTGAGACTAAATGACTGACTGCTTGACTGACTGGCTGAAGGACTAACTGACTGACTGAGTGACTGACTGACTGGACTGACTGACTGAGACTGAATGACTGAGTGCTTGACTGATTGACTGTCAGACTGACTGACTGACTTCCCAAAAGGGAAAAATAAAAAAAAAGAATTATAAAATTAGAAAAAAATATTTGCATTTAAGATTTCCTTTCCGGCCGGGACTCGAACCCAGTACCACGCGCTAGGAACCCAACGGTCTAGCCATTAGGCTATCGGAGCTCTGTCGATGGAAGTCTTAAATATAATAAAAACAAAAAATGCACCTTGGTAATTATTGATTCAAACACTTTGAAATTTACAGGTCGAATAATTAAACTGACTCAGAATTTTTCTCCCTACATAAATAATCAATATTCGCAAAAGAGAAAAATTAAAAAAAAAAGAAGAAGAAATTTCAAATTAGAAACTAAAAGTATACATTGAAGATTTTCGTTCAGGCTGGGACTCGAACCCAGGGCCACTCGCTTGGAAGCCTAACACTCTAGCCATTAGTCTATGGGAGCTCTGTCGGTGGGAGTTTTAAATATAATAAAAACAAAAAATGCACCTTGGTAATTGTTTATTTAAACACTTTGAAATCTTCGTGTCGAAAAATTAAACTGACTCAGAATTTTCTTCCCTACATAAATAATCAATAATTGCAAAGGAAAGAAATTAAAAAAAAAAAAGAATTTTCAAATTAGAAAAGAAATATATACATTGAAGATATTCGCTCCGGCTGGGACTCGAACCCAGGCCACTCGCTTGGAAGACCAGCGGTCTAGCCATTAGGCTATCGGAGTTCTGTCGAGCGGAGTCTTACTGCCTGACTGATACTGCCTGACTGACAGACTGACTCACTGACTGACTGATACTGACTGACTGACTCACTGACTGACCGAGACTGACTGACTGACTGACTGACTGACTGACTAACTGACTGACTGCTTGACTCTCTGACTGGCTATTTCACTGACTGACTGAATGACTAAATGACTGACTGACACTGACTGACTGACTGCTTGACTACCTGACTGACTGCTTGACTGACTAACTGACTGGACAGGACTGACCGACTGACTGACTGACAGACTGACTGAATAAGGATGACTGACAGACTGACTGAATAAGGCTGACTGACTGACTGACTGACAGACTGACTGAATAAGGCTGACCGACTGACTGACTGCCTGACTGACTGACTGAATGACTGACTGACTGACTGACCGAGACTGACTGACTGACTGACTGAGACTGGACTGGACTGACTGACTGACTGACTGACTGAGACTGACTGACTGCTTTAGTGACTAACTGACTGCACAGGTACATAATAATTTTCTTCCGTACATAAATAATCCATATTTGCAAAAGAAAGAAATTGAGAAAAAAAAAATTTTCAAATTAGAAGAGAAATATATACATGGAAGATTTTCGTTCCGGCCGGGACTCGAACCCAGTACCACGCGCTTGGAACCCAACGGTCTAGCCATTTGGCTATCGGAGCTCTGTCGATGGAAGTCTTAAATATAATAAAAACAAAAAATGCACCTTGGTAATTATTGATTCAAACACTTTGAAATTTACAGGTCGAATAATTAAACTGACTCAGAATTTTTCTCCCTACATAAATAATCAATATTCGCAAAAGAGAAAAATTAAAAAAGAAAGAAGAAGAAATTTCAAATTAGAAACTAAAAGTATACATTGAAGATTTTCGTTCAGGCTGGGACTCGAACCCAGGGCCACTCGCTTGGAAGCCTAACACTCTAGCCATTAGTCTATGGGAGCTCTGTCGGTGGGAGTTTTAAATATAATAAAAACAAAAAATGCACCTTGGTAATTGTTTATTTAAACACTTTGAAATCTTCGTGTCGAAAAATTAAACTGACTCAGAATTTTCTTCCCTACATAAATAATCAATAATTGCAAAGGAAAGAAATTGAAAAAAAAAAAGAATTTTCAAATTAGAAAAGAAATATATACATTGAAGATATTCGCTCCGGCTGGGACTCGAACCCAGGCCACTCGCTTTGAAGACCAGCGGTCTAGCCATTAGGCTATCGGAGTTCTGTCGAGCGGAGTCTTACTGCCTGACTGATACTGCCTGACTGACAGACTGACTCACTGACTGACTGATACTGTCTGACTGACTCACTGACTGACCGAGACTGACTGACTAACTGCCTGACTGACTGAGACTGGACTGACTGACTGACTGACTAACTGACTGACTGAGACTGACTGACTGACTGCTTGACTCTCTGACTGGCTATTTCACTGACTGACTGAATGACTAAATGACTGACTGACACTGACTGACTGACTGCTTGACTACCTGACTGACTGCTTGACTGACTAACTGACTGGACAGGACTGACCGACTGACTGACTGACAGACTGACTGAATAAGGATGACCGACAGACTGACTGAATAAGGCTGACTGACTGACTGACTGGCAGACTGACTGAATAAGGCTGACCGACTGACTGACTGCCTGACTGACTGAATGACTGTCTGACTGACTGACCGAGACTGACTGACTGACTGACTGAGACTGGACTGGACTGACTGACTGACTGACTGACTGAGACTGACTGACTGTTTTAGTGACTAACTGACTGCACAGGACTGACCGACTGACTGACTGACTGACTGACTGAATGACTGACTGACTGAGACTAAATGACTGACTGCTTGACTGACTGGCTGAAGGACTAACTGACTGACTGAGTGACTGACTGACTGGACTGACTGACTGACTTCGCAAAAGGGAAAAATAAAAAAAAAAGAATTAGAAAATTAGAAAAAAATATTTGCATTTAAGATTTCCTTTCCGGCTGGGATTTGAACCCAGGGCGACACTCATGGAAGCCCAACGCTCTCGCCAATATACTATCGGATCTCTGTTGATCGGTGTCTTAATTATAATAAAAACAAAAAATGCACCTTAGTAATTATTGATCTAAAATCTTTGAAATCTAAAGGTCGAATGATTAAACTGACTCAGAATTTTCTTCCGTACATAAATAATCCATATTTGCAAAAGAAAGAAATTGAAAAAAAAAAAATCTTCAAATTAGAAGAGAAATATATACATGGAAGATTTTTGTTCCGGCCGGGACTCGAATCCAGTACCACGCGCTTGGAACCCAACGGTCTAGCCATTAGGCTATCGGAGCTCTGTCGATGGAAGTCTTAAATATAATAAAAACAAAAAATGCACCTTGGTAATTATTGATTCAAACACTTTGAAATTTACAGGTCGAATAATTAAACTGACTCAGAATTTTTCTCCCTACATAAATAATCAATATTCGCAAAAGAGAAAAATTAAAAAAAAAAGAAGAAGAAATTTCAAATTAGAAACTAAAAGTATACATTGAAGATTCTCGTTCAGGCTGGGACTCGGACCCAGGGCCACTCGCTTGGAAGCCTAACACTCTAGCCATTAGTCTATGGGAGCTCTGTCGGTGGGAGTTTTAAATATAATAAAAACAAAAAATGCACCTTGGTAATTGTTTATTTAAACACTTTGAAATCTTCGTGTCGAAAAATTAAACTGACTCAGAATTTTCTTCCCTACATAAATAATCAATAATTGCAAAGGAAAGAAATTGAAAAAAAAATAATTTTCAAATTAGAAAAGAAATATATACATTGAAGATATTCGCTCCGGCTGGGACTCGAACCCAGGCCACTCGCTTGGAAGACCAGCGGTCTAGCCATTAGGCTATCGAAGTTCTGTCGAGCGGAGTCTTACTGCCTGACTGATACTGCCTGACTGACAGACTGACTCACTGACTGACTGATACTGACTGACTGACTCACTGACTGACCGAGACTGACTGACTAACTGCCTGACTGACTGAGACTGGACTGACTGACTGACTGACTGACTGACTGACTAACTGACTGACTGAGGCTGACTGACTGACTGCTTGACTCTCTGACTGGCTATTTCACTGACTGACTGAATGACTAAATGACTGACTGACACTGACTGACTGACTGCTTGACTACCTGACTGACTGCTTGACTGACTAACTGACTGGACAGGACTGACCGACTGACTGACTGACAGACTGACTGAATAAGGATGACTGACAGACTGACTGAATAAGGCTGACTGACTGACTGACTGACAGACTGACTGAATAAGGCTGACCGACTGACTGACTGCCTGACTGACTGACTGACTGAATGACTGACTGACTGACTGACCGAGACTGACTGACTGACTGACTGAGACTGGACTGGACTGACTGACTGACTGACTGACTGAGACTGACTGACTGCTTTAGTGACTAACTGACTGCACAGGACTGACCGACTGACTGACTGCCTGACTGACTGACTGACTGAATGACTGACTGACTGAGACTAAATGACTGACTGCTTGACTGACTGGCTGAAGGACTAACTGACTGACTGAGTGACTGACTGACTGGACTGACTGACTGAGACTGAATGACTGAGTGCTTGACTGATTGACTGTCAGACTGACTGACTGACTTCGCAAAAGGGAGAAATAAAAAAAAAAGAATTATAAAATTAGAAAAAAATATTTGCATTTAAGATTTCCTTTCCGGCCGGGACTCGAACCCAGTACCACGCGCTAGGAACCCAACGGTCTAGCCATTAGGCTATCGGAGCTCTGTCGATGGAAGTCTTAAATATAATAAAAACAAAAAATGCACCTTGGTAATTATTGATTCAAACACTTTGAAATTTACAGGTTGAATAATTAAACTGACTCAGAATTTTTCTCCCTACATAAATAATCAATATTCGCAAAAGAGAAAAATTAAAAAAAAAGAAGAAGAAATTTCAAATTAGAAACTAAAAGTATACATTGAAGATTTTCGTTCAGGCTGGGACTCGAACCCAGGGCCACTCGCTTGGAAGCCTACCACTCTAGCCATTAGTCTATGGGAGCTCTGTCGGTGGTAGTTTTAAATATAATAAAAACAAAAAATGCACCTTGGTAATTGTTTATTTAAACACTTTGAAATCTTCGTGTCGAAAAATTAAACTGACTCAGAATTTTCTTCCCTACATAAATAATCAATAATTGCAAAGGAAAGAAATTGAAAAAAAAAATAATTTTCAAATTAGAAAAGAAATATATACATTGAAGATATTCGCTCCGGCTGGGACTCGAACCCAGGCCACTCGCTTGGAAGGCCAGCGGTCTAGCCATTAGGCTATCGCAGTTCTGTCGAACGGAGTCTTACTGCCTGACTGATACTGCCTGACTGACAGACTGACTCACTGACTGACTGATACTGACTGACCGAGACTGACTGACTAACTGCCTGACTGACTGAGACTCGACTGACTGACTGACTGACTGACTAACTGACTGACTGAGACTGACTGACTGACTGACTGACTGACTAACTGACTGACTGAGACTGACTGACTGACTGCTTGACTCTCTGACTGGCTATTTCACTGACTGACTGAATGACTAAATGACTGACTGACACTGACTGACTGACTGCTTGACTACCTGACTGACTGCTTGACTGACTAACTGACTGGACAGGACTGACCGACTGACTGACTGACAGACTGACTGAATAAGGATGACTGACAGACTGACTGAATAAGGCTGACTGACTGACTGACAGACAGACTGACTGAATAAGGCTGACCGACTGACTGACTGCCTGACTGACTGACTGAATGACTGACTGACTGACTGAGACTGGACTGGACTGACTGACTGACTGACTGACTGAGACTGACTGACTGCTTTAGTGACTAACTGACTGCACAGGACTGACCGACTGACTGACTGACTGACTGCCTGACTGACTGACTGACTGAATGACTGACTGGCTGAGACTAAATGACTGACTGCTTGACTGACTGGCTGAAGGACTAACTGACTGACTGAGTGACTGTCAGACTGACTGACTGACTTCGCAAAAGGGAAAAATAAAAAAAAAAGAATTAAAAAATTAGAAAAAAATATTTGCATTTAAGATTTCCATTCCGGCTGGGATTTGAACCCAGGGCGACACTCATGGAAGCCCAACGCTCTCGCCAATATACTATCGGATCTCTGTTGATCGGTGTCTTAATTATAATAAAAACAAAAAATGCACCTTAGTAATTATTGATCTAAAATCTTTGAAATCTAAAGGTCGAATGATTAAACTGACTCAGAATTTTCTTCCGTACATAAATAATCCATATTTGCAAAAGAAAGAAATTGAAAAAAAAAGAATCTTCAAATTAGAAGAGAAATATATACATGGAAGATTTTCGTTCCGGCCGGGACTCGAACCCAGTACCACGCGTTTGGAACCCAACGGTCTAGCCATTAGGCTATCGGAGCTCTGTCGATGGAAGTCTTAAATATAATAAAAACAAAAAATGCACCTTGGTAATTATTGATTCAAACACTTTGAAATTTACAAGTCGAATAATTAAACTGACTCAGAATTTTTCTCCCTACATAAATAATCAATATTCGCAAAAGAGAAAAATTAAAAAAAAAAAAGAAGAAGAAATTTCAAATTAGAAACTAAAAGTATACATTGAAGATTTTCGTTCAGGCTGGGACTCGAACCCAGGGCCACTCGCTTGGAAGCCTAACACTCTAGCCATTAGTCTATGGGAGCTCTGTCGGTGGGAGTTTTAAATATAATAAAAACAAAAAATGCACCTTGGTAATTGTTTATTTAAACACTTTGAAATCTTCGTGTCGAAAAATTAAACTGACTCAGAATTTTCTTCCCTACATAAATAATCAATAATTGCAAAGGAAAGAAATTGAAAAAAAAAAGAATTTTCAAATTAGAAAAGAAATATATACATTGAAGATATTCGCTCCGGCTGGGACTCGAACCCAGGCCACTCGCTTGGAAGACCAGCAGTCTAGCCATTAGGCTATCGGAGTTCTGTCGAGCGGAGTCTTACTGCCTGACTGATACTGACTGACTGACTCACTGACTGACCGAGACTGACTGACTAACTGCCTGACTGACTGAGACTGGACTGACTGACTGACTGACTGACTGACTGCCTAACTGACTGACTGAGACTGACTGACTGACTGCTTGACTCTCTGACTGTCTATTTCACTGACTGGCTGAATGACTAAATGACTGACTGACACTGACTGACTGACTGCTTGACTACCTGACTGACTGCTTGACTGACTAACTGACTGGACAGGACTGACCGACTGACTGACTGACAGACTGACTGAATAAGGATGACTGACAGACTGACTGAATAAGGCTGACTGACTGACTGACTGACAGACTGACTGAATAAGGCTGACCGACTGACTGACTGCCTGACTGACTGACTGACTGAATGACTGACTGACTGACTGACCGAGACTGACTGACTGACTGACTGAGACTGGACTGGACTGACTGACTGACTGACTGACTGAGACTGACTGACTGCTTTAGTGACTAACTGACTGCACAGGACTGACCGACTGACTGACTGACTGACTGCCTGACTGACTGACTGACTGAATGACTGACTGACTGAGACTAAATGACTGACTGCTTGACTGACTGGCTGAAGGACTAACTGACTGACTGAGTTACTGACTGACTGGACTGACTGACTGAGACTGAATGACTGAGTGCTTGACTGATTGACTGTCAGACTGACTGACTGACTTCGCAAAAGGGAAAAATAAAAAAAAAAGAATTATAAAATTAGAAAAAAATATTTGCATTTAAGATTTAATTTCCGGCTGGGATTTGAACCCAGGGCGACACTCATGGAAGCCCAACGCTCTCGCCAATATACTATCGGATCTCTGTTGATCGGTGTCTTAATTATAATAAAAACAAAAAATGCACCTTAGTAATTATTGATCTAAAATCTTTGAAATCTAAAGGTCGAATGATTAAACTGACTCAGAATTTTCTTCCGTACATAAATAATCCATATTTGCAAAAGAAAGAAATTGAAAAAAAAAAGAATCTTCAAATTAGAAGAGAAATATATACATGGAAGATTTTCGTTCCGGCCGGGACTCGAACCCAGTACCACGCGCTTGGAACCCAACGGTCTAGCCATTAGGCTATCGGAGCTCTGTCGATGGAAGTCTTAAATATAATAAAAACTAAAAATGCACCTTGGTAATTATTGATTCAAACTTTTTGAAATTTACAGGTCGAATAATAAAACTGACTCATAATTTTTCTCCCTACATAAATAATCAATAATAATTTCAAAGGAAAGAAATTGAAAAAAAAAGAATTTTCAAATTAGAAAAGAAATATATACATTGAAGATATTCGCTCCGGCTGGGACTCGAACCCAGGCCACTCGCTTGGAAGACCAGCGGTCTAGCCATTAGGCTATCGGAGTTCTGTCGAGCGGAGTCTTACTGCCTGACTGATACTGCCTGACTGACAGACTGACTCACTGACTGACTGACTGAGACTGGACTGACTGAGACTGGACTGACTCACTGACTGACCGAGACTGACTGACTAACTGCCTGACTGACTGAGACTGGACTGACTGACTGACTGACTGACTAACTGACTGACTGAGACTGACTGACTGACTGCTTGACTCTCTGACTGGCTATTTCACTGACTGACTGAATGACTAAATGACTGACTGACACTGACTGACTGACTGCTTGACTACCTGACTGACTGCTTGACTGACTAACTGACTGGACAGGACTGACCGACTGACTGACTGACAGACTGACTGAATAAGGCTGACCGACTGACTGACTGCCTGACTGACTGACTGACTGAATGACTGACTGACTGACTGAGACTGGACTGGACTGACTGACTGACTGACTGACTGAGACTGACTGACTGCTTTAGTGACTAACTGACTGCACAGGACTGACCGACTGACTGACTGACTGACTGCCTGACTGACTGACTGACTGAATGACTGACTGACTGAGACTAAATGACTGACTGCTTGACTGACTGGCTGAAGGACTAACTGACTGACTGAGTGACTGACTGACTGGACTGACTGACTGAGACTGAATGACTGAGTGCTTGACTGATTGACTGTCAGACTGACTGACTGACTTCGCAAAAGGGAAAAATAAAAAAAAAGAATTACAAAATTAGAAAAAAATATTTGCATTTAAGATTTCCTTTCCGGCTGGGATTTGAACCCAGGGCGACACTCATGGAAGTCCAACGCTCTCGCCAATATACTATCGGATCTCTGTTGATCGGTGTCTTAATTATAATAAAAACAAAAAATGCACCTTAGTAATTATTGATCTAAAATCTTTGAAATCTAAAGGTCGAATGATTAAACTGACTCAGAATTTTCTTCCGTACATAAATAATCCATATTTGCAAAAGAAAGAAATTGAAAAAAAAAAGAATCTTCAAATTAGAAGAGAAATATATACATGGAAGATTTTCGTTCCGGCCGGGACTCGAACCCAGTACCACGCGCTTGGAACCCAACGGTCTAGCCATTAGGCTATCGGAGCTCTGTCGATGGAAGTCTTAAATATAATAAAAACTAAAAATGCACCTTGGTAATTATTGATTCAAACACTTTGAAATTTATAGGTCGAATAATTAAACTGACTCAGAATTTTTCTCCCTACATAAATAATCAATATTCGCAAAAGAGAAAAATTAAAAAAAAAAGAAGAAGAAATTTCAAATTAGAAACTAAAAGTATACATTGAAGATTTTCGTTCAGGCTGGGACTCGAACCCAGGGCCACTCGCTTGGAAGCCTAACACTCTAGCCATTAGTCTATGGGCGCTCTGTCGGTGGGAGTTTTAAATATAATAAAAACAAAAATGCACCTTGGTAATTGTTTATTTAAACGCTTTGAAATCTTCGTGTCGAAAAATTAAACTGACTCAGAATTTTCTTCCCTACATAAATAATCAATAATTGCAAAGGAAAGAAATTGAAAAAAAAAAGAATTTTCAAATTAGAAAAGAAATATATACATTGAAGACATTCGCTCCGGCTGGGACTCGAACCCAGGCCACTCGCTTGGAAGACCAGCGGTCTAGCTATTAGGCTATCGGAGTTCTGTCGATGGAAGTCTTAAATATAATAAAAACTAAAAATGCACCTTGGTAATTATTGATTCAAACTTTTTGAAATTTACAGGTCGAATAATAAAACTGACTCAGAATTTTTCTCCCTACATAAATAATCAATAATAATTTCAAAGGAAAGAAATTGAAAAAAAAAGAATTTTCAAATTAGAAAAGAAATATATACATTGAAGATATTCGCTCCGGCTGGGACTCGAACCCAGGCCACTCGCTTGGAAGACCAGCGGTCTAGCCATTAGGCTATCGGAGTTCTGTCGAGCGGAGTCTTACTGCCTGACTGATACTGCCTGACTGACAGACTGACTCACTGACTGACTGACTGAGACTGGACTGACTCACTGACTGACCGAGACTGACTGACTAACTGCCTGACTGACTGAGACTGGACTGACTGACTGACTGACTGACTAACTGACTGACTGAGACTGACTGACTGACTGCTTGACTCTCTGACTGGCTATTTCACTGACTGACTGAATGACTAAATGACTGACTGACACTGACTGACTGACTGCTTGACTACCTGACTGACTGCTTGACTGACTAACTGACTGGACAGGACTGACCGACTGACTGACTGACAGACTGACTGAATAAGGCTGACCGACTGACTGACTGCCTGACTGACTGACTGACTGAATGACTGACTGACTGACTGACTGAGACTGGACTGGACTGACTGACTGACTGACTGACTGAGACTGACTGACTGCTTTAGTGACTAACTGACTGCACAGGACTGACCGACTGACTGACTGACTGACTGCCTGACTGACTGACTGACTGAATGACTGACTGACTGAGACTAAATGACTGACTGCTTGACTGACTGGCTGAAGGACTAACTGACTGACTGAGTGACTGACTGACTGGACTGACTGACTGAGACTGAATGACTGAGTGCTTGACTGATTGACTGTCAGACTGACTGACTGACTTCGCAAAAGGGAAAAATAAAAAAAAAGAATTACAAAATTAGAAAAAAATATTTGCATTTAAGATTTCCTTTCCGGCTGGGATTTGAACCCAGGGCGACACTCATGGAAGTCCAACGCTCTCGCCAATATACTATCGGATCTCTGTTGATCGGTGTCTTAATTATAATAAAAACAAAAAATGCACCTTAGTAATTATTGATCTAAAATCTTTGAAATCTAAAGGTCGAATGATTAAACTGACTCAGAATTTTCTTCCGTACATAAATAATCCATATTTGCAAAAGAAAGAAATTGAAAAAAAAAAGAATCTTCAAATTAGAAGAGAAATATATACATGGAAGATTTTCGTTCCGGCCGGGACTCGAACCCAGTACCACGCGCTTGGAACCCAACGGTCTAGCCATTAGGCTATCGGAGCTCTGTCGATGGAAGTCTTAAATATAATAAAAACTAAAAATGCACCTTGGTAATTATTGATTCAAACACTTTGAAATTTATAGGTCGAATAATTAAACTGACTCAGAATTTTTCTCCCTACATAAATAATCAATATTCGGAAAAGAGAAAAATTAAAAAAAAAAGAAGAAGAAATTTCAAATTAGAAACTAAAAGTATACATTGAAGATTTTCGTTCAGGCTGGGACTCGAACCCAGGGCCACTCGCTTGGAAGCCTAACACTCTAGCCATTAGTCTATGGGCGCTCTGTCGGTGGGAGTTTTAAATATAATAAAAACAAAAATGCACCTTGGTAATTGTTTATTTAAACGCTTTGAAATCTTCGTGTCGAAAAATTAAACTGACTCAGAATTTTCTTCCCTACATAAATAATCAATAATTGCAAAGGAAAGAAATTGAAAAAAAAAGAATTTTCAAATTAGAAAAGAAATATATACATTGAAGACATTCGCTCCGGCTGGGACTCGAACCCAGGCCACTCGCTTGGAAGACCAGCGGTCTAGCTATTAGGCTATCGGAGTTCTGTCGAGCGGAGTCTTACTGCCTGACTGATACTGCCTGACTGACAGACTGACTCACTGACTGACTGACTCACTGACTGACCGAGACTGACTGACTAACTGCCTGACTGACTGAGACTGGACTGACTGACTGACTGACTGACTGACTAACTGACTGACTGAGACTGACTGACTGACTGCTTGACTCTCTGACTGGCTATTTCACTGACTGACTGAATGACTAAATGACTGACTGACACTGACTGACTGACTGCTTGACTACCTGACTGACTGCTTGACTGACTAACTGACTGGACAGGACTGACCGACTGACTGACTGACAGACTGACTGAATAAGGATGACTGACAGACTGACTGAATAAGGCTGACTGACTGACTGACTGAATAAGGCTGACCGACTGACTGACTGCCTGACTGACTGACTGACTGACTGAATGACTGACTGACTGACTGACCGAGACTGACTGACTGACTGACTGAGACTGGACTGGACTGACTGACTGACTGACTGACTGAGACTTACTGACTGCTTTAGTGACTAACTGACTGCACAGGACTGACCGACTGACTGACTGACTGACTGCCTGACTGACTGACTGACTGAATGACTGACTGACTGAGACTAAATGACTGACTGCTTGACTGACTGGCTGAAGGACTAACTGACTGACTGAGTGACTGACTGACTGGACTGACTGACTGAGACTGAATGACTGAGTGCTTGACTGATTGACTGTCAGACTGACTGACTGACTTCGCAAAAGGGAAAAATAAAAAAAAAGAATTATAAAATTAGAAAAAAATATTTGCATTTAAGATTTCCTTTCCGGCTGGGATTTGAACCCAGGGCGACACTCATGGAAGCCCAACGCTCTGGCCAATATACTATCGGATCTCTGTTGATCGGTGTCTTAATTATAATAAAAACAAAAAATGCACCTTAGTAATTATTGATCTAAAATCTTTGAAATCTAAAGGTCGAATGATTAAACTGACTCAGAATTTTCTTCCGTACATAAATAATCCATATTTGCAAAAGAAAGAAATTGAAAAAAAAAGAATCTTCAAATTAGAAGAGAAATATATACATGGAAGATTTTCGTTCCGGCCGGGACTCGAACCCAGTACCACGCGCTTGGAACCCAACGGTCTAGCCATTAGGTTATCGGAGCTCTGTCGATGGAAGTCTTAAATATAATAAAAACAAAAAATGCACCTTGGTAATTATTGATTCAAACACTTTGAAATTTACAGGTCGAATAATCAAACTGACGCAGAATTTTTCTCCCTACATAAATAATCAATATTCGCAAAAGAGAAAAATTAAAAAAAAAAGAAGAAGAAATTTCAAATTAGAAACTAAAAGTATACATTGAAGATTTTCGTTCGGGCTGGGACTCGAACCCAGGGCCACTCGCTTGGAAGCCTAACACTCTAGCCATTAGTCTATTGCAGCTCTGTCGGTGGGAGTTTTAAATATAATAAAAACAAAAAATGCACCTTGGTAATTGTTTATTTAAACATTTTGAAATCTTTGTGTCGAAAAATTAAACTGACTCAGAATTTTCTTCCCTACATAAATAATCAATAATTGCAAAGGAAAGAAATTGAAAAAAAAAAGAATTTTCAAATTAGAAAAGAAATATATACATTGAAGATATTCGCTCCGGCTGGGACTCGAACCCAGGCCACTCGCTTGGAAGACCAGCGGTCTAGCCATTAGGCTATCGGAGTTCTGTCGAGCGGAGTCTTACTGCCTGACTGATACTGCCTGACTGACAGACTGACTCACTGACTGACTGATACTGACTGACTGACTCACTGACTGACCGAGACTGACTGACTAACTGCCTGACTGACTGAGACTGGACTGACTCACTGACTGACCGAGACTGACTGACTAACTGCCTGACTGACTGAGACTGGACTGACTGACTGACTGACTGACTGACTGACTAACTGACTGACTGAGACTGACTGACTGACTGCTTGACTCTCTGACTGGCTATTTCACTGACTGACTGAATGACTAAATGACTGACTGACACTGACTGACTGACTGCTTGACTACCTGACTGACTGCTTGACTGACTAACTGACTGGACAGGACTGACCGACTGACTGACTGACAGACTGACTGAATAAGGCTGACTGACTGACTGACCGACTGACTGACTGAATAAGGCTGACCGACTGACTGACTGCCTGACTGACCGAGACTGACTGACTGACTGACTGAGACTGGACTGGACTGACTGACTGACTGAGACTGACTGACTGCTTTAGTGACTAACTGACTGCACAGGACTGACCGACTGACTGACTGACTGAGACTAAATGACTGACTGCTTGACTGACTGGCTGAAGGACTAACTGACTGACTGAGTGACTGACTGACTGGACTGACTGACTGAGACTGAATGACTGAGTGCTTGACTGATTGACTGTCAGACTGACTGACTGACTTCGCAAAAGGGAAAAATAAAAAAAAAGAATTATAAAATTAGAAAAAAATATTTGCATTTAAGATTTCCTTTCCGTCCGGGACTCGAACCCAGTACCACGCGCTAGGAACCCAACGGTCTAGCCATTAGGCTATCGGAGCTCTGTCGATGGAAGTCTTAAATATAATAAAAACAAAAAATGCACCTTGGTAATTATTGATTCAAACACTTTGAAATTTACAGGTCGAATAATTAAACTGACTCAGAATTTTTCTCCCTACATAAATAATCAATATTCGCAAAAGAGAAAAATTAAAAAAAAGAAGAAGAAATTTCAAATTAGAAACTAAAAGTATACATTGAAGATTTTCGTTCAGGCTGGGACTCGAACCCAGGGCCACTCGCTCGGAAGCCTAACACTATAGCCATTAGTCTATGGGAGCTCTGTCGGTGGGAGTTTTAAATATAATAAAAACAAAAAATGCACCTTGGTAATTGTTTATTTAAACACTTTGAAATCTTCGTGTCGAAAAATTAAACTGACTCAGAATTTTCTTCCCTACATAAATAATCAATAATTGCCAAGGAAAGAAATTGAAAAAAAAAAGAATTTTCAAATTAGAAAAGAAATATATACATTGAAGACATTCGCTCCGGCTGGGACTCGAACCCAGGCCACTCGCTTGGAAGACCAGCGGTCTAGCTATTAGGCTATCGGAGTTCTGTCGAGCGGAGTCTTACTGCCTGACTGATACTGCCTGACTGACAGACTGACTCACTGACTGACTGACTCACTGACTGACCGAGACTGACTGACTAACTGCCTGACTGACTGAGACTGGACTGACTGACTGACTGACTGACTGACTAACTGACTGACTGAGACTGACTGACTGACTGCTTGACTCTCTGACTGGCTATTTCACTGACTGACTGAATGACTAAATGACTGACTGACACTGACTGACTGACTGCTTGACTACCTGACTGACTGCTTGACTGACTAACTGACTGGACAGGACTCACCGACTGACTGACTGACAGACTGACTGAATAAGGATGACTGACAGACTGACTGAATAAGGCTGACTGACTGACTGACTGAATAAGGCTGACCGACTGACTGACTGCCTGACTGACTGACTGACTGACTGAATGACTGACTGACTGACTGACCGAGACTGACTGACTGACTGACTGAGACTGGACTGGACTGACTGACTGACTGACTGACTGAGACTTACTGACTGCTTTAGTGACTAACTGACTGCACAGGACTGACCGACTGACTGACTGACTGACTGCCTGACTGACTGACTGACTGAATGACTGACTGACTGAGACTAAATGACTGACTGCTTGACTGACTGGCTGAAGGACTAACTGACTGACTGAGTGACTGACTGACTGGACTGACTGACTGAGACTGAATGACTGAGTGCTTGACTGATTGACTGTCAGACTGACTGACTGACTTCGCAAAAGGGAAAAATAAAAAAAAAGAATTATAAAATTAGAAAAAAATATTTGCATTTAAGATTTCCTTTCCGGCTGGGATTTGAACCCAGGGCGACACTCATGGAAGCCCAACGCTCTGGCCAATATACTATCGGATCTCTGTTGATCGGTGTCTTAATTATAATAAAAACAAAAAATGCACCTTAGTAATTATTGATCTAAAATCTTTGAAATCTAAAGGTCGAATGATTAAACTGACTCAGAATTTTCTTCCGTACATAAATAATCCATATTTGCAAAAGAAAGAAATTGAAAAAAAAAGAATCTTCAAATTAGAAGAGAAATATATACATGGAAGATTTTCGTTCCGGCCGGGACTCGAACCCAGTACCACGCGCTTGGAACCCAACGGTCTAGCCATTAGGTTATCGGAGCTCTGTCGATGGAAGTCTTAAATATAATAAAAACAAAAAATGCACCTTGGTAATTATTGATTCAAACACTTTGAAATTTACAGGTCGAATAATCAAACTGACGCAGAATTTTTCTCCCTACATAAATAATCAATATTCGCAAAAGAGAAAAATTAAAAAAAAAAAGAAGAAGAAATTTCAAATTAGAAACTAAAAGTATACATTGAAGATTTTCGTTCGGGCTGGGACTCGAACCCAGGGCCACTCGCTTGGAAGCCTAACACTCTAGCCATTAGTCTATTGCAGCTCTGTCGGTGGGAGTTTTAAATATAATAAAAACAAAAAATGCACCTTGGTAATTGTTTATTTAAACATTTTGAAATCTTTGTGTCGAAAAATTAAACTGACTCAGAATTTTCTTCCCTACATAAATAATCAATAATTGCAAAGGAAAGAAATTGAAAAAAAAAAGAATTTTCAAATTAGAAAAGAAATATATACATTGAAGATATTCGCTCCGGCTGGGACTCGAACCCAGGCCACTCGCTTGGAAGACCAGCGGTCTAGCCATTAGGCTATCGGAGTTCTGTCGAGCGGAGTCTTACTGCCTGACTGATACTGCCTGACTGACAGACTGACTCACTGACTGACTGATACTGACTGACTGACTCACTGACTGACCGAGACTGACTGACTAACTGCCTGACTGACTGAGACTGGACTGACTCACTGACTGACCGAGACTGACTGACTAACTGCCTGACTGACTGAGACTGGACTGACTGACTGACTGACTGACTGACTGACTAACTGACTGACTGAGACTGACTGACTGACTGCTTGACTCTCTGACTGGCTATTTCACTGACTGACTGAATGACTAAATGACTGACTGACACTGACTGACTGACTGCTTGACTACCTGACTGACTGCTTGACTGACTAACTGACTGGACAGGACTGACCGACTGACTGACTGACAGACTGACTGAATAAGGCTGACTGACTGACTGACCGACTGACTGACTGAATAAGGCTGACCGACTGACTGACTGCCTGACTGACCGAGACTGACTGACTGACTGACTGAGACTGGACTGGACTGACTGACTGACTGACTGACTGAGACTGACTGACTGCTTTAGTGACTAACTGACTGCACAGGACTGACCGACTGACTGACTGACTGAGACTAAATGACTGACTGCTTGACTGACTGGCTGAAGGACTAACTGACTGACTGAGTGACTGACTGACTGGACTGACTGACTGAGACTGAATGACTGAGTGCTTGACTGATTGACTGTCAGACTGACTGACTGACTTCGCAAAAGGGAAAAATAAAAAAAAAGAATTATAAAATTAGAAAAAAATATTTGCATTTAAGATTTCCTTTCCGGCCGGGACTCGAACCCAGTACCACGCGCTAGGAACCCAACGGTATAGCCATTAGGCTATCGGAGCTCTGTCGATGGAAGTCTTAAATATAATAAAAACAAAAAATGCACCTTGGTAATTATTGATTCAAACACTTTGAAATTTACAGGTCGAATAATTAAACTGACTCAGAATTTTTCTCCCTACATAAATAATCAATATTCGCAAAAGAGAAAAATTAAAAAAAAGAAGAAGAAATTTCAAATTAGAAACTAAAAGTATACATTGAAGATTTTCGTTCAGGCTGGGACTCGAACCCAGGGCCACTCGCTCGGAAGCCTAACACTATAGCCATTAGTCTATGGGAGCTCTGTCGGTGGGAGTTTTAAATATAATAAAAACAAAAAATGCACCTTGGTAATTGTTTATTTAAACACTTTGAAATCTTCGTGTCGAAAAATTAAACTGACTCAGAATTTTCTTCCCTACATAAATAATCAATAATTGCCAAGGAAAGAAATTGAAAAAAAAAAGAATTTTCAAATTAGAAAAGAAATATATACATTGAAGATATTCGCTCCGGCTGGGACTCGAACCCAGACCACTCGCTTGGAAGACCAGCGGTCTAGCCATTAGGCTATCGGAGTTCTGTCGAGCGGAGTCTTACTGCCTGACTGATACTGCCTGACTGACAGACTGACTCACTGACTGACCGAGACTGACTGACTAACTGCCTGACTGACTGAGACTGGACTGACTCACTGACTGACCCAGACTGACTGACTAACTGCCTGACTGACTGAGACTGGACTGACTGACTGACTGACTGACTGACTGACTAACTGACTGACTAACTGACTTACTGAGACTGACTGACTGACTGCTTGACTCTCTGACTGGTTATTTCACTGACTGACTGAATGACTAAATGACTGACTGACACTGACTGACTGACTGCTTGACTACCTGACTGACTGCTTGACTGACTAACTGACTGGACAGGACTGACCGACTGACTGACTGACAGACTGACTGAATAAGGATGACTGACAGACTGACTGAATAAGGCTGACTGACTGACTGACTGACAGACTGACTGAATAAGGCTGACCGACTGACTGACTGCCTGACTGACTGACTGACTGACTGACCGAGACTGACTGACTGACTGACTGAGACTGGACTGGACTGACTGACTGACTGACTGACTGACTGAGACTGACTGACTGCTTTAGTGACTAACTGACTGCACAGGACTGACCGACTGACTGACTGACTGACTGCCTGACTGAATGACTGACTGACTGAGACTAAATGACTGACTGCTTGGCTGACTGGCTGAAGGACTAACTGACTGACTGAGTGACTGACTGACTGGACTGACTGACTGAGACTGAATGACTGAGTGCTTGACTGATTGACTGTCAGACTGACTGACTGACTTCGCAAAAGGGAAAAATAAAAAAAAAGAATTTTCAAATTAGAAAAAAATATTTGCAATTAAGATTTCCTTTCCGGCCGGGACTCGAACCCAGTACCACGCGCTAGGAACCCAACGGTCTAGCCATTAGGCTATCGGAGCTCTGTCGATGGAAGTCTTAAATATAATAAAAACAAAAAATGCACCTTGGTAATTATTGATTCAAACACTTTGAAATTTACAGGTCGAATAATTAAACTGACTCAGAATTTTTCTCCCTACATAAATAATCAATGTTCGCAAAAGAGAAAAATTTAAAAAAAAGAAGAAGAAATTTCAAATTAGAAACTAAAAGTATACATTGAAGATTTTCGTTCAGGCTGGGACTCGAACCCAGGGCCACTCGCTCGGAAGCCTAACACTCTAGCCATTAGTCTATGGGAGCTCTGTCGGTGGGAGTTTTAAATATAATAAAAACAAAAAATGCACCTTGGTAATTGTTTATTTAAACACTTTGAAATCTTCGTGTCGAAAAATTAAAGTGACGCAGAATTTTCTTCCCTACATAAATATTCAATATTTGCAAAGGAAAGAAATTGAAAAAAAAAGAATTTTCAAATTAGAAAAGAAATATATACATTGAAGATATTCGCTCCGGCTGGGACTCGAACCCAGGCCACTCGCTTGGAAAACCAGCGGTCTAGCCATTAGGCTATCGGAGTTCTGTCGAGCGGAGTCTTACTGCCTGACTGATACTGCCTGACTGACTCACTGACTGACCGAGACTGACTGACTAACTGCCTGACTGATACTGACTGACTGACTCACTGACTGACCGAGACTGACTGACTAACTGCCTGACTGACTGAGACTGGACTGACTGACTGACTGACTGACTGACTGACTAACTGACTGACTGAGACTGACTGACTGACTGCTTGACTCTCTGACTGGCTATTTCACTGACTGACTGAATGACTAAATGACTGACTGACACTGACTGACTGACTGCTTGACTACCTGACTGACTGCTTGACTGACTAACTGACTGGACAGGACTGACCGACTGACTGACTGACAGACTGACTGAATAAGGATGACTGACAGACTGACTGAATAAGGCTGACTGACTGACTGACTGACAGACTGACTGAATAAGGCTGACCGACTGACTGACTGCCTGACTGACTGACTGACTGAATGACTGACTGACTGACTGACCGAGACTGACTGACTGACTGACTGAGACTGGACTGGACTGACTGACTGACTGACTGCTTTAGTGACTAACTGACTGCACAGGACTGACCGACTGACTGACTCACTGACTGCCTGACTGACTGACTGACTGAATGACTGACTGACTGAGACTAAATGACTGACTGCTTGACTGACTGGCTGAAGGACTAACTGACTGACTGAGTGACTGACTGACTGGACTGACTGACTGAGACTGAATGACTGAGTGCTTGACTGATTGACTGTCAGACTGACTGACTGACTTCGCAAAAGGGAAAAATAAAAAAAAAGAATTATAAAATTAGAAAAAAATATTTGCATTTAAGATTTCCTTTCCGGCCGGGACTCGAACCCAGTACCACACGCTAGGAACCCAACGGTCTAGCCATTAGGCTATCGGAGCTCTGTCGATGGAAGTCTTAAATATAATAAAAACAAAAAATGCACCTTGGTAATTATTGATTCAAACACTTTGAAATTTACAGGTCGAATAATTAAACTGACTCAGAATTTTTCTCCCTACATAAATAATCAATATTCGCAAAAGAGAAAAATTAAAAAAAAAAGAAGAAGAAATTTCAAATTAGAAACTAAAAGTATACATTGAAGATTTTCGTTCAGGCTGGGACTCGAACCCAGGGCCACTCGCTTGGAAGCCTAACACTCTAGCCATTAGTCTATGGGAGCTCTGTCGGTGGGAGTTTTAAATATAATAAAAACAAAAAATGCACCTTGGTAATTGTTTATTTAAACACTTTGAAATCTTCGTGTCGAAAATTTAAACTGACTCAGAATTTTCTTCCCTACATAAATAATCAATAATTGCAAAGGAAAGAAATTGAAAAAAAAAGAATTTTCAAATTAGAAAAGTAATATATACATTGAAGATATTCGCTCCGGCTGGGACACGAACCCAGGCCACTCGCTTGGAAGACCAGCGGTCTAGCCATTAGGCTATCGGAGTTCTGTCGAGCGGAGTCTTACTGCCTGACTGATACTGCCTGACTGACAGACTGACTCACTGACTGACTGATACTGACTGACTGACTCACTGACTGACCGAGACTGACTGACTAACTGGGTGACTGACTGAGACTGGACTGACTGACTGACTGACTGACTGACTAACTGACTGACTGAGACTGACTGACTGACTGCTTGACTCTCTGACTGGCTATTTCACTGACTGACTGAATGACTAAATGACTGACTGACACTGACTGACTGACTGCTTGACTACCTGACTGACTGCTTGACTGACTAACTGACTGGACAGGACTGACCGAATGACTGACTGACAGACTGACTGAATAAGGATGACTGACAGACTGACTGAATAAGGCTGACTGACTGACTGACTGACAGACTGACTGAATAAGGCTGACCGACTGACTGACTGCCTGCCTGACTGACTGACTGAATGACTGACTGAATGACTGACTGACTGACTGACCGAGACTGACTGACTGACTGACTGAGACTGGACTGGACTGACTGACTGACTGACTGACTGAGACTGACTGACTGCTTTAGTGACTAACTGACTGCACAGGACTGACCGACTGACTGACTGCCTGACTGACTGACTGACTGAATGACTGACTGACTGAGACTAAATGACTGACTGCTTGTCTGACTGGCTGAAGGACTAACTGACTGACTGAGTGACTGACTGACTGGACTGACTGACTTAGACTGAATGACTGAGTGCTTGAGTGATTGACTGTCAGACTGACTGACTGACTTCGCAAAAGGGAAAAATAAAAAAAAAAGAATTATAAAATTAGAAAAAAATATTTGCATTTAAGATTTCCTTTCCGGCCGGGACTCGAACCCAGTACCACGCGCTAGGAACCCAACGGTCTAGCCATTAGGCTATCGGAGCTCTGTCGATGGAAGTCTTAAATATAATAAAAACAAAAAATGCACCTTGGTAATTATTGATTCAAACACTTTGAAATTTACAGGTCGAATAATTAAACTGACTCAGAATTTTTCTCCCTACATAAATAATCAATATTCGCAAAAGAGAAAAATTAAAAAAAAAAGAAGAAGAAATTTCAAATTAGAAACTAAAAGTATACATTGATGATTTTCGTTCAGGCTGGGACTCGAACCCAGGGCCACTCGCTTGGAAGCCTAACACTCTAGCCATTAGTCTATGGGAGCTCTGTCGGTGGGAGTTTTAAATATAATAAAAACAAAAAATGAACCTTGGTAATTGTTTATTTAAACACTTTGAAATCTTCGTGTCGAAAAATTAAACTGACTCAGAATTTTCTTCCCTACATAAATAATCAATAATTGCAAAGGAAAGAAATTGAAAAAAAAAAGAATTTTCAAATTAGAAAAGAAATATATTCATTGAAGATATTCGCTCCGGCTGGGACTCGAACCCAGGCCACTCGCTTGGAAGACCAGCGGTCTAGCCATTAGGCTATCGGAGTTCTGTCGAGCGGAGTCTTACTGCCTGACTGATACTGCCTGACTGACAGACTGACTCACTGACTGACTGATACTGACTGACTGACTCACTGACTGACCGAGACTGACTGACTAACTGCCTGACTGACTGAGACTGGACTGACTCACTGACTGACTGACTGACTGACTGACTAACTGACTGACTGAGACTGACTGACTGACTGCTTGACTCTCTGACTGGCTATTTCACTGACTGACTGAATGACTAAATGACTGACTGACACTGACTGACTGACTGCTTGACTACCTGACTGACTGCTTGACTGACTAACTGACTGGACAGGACTGACCGACTGACTGACTGACAGACTGACTGAATAAGGATGACTGACAGACTGACTGAATAAGGCTGACTGACTGACTGACTGAATAAGGCTGACCGACTGACTGACTGCCTGATTGACTGACTGAATGACTGACTGACTGACTGACCGAGACTGACTGACTGACTGACTGAGACTGGACTGGACTGACTGACTGACTGACTGACTGAGACTGAATGACTGCTTTAGTGACTAACTGACTGCACAGGACTGACCGACTGACTGACTGACTGACTGCCTGACTGACTGACTGACTGAATGACTGACTGACTGAGACTAAATGACTGACTGCTTGACTGACTGGCTGAAGGACTAACTGACTGACTGAGTGACTGACTGACTGGACTGACTGACTGAGACTGAATGACTGAGTGCTTGACTGATTGACTGTCAGACTGACTGACTGACTTCGCAAAAGGGAAAAATAAAAAAAAAAGAATTATAAAATTAGAAAAAAATATTTGCATTTAAGATTTCCTTTCCGGCTGGGATTTGAACCCAGGGCGACACTCATGGAAGCCCAACGCTCTCGCCAATATACTATCGGATCTCTGTTGATCGGTGTCTTAATTATAATAAAAACAAAAAATGCACCTTAGTAATTATTGATCTAAAATCTTTGAAATCTAAAGGTCGAATGATTAAACTGACTCAGAATTTTCTTCCGTACATAAATAATCCATATTTGCAAAAGAAAGAAATTGAAAAAAAAAAAGAATTTTCAAATTGGAAGATAAATATATACATGGGAGATTTTCGTTCCGGCCGGGACTCGAACCCAGTACCACGCGCTTGGAACCCAACGGTCTAGCCATTAGGCTATCGGAGCTCTGTCGATGGAAGTCTTAAATATAATAAAAACAAAAAATGCACCTTGGTAATTATTGATTCAAACACTTTGAAATTTACAGGTCGAATAATTAAACTGACTCAGAATTTTTCTCCCTACATAAATAATCAATATTCGCAAAAGAGAAAAATTTAAAAAAAAAGAATAAGAAATTTCAAATTAGAAACTAAAAGTATACATTGAAGATTTTCGTTCAGGCTGGTACTCGAACCCAGGGCCACTCGCTTGGAAACCTAACACTCTAGCCATTAGTCTATGGGAGCTCTGTCGGTGGGAGTTTTAAATATAATAAAAACAAAAAATGCACCTTGGTAATTGTTTATTTAAACACTTTGAAATCTTCGTGTCGAAAAATTAAACTGACTCAGAATTTTCTTCCCTACATAAATAATCAATAATTGCAAAGGAAAGAAATTGAAAAAAAAAGAATTTTCAAATTTGAAAAGAAATATATACATTGAAGATATTCGCTCCGGCTGGGACTCGAACCCAGGCCACTCGCTTGGAAGACCAGCGGTCTAGCCATTAGGCTATCGGAGTTCTGTCGAGCGGAGTCTTACTGCCTGACTGACAGACTGACTCACTGACTGACTGATACTGACTGACTGACTCACTGACTGACCGAGACTGACTGACTAACTGCCTGACTGACTGAGACTGGACTGACTGACTGACTGACTGACTGACTGACTAACTGACTGACTGAGACTGACTGGCTATTTCACTGACTGACTGAATGACTAAATGACTGACTGACACTGACTGACTGACTGCTTGACTACCTGACTGACTGCTTGACTGACTAACTGACTGGACAGGACTGACCGACTGACTGACTGACTGAATAAGGATGACTGACAGACTGACTGAATAAGGCTGACTGACTGACTGACTGACAGACTGACTGAATAAGGTTGACCGACTGACTGACTGCCTGACTGACTGACTGACTGAATGACTGACTGACTGACTGACCGAGACTGACTGACTGACTGACTGAGACTGGACTGGACTGACTGACTGACTGACTGACTGAGACTGACTGACTGCTTTAGTGACTAACTGACTGCACAGGACTGACCGACGGACTGACTGACTGACTGCCTGACTGACTGAATGACTGACTGACTGAGACTAAATGACTGACTGCTTGACTGACTGGCTGAAGGACTAACTGACTGACTGAGTGACTGACTGACTGGACTGACTGACTGACTTCGCAAAAGGGAAAAATAAAAAAAAAAGAATTATAAAATTAGAAAAAAATATTTGCATTAAAGATTTCCTTTCCGGCTGGGATTTGAACCCAGGGCGACACTCATGGAAGCCCAACGCTCTCGCCAATATACTATCGGATCTCTGTTGATCGGTGTCTTAATTATAATAAAAACAAAAAATGCACCTTAGTAATTATTGATCTAAAATCTGTGAAATCTAAAGGTCGAATGATTAAACTGACTCAGAATTTTCTTCCGTACACAAATAATCCATATTTGCAAAAGAAAGAAATTGAAAAAAAAAGAATCTTCAAATTAGAAGAGAAATATATACATGGAAGATTTTCGTTCCGGCCGGGACTCGAACCCAGTACCACGCGCTTGGAACCCAACGGTCTAGCCATTAGGCTATCGGAGCTCTGTCGATGGAAGTCTTAAATATAATAAAAACAAAAAATGCACCTTGGTAATTATTGATTCAAACACTTTGAAATTTACAGGTCGAATAATTAAAGTGACTCAGAATTTTTCTCCCTACATAAATAATCAATATTCGCAAAAGAGAAAAATTTAAAAAAAAAGAAGAAGAAATTTCAAATTAGAAACTAAAAGTATACATTGAAGATTTTCGTTCAGGCTGGGACTCGAACCCAGGGCCACTCGCTTGGAAGCCTAACACTCTAGCCATTAGTCTATGGGAGCTCTGTCGGTGGGAGTTTTAAATATAATAAAAACAAAAAATGCACCTTGGTAATTGTTTATTTAAACACTTTGAAATCTTAGTGGCGAAAAATTAAACTGACTCAGAATTTTCTTCCCTACATAAATAATCAATAATTGCAAAGGAAAGAAATTGAAAAAAAAAAGAATTTTCAAATTAGAAAAGAAATATATACATTGAAGATATTCGCTCCGGCTGGGACTCGAACCCAGGCCACTCGCTTGGAAGACCAGCGGTCTAGCCATTAGGCTATCGGAGTTCTGTCGAGCGGAGTCTTACTGCCTGACTGACAGACTGACTCACTGACTGACTGATACTGACTGACTGACTCACTGACTGACCGAGACTGACTGACTAACTGCCTGACTGACTGAGACTGGACTGACTGACTGACTGACTGACTGACTGACTAACTGACTGACTGAGACTGACTGACTGACTGCTTGACTCTCTGACTGGCTACTTCACTGACTGACTGAATGACTAAATGACTGACTGACACTGACTAACTGACTGCTTGACTACCTGACTGACTGCTTGACTGACTAACTGACTGGACAGGACTGACCGACTGACTGACTGACAGACTGACTGAATAAGGATGACTGACAGACTGACTGAATAAGGCTGACTGACTGACTGACTGACAGACTGACTGAATAAGGCTGACCGACTGACTGACTGCCTGACTGACTGAATGACTGACTGACTGACCGAGACTGACTGACTGACTGACTGAGACTGGACTGGACTGACTGACTGACTGACTGACTGCTTTAGTGACTAACTGACTGCACAGGACTGACCGACCGACTGACTGACTGACTGCCTGACTGACTGACTGACTGAATGACTGACTGACTGAGACTAAATGACTGACTGCTTGACTGACTGGCTGAAGGACTAACTGACTGACTGAGTGACTGACTGACTGGACTGACTTACTGAGACTGAATGACTGAGTGCTTGACTGATTGACTGTCAGACTGACTGACTGACTTCGCAAAAGGGAAAAATAAAAAAAAAGAATTATAAAATTAGAAAAAAATATTTGCATTTAAGATTTCCTTTCCGGCTGGGATTTGAACCCAGGGCGACACTCATGGAAGCCCAACGCTCTCGCCAATATACTATCGGATCTCTGTTAATCGGTGTCTTAATTATAATGAAAACAAAAAATGCACCTTAGTAATTATTGATCTAAAATCTTTGAAATCTAAAGGTCGAATGATTAAACTGACTCAGAATTTTCTTCCGTACATAAATAATCCATATTTGCAAAAGAAAGAAATTGAAAAAAAAAGAATCTTCAAATTAGAAGAGAAATATATACATGGAAGATTTTCGTTCCGGCCGGGACTCGAACCCAGTACCACGCGCTTGGAACCCAACGGTCTAGCCATTAGGCTATCGGAGCTCTGTCGATGGAAGTCTTAAATATAATAAAAACAAAAAATGCACCTTGGTAATTATTGATTCAAACACTTTGAAATTTACAGGTCGAATAATTAAACTGACTCAGAATTTTTCTCCCTACATAAATAATCAATATTCGCAAAAGAGAAAAATTAAAAAAAAAGAAGAAGAAATTTCAAATTAGAAACTAAAAGTATACATTGAAGATTTTCGTTCAGGCTTTGACTCGAACCCAGGGCCACTCGCTTGGAAGCCTAACACTCTAGCCATTAGTCTATGGGAGCTCTGTCGGTGGGAGTTTTAAATATAATAAAAACAAAAAATGCACCTTGGTAATTGTTTATTTAAACACTTTGAAATCTTCGTGTCGAAAAATTAAACTGACTCAGAATTTTCTTCCCTACATAAATAATCAATAATTGCAAAGGAAAGAAATTGAAAAAAAAAAAAAGAATTTTCAAATTAGAAAAGAAATATATACATTGAAGATATTCGCTCCGGCTGGGACTCGAACCCAGGCCACTCGCTTGGAAGACCAGCGGTCTAGCCATTAGGCTATCGCAGTTCTGTCGAGCGGAGTCTTACTGCCTGACTGATACTGCCTGACTGACAGACTGACTCACTGACTGACTGATACTGACTGACTGACTCACTGACTGACTGAGACTGACTGACTAACTGCCTGACTGACTGAGACTGGACTGACTGACTGACTGACTGACTGACTGACTAACTGACTGGCTATTTCACTGACTGACTGAATGACTAAATGGCTGACTGACACTGACTGACTGACTGCTTGACTACCTGACTGACTGCTTGACTGACTAACTGACTGGACAGGACTGACCGACTGACTGACTGACAGACTGACTGAATAAGGATGACTGACAGACTGACTGAATAAGGCTGACTGACTGACTGACTGACAGACTGACTGAATAAGGCTGACCGACTGACTGACTGCCTGACTGACTGACTGAATGACTGACTGACTGACTGACCGAGACTGACTGACTGACTGACTGAGACTGGACTGGACTGACTGACTGACTGACTGACTGAGACTGACTGACTGCTTTAGTGACTAACTGACTGCACAGGACTGACCGACTGACTGACTGACTGACTGCCTGACTGACTGACTGACTGAATGACTGACTGGCTGAGACTAAATGACTGACTGCTTGACTGACTGGCTGAAGGACTAACTGACTGACTGAGTGACTGACTGACTGGACTGACTGACTGAGACTGAATGACTGAGTGCTTGACTGATTGACTGTCAGACTGACTGACTGACTTCGCAAAAGGGAAAAATAAAAAAAAAAAGAATTATAAAATTAGAAAAAAATATTTGCATTTAAGATATCCATTCCGGCTGGGATTTGAACCCAGGGCGACACTCATGGAAGCAAAACGCTCTCGCCAATATACTATCGGATCTCTGTTGATCGGTGTCTTAATTATAATAAAAACAAAAAATGCACCTTAGTAATTATTGATCTAAAATCTTTGAAATCTAAAGGTCGAATGATTAAACTGACTCAGAATTTTCTTCCGTACATAAATAATCCATATTTGCAAAAGAAAGAAATTGAAAAAAAAAAAGAATCTTCAAATTAGAAGAGAAATATATACATGGAAGATTTTCGTTCCGGCCGGGACTCGAACCCAGTACCACGCGCTTGGAACCCAACGGTCTAGCCATTAGGCTATCGGAGCTCTGTCGATGGAAGTCTTAAATATAATAAAAACAAAAAATGCACCTTGGTAATTATTGATTCAAACACTTTGAAATTTACAGGTCGGATAATTAAACTGACTCAGAATTTTTCTCCCTACATAAATAATCAATATTCGCAAAAGAGAAAAATTAAAAAAAAAAGAAGAAGAAATTTCAAATTAGAAACTAAAAGTATACATTGAAGATTTTCGTTCAGGCTGGGACTCGAACCCAGGGCCACTCGCTTGGAAGCCTAACACTCTAGCCATTAGTCTATGGGAGCTCTGTCGGTGGGAGTTTTAAATATAATAAAAACAAAAAATGCACCTTGGTAATTGTTTATTTAAACACTTTGAAATCTTTGTGTCGAAAAATTAAACTGACTCAGAATTTTCTTCCCTACATAAATAATCAATAATTGCAAAGGAAAGAAATTGAAAAAAAAAAGAATTTTCAAATTAGAAAAGAAATATATACATTGAAGATATTCGCTCCGGCTGGTACTCGAACCCAGGCCACTCGCTTGGAAGACCAGCGGTCTAGCCATTAGGCTATCGGAGTTCTGTCGAGCGGAGTCTTACTGCCTGACTGATACTGCCTGACTGACAGACTGACTCACTGACTGACTGATACTGACTGACTGACTCACTGACTGACCGAGACTGACTGACTAACTGCCTGACTGACTGAGACTGGACTGACTGACTGACTGACTGACTGACTGACTAACTGACTGACTGAGACTGACTGACTGACTGCTTGACTCTCTGACTGGCTATTTCACTGACTGACTGAATGACTAAATGACTGACTGACACTGACTGACTGACTGCTTGACTACCTGACTGACTGCTTGACTGACTAACTGACTGGACAGGACTGACCGACTGACTGACTGACAGACTGACTGAATAAGGATGACTGACAGACTGACTGAATAAGGCTGACTGACTGACTGACTGACAGACTGACTGAATAAGGCTGACCGACTGACTGACTGCCTGACTGACTGACTGACTGAATGACTGACTGACTGACTGACCGAGACTGACTGACTGACTGACTGAGACTGGACTGGACTGACTGACTGACTGAGACTGACTGACTGCTTTAGTGACTAACTGACTGCACAGGACTGACCGATTGACTGACTGACTGACTGCCTGACTGACTGAATGACTGACTGACTGAGACTAAATGACTGACTGCTTGACTGACTGACTGACTGGACTGACTGACTGAGACTGAATGACTGAGTGCTTGACTGATTGACTGTCAGACTGACTGACTGACTTCGCAAAAGGGAAAAATAAAAAAAAAAGAATTATAAAATTAGAAAAAAATATTTGCATTTAAGATTTCCTTTCCGGCCGGGACTCGAACCCAGTACCACACGCTAGGAACCCAACGGTCTAGCCATTAGGCTATCGGAGCTCTGTCGATGGAAGTCTTAAATATAATAAAAACAAAAAATGCACCTTGGTAATTATTGATTCAAACACTTTGAAATTTACAGGTCGAATAATTAAACTGACTCAGAATTTTTCTCCCTACATAAATAATCAATATTCGCAAAAGAGAAAAATTAAAAAAAAAAGAAGAAGAAATTTCAAATTAGAAACTAAAAGTATACATTGAAGATTTTCGTTCAGGCTGGGACTCGAACCCAGGGCCACTCGCTTGGAAGCCTAACACTCTAGCCATTCGTCTATGGGAGCTCTGTCGGTGGGAGTTTTAAATATAATAAAAACAAAAAATGCACCTTGGTAATTGTTTATTTAAACACTTTGAAATCTTCGTGTCGAAAAATTAAACTGACTCAGAATTTTCTTCCCTACATAAATAATCAATAATTGCAAAGGAAAGAAATTGAAAAAAAAAAGAATTTTCAAATTAGAAAAGTAATATATACATTGAAGATAATCGCTCCGGCTGGGACTCGAACCCAGGCCACTCGCTTGGAAGACCAGCGGTCTAGCCATTAGGCTATCGGAGTTCTGTCGAGCGGAGTCTTACTGCCTGACTGATACTGCCTGACTGACAGACTGACTCACTGACTGACTGATACTGACTGACTGACTCACTGACTGACCGAGACTGACTGACTAACTGCCTGACTGACTGAGACTGGACTGACTGACTGACTGACTGACTGACTGACTAACTGACTGACTGAGACTGACTGACTGACTGCTTGACTCTCTGACTGGCTATTTCACTGACTGACTGAATGACTAAATGACTGACTGACACTGACTGACTGACTGCTTGACTACCTGACTGACTGCTTGACTGACTAACTGACTGGACAGGACTGACCGAGTGACTGACTGACAGACTGACTGAATAAGGATGACTGACAGACTGACTGACTGACAGACTGACTGAATAAGGCTGACCGACTGACTGACTGCCTGACTGACTGACTGACTGAATGACTGACTGACTGACTGACTGACTGACTGAGACTGACTGACTGCTTTAGTGACTAACTGACTGCACAGGACTGACCGACTGACTGACTGACTGACTGCCTGACTGACTGACTGACTGACTGAATGACTGACTGACTGAGACTAAATGACTGACTGCTTGACTGACTGGCTGAAGGACTAACTGACTGACTGAGTGACTGACTGACTGGACTGACTGACTGAGACTGAATGACTGAGTGCTTGACTGATTGACTGTCAGACTGACTGACTGACTTCGCAAAAGGGAAAAATAAAAAAAAAGAATTATAAAATTAGAAAAAAATATTTGCATTTAAGATTTCCTTTCCGGCTGGGATTTGAACCCAGGGCGACACTCATGGAAGCCCAACGCTCTCGCCAATATACTATCGGATCTCTGTTGATCGGTGTCTTAATTATAATAAAAACAAAAAATGCACCTTAGTAATTATTGATCTAAAATCTTTGAAATCTAAAGGTCGAATGATTAAACTGACTCAGAATTTTCTTCCGTACATAAATAATCCATATTTGAAAAAGAAAGAAATTGAAAAAAAAAGAATCTTCAAATTAGAAGAGAAATATATACATGGAAGATTTTCGTTCCGGCCGGGACTCGAACCCAGTACCACGCGCTTGGAACCCAACGGTCTAGCCATTAGGCTATCGGAGCTCTGTCGCTGGAAGTCTTAAATATAATAAAAACAAAAAATGCACCTTGGTAAATATTGATTCAAACACTTTGAAATTTACAGGTCGAATAATTAAACTGACTCAGAATTTTTCTCCCTACATAAATAATCAATATTCGCAAAAGAGAAAAATTTAAAAAAAAAGAAGAAGAAATTTCAAATTAGAAACTAAAAGTATACATTGAAGATTTTCGTTCAGGCTGGGACTCGAACCCAGGGCCACTCGCTTGGAAGCCTAACACTCTAGCCATTAGTCTATGGGAGCTCTGTCGGTGGGAGTTTTAAATATAATAAAAACAAAAAATGCACCTTGGTAATTGTTTATTTAAACACTTTGAAATCTTCGTGTCGAAAAATTAAACTGACTCAGAATTTTCTTCCCTACATAAATAATCAATAATTGCAAAGGAAAGAAATTGAAAAAAAAAAGAATTTTCAAATTAGAAAAGAAATATATACATTGAAGATATTCGCTCCGGCTGGGACTCGACCCCAGGCCACTCGCTTGGAAGACCATCGGTCTAGCCATTAGGCTATCGGAGTTCTGTCGAGCGGAGTCTTACTGCCTGACTGATACTGCCTGACTGACAGACTGACTCACTGACTGACTGATACTGACTGACTGACTGACTGACTGACCGAGACTGACTGACTAAGTGCCTGACTGACTGAGACTGGACTGACTGACTGACTGACTAACTGACTGACTGAGACTGACTGACTGACTGACTGCTTGACTCTCTGACTGGCTATTTCACTGACTGACTGACACTGACTGACTGACTGCTTGACTACCTGACTGACTGCTTGACTGACTAACTGACTGGACAGGACTGACCGACTGACTGACTGACAGACTGACTGAATAAGGATGACTGACAGACTGACTGAATAAGGCTGACTGACTGACTGACTGACAGACTGACTGAATAAGGCTGACCGACTGACTGACTGCCTGACTGACTGACTGACTGAATGACTGACTGACTGACTGACCGAGACTGACTGACTGACTGACTGAGACTGGACTGGACTGACTGACTGACTGACTGACTGAGACTGACTGACTGCTTTAGTGACTAACTGACTGCACAGGACTGACCGATTGACTGACTGACTGACTGCCTGACTGACTGACTGACTGAATGACTGACTGACTGAGACTAAATGACTGACTGCTTGACTGACTGGCTGAAGGACTAACTGACTGACTGAGTGACTGACTGACTGGACTGACTGACTGAGACTGAATGACTGAGTGCTTGACTGATTGACTGTCAGACTGACTGACTGACTTCGCAAAAGGGAAAAATAAAAATAAAAGAATTATAAAATTAGAAAAAAATATTTGCATTTAAGATTTCCTTTCCGGCTGGGATTTAAACCCAGGGCGACACTCATGGAAGCCCAACGCTCTCGCCAATATACTATCGGATCTCTGTTGATCGGTGTCTTAATTATAATAAAAACAAAAAATGCACCTTAGTAATTATTGATCTAAAATCTTTGAAATCTAAAGGTCGAATGATTAAACTGAATCAGAATTTTCTTCCGTACATAAATAATCCATATTTGCAAAAGAAAGAAATTGAAAAAAAAAAAGAATCTTCAAATTAGAAGAGAAATATATACATGGAAGATTTTCGTTCCGGCCGGGACTCGAACCCAGTACCACGCGCTTGGAACCCAACGGTCTAGCCATTAGGCTATCGGAGCTCTGTCGATGGAAGTCTTAAATATAATAAAAACAAAAAATGCACCTTGGTAATTATTGATTCAAACACTTTGAAATTTACAGGTCGAATAATTAAACTGACTCAGAATTTTTCTCCCTACATAAATAATCAATATTCGCAAAAGAGAAAAATTAAAAAAAAAAGAAGAAGAAATTTCAAATTAGAAACTAAAAGTATACATTGAAGATTTTCGTTCAGGCTGGGACTCGAACCCAGGGCCACTCGCTTGGAAGCCTAACACTCTAGCCATTAGTCTATGGGAGCTCTGTCGGTGGGAGTTTTAAATATAATAAAAACAAAAAATGCACCTTGGTAATTGTTTATTTAAACACTTTGAAATCTTCGTGTCGAAAAATTAAACTGACTCAGAATTTTCTTCCCTACATAAATAATCAATAATTGCAAAGGAAAGAAATTGAAAAAAAAAGGAATTTTCAAATTAGAAAAGAAATATATACATTGAAGATATTCGCTCTGGCTGGGACTCGAACCCAGGCCACTCACTTGGAAGACCAGCGGTCTAGCCATTAGGCTATCGGAGTTCTGTCGAGCGGAGTCTTACTGACTGACTGATACTGCCTGACTGACAGACTGACTCACTGACTGACTGATACTGACTGACTGACTGACTGACTGACCGAGACTGACTGACTAACTGCCTGACTGACTGAGACTTGACTGACTGACTGACTGACTAACTGACTGACTGAGACTGACTGACTGACTGACTGCTTGACTCTCTGACTGGCTATTTCACTGACTGACTGAATGACTAAATGACTGACTGACACTGACTGACTGACTGCTTGACTACCTGACTGACTGCTTGACTGACTAACTGACTGGACAGGACTGACCGACTGACTGACTGACAGACTGACTGAATAAGGATGACTGACAGACTGACTGAATAAGGCTGACTGACTGACTGACCGACTGACTGACTGCCTGACTGACTGACTGACTGAATGACTGACTGACTGACTGACCGAGACTGACTGACTGAGACTGGACTGGACTGACTGACTGACTGACTGACTGAGACTGACTGACTGCTTTAGTGACTAACTGACTGCACAGGACTGACCGACTGACTGACTGACTGACTGCCTGACTGACTGACTGACTGAATGACTGACTGACTGAGACTAAATGACTGACTGCTTGACTGACTGGCTGAAGGACTAACTGACTGACTGAGTGACTGACTGACTGGACTGACTGACTGAGACTGAATGACTGAGTGCTTGACTGATTGACTGTCAGACTGACTGACTGACTTCGCAAAAAGGAAAAATAAAAAAAAAAGAATTATAAAATTAGAAAAAAATATTTGCATTTAAGATTTCCTTTCCGGCTGGGATTTGAACCCAGGGCGACACTCATGGAAGCCCAACGCTCTCGCCAATATACGATCGGATCTCTGTTGATCGGTGTCCTAATTATAATAAAAACAAAAAATGCACCTTAGTAATTATTGATCTAAAATCTTTGAAATCTAAAGGTCGAATGATTAAACTGACTCAGAATTTTCTTCCGTACATAAATAATCCATATTTGCAAAAGAAAGAAATTGAAAAAAAAAAGAATATTCAAATTAGAAGAGAAATATATACATGGAAGATTTTCGTTCCGGCCGGGACTCGAACCCAGTACCACGCGCTTGGGACCCAACGGTCTGGCCATTAGGCTATCGGAGCTCTGTCGATGGAAGTCTTAAATATAATAAAAACAAAAAATGCACCTTGGTAATTATTGATTCAAACACTTTGAAATTTACAGGTCGAATAATTAAACTGACTCAGAATTTTTCTCCCTACATAAATAATCAATATTCGCAAAAGAGAAAAATTAAAAAAAAAAGAAGAAGAAATTTCAAATTAGAAACTAAAAGTATACATTGAAGATTTTCGTTCAGGCTGGGACTCGAACCCAGGGCCACTCGCTTGGAAGCCTAACACTCTAGCCATTAGTCTATGGGAGTTCTGTCGGTAGGAGTTTTAAATATAATAAAAACAAAAAATGCACCTTGGTAATTGTTTATTTAAACACTTTGAAATCTTCGTGTCGAAAAATTAAACTGACTCAGAATTTTCTTCCCTACATAAATAATCAATAATTGCAAAGGAAAGAAATTGAAAAAAAAAAGAATTTTCAAATTAGAAAAGAAATATATACATTGAAGACATTCGCTCCGGCTGGGACTCGAACCCAGGCCACTCGCTTGGAAGACCAGCGGTCTAGCCATTAGGCTATCGGAGTTCCGTCGAGCGGAGTCTTACTGCCTGACTGATACTGCCTGACTGACAGACTGACTCACTGACTGACTGATACTGACTGACTGACTCACTGACTGACCGAGACTGACTGACTAACTGCCTGACTGACTGAGACTGGACTGACTGACTGACTGACTGACTGACTGACTGACTGAGACTGACTGACTGACTGCTTGACTCTCTGACTGGCTATTTCACTGACTGACTGAATGACTAAATGACTGACTGACACTGACTGACTGACTGCTTGACTACCTGACTGACTGCTTGACTGACCAACTGACTGGACAGGACTGACCGACTGACTGACTGACAGACTGACTGAATAAGGATGACTGACAGACTGACTGAATAAGGCTGACTGACTGACTGACTGACAGACTGACTGAATAAGGCTGACCGACTGACTGACTGCCTGACTGACTGACTGACTGAATGACTGACTGACTGACTGACCGAGACTGACTGACTGACTGACTGAGACTGGACTGGACTGACTGACTGACTGACTGACTGACTGAGACTGACTGACTGCTTTACTGACTAACTGACTGCACAGGACTGACCGACTGACTGACTGACTGACTGCCTGACTGACTGACTGACTGAATGACTGACTGACTGAGACTAAATGACTGACTGCTTGACTGACTGGCTGAAGGACTAACTGACTGACTGAGTGACTGACTGACTGGACTGACTGACTGAGACTGAATGACTGAGTGCTTGACTGATTGACTGTCAGACTGACTGACTGACTTCGCAAAAGGGAGAAATAAAAAAAAAAGAATTATAAAATTAGAAAAAAATATTTGCATTTAAGATTTCCTTTCCGGCCGGGACTCGAACCCAGTACCACGCGCTAGGAACCCAACGGTCTAGCCATTAGGCTATCGGAGCTCTGTCGATGGAAGTCTTAAATATAATAAAAACAAAAAATGCACCTTGGTAATTATTGATTCAAACACTTTGAAATTTACAGGTTGAATAATTAAACTGACTCAGAATTTTTCTCCCTACATAAATAATCAATATTCGCAAAAGAGAAAAATTAAAAAAAAAGAAGAAGAAATTTCAAATTAGAAACTAAAAGTATACATTGAAGAGTTTCGTTCAGGCTGGGACTCGAACCCAGGGCCACTCGCTTGGAAGCCTACCACTCTAGCCATTAGTCTATGGGAGCTCTGTCGGTGGGAGTTTTAAATATAATAAAAACAAAAAATGCACCTTGGTAATTGTTTATTTAAACACTTTGAAATCTTCGTGTCGAAAAATTAAACTGACTCAGAATTTTCTTCCCTACATAAATAATCAATAATTGCAAAGGAAAGAAATTGAAAAAAAAAAGAATTTTCAAATTAGAAAAGAAATATATACATTGAAGATATTCGCTCCGGCTGGGACTCGAACCCAGGCCACTCGCTTGGAAGGCCAGCGGTCTAGCCATTAGGCTATCGCAGTTCTGTCGAACGGAGTCTTACTGCCTGACTGATACTGCCTGACTGACAGACTGACTCACTGACTGACTGATACTGACTGACTGACTCACTGACTGACCGAGACTGACTGACTAACTGCCTGACTGACTGAGACTCGACTGACTGACTGACTGACTGACTAACTGACTGACTGAGACTGACTGACTGACTGACTGACTGACTAACTGACTGACTGAGACTGACTGACTGACTGCTTGACTCTCTGACTGGCTATTTCACTGACTGACTGAATGACTAAATGACTGACTGACACTGACTGACTGACTGCTTGACTACCTGACTGACTGCTTGACTGACTAACTGACTGGACAGGACTGACCGACTGACTGACTGACAGACTGACTGAATAAGGATGACTGACAGACTGACTGAATAAGGCTGACTGACTGACTGACAGACAGACTGACTGAATAAGGCTGACCGACTGACTGACTGCCTGACTGACTGACTGAATGACTGACTGACTGACTGAGACTGGACTGGACTGACTGACTGACTGACTGACTGAGACTGACTGACTGCTTTAGTGACTAACTGACTGCACAGGACTGACCGACTGACTGACTGACTGACTGCCTGACTGACTGACTGACTGAATGACTGACTGGCTGAGACTAAATGACTGACTGCTTGACTGACTGGCTGAAGGACTAACTGACTGACTGAGTGACTGACTGACTGGACTGACTGACTGAGACTGAATGACTGAGTGCTTGACTGATTGACTGTCAGACTGACTGACTGACTTCGCAAAAGGGAAAAATAAAAAAAAAAGAATTAAAAAATTAGAAAAAAATATTTGCATTTAAGATTTCCATTCCGGCTGGGATTTGAACCCAGGGCGACACTCATGGAAGCCCAACGCTCTCGCCAATATACTATCGGATCTCTGTTGATCGGTGTCTTAATTATAATAAAAACAAAAAATGCACCTTAGTAATTATTGATCTAAAATCTTTGAAATCTAAAGGTCGAATGATTAAACTGACTCAGAATTTTCTTCCGTACATAAATAATCCATATTTGCAAAAGAAAGAAATTGAAAAAAAAAGAATCTTCAAATTAGAAGAGAAATATATACATGGAAGATTTTCGTTCCGGCCGGGACTCGAACCCAGTACCACGCGTTTGGAACCCAACGGTCTAGCCATTAGGCTATCGGAGCTCTATCGATGGAAGTCTTAAATATAATAAAAACAAAAAATGCACCTTGGTAATTATTGATTCAAACACTTTGAAATTTACAAGTCGAATAATTAAACTGACTCAGAATTTTTCTCCCTTCATAAATAATCAATATTCGCAAAAGAGAAAAATTAAAAAAAAAAAAGAAGAAGAAATTTCAAATTAGAAACTAAAAGTATACATTGAAGATTTTCGTTCAGGCTGGGACTCGAACCCAGGGCCACTCGCTTGGAAGCCTAACACTCTAGCCATTAGTCTATGGGAGCTCTGTCGGTGGGAGTTTTAAATATAATAAAAACAAAAAATGCACCTTGGTAATTGTTTATTTAAACACTTTGAAATCTTCGTGTCGAAAAATTAAACTGACTCAGAATTTTCTTCCCTACATAAATAATCAATAATTGCAAAGGAAAGAAATTGAAAAAAAAAAAAGAATTTTCAAATTAGAAAAGAAATATATACATTGAAGATATTCGCTCCGGCTGGGACTCGAACCCAGGCCACTCGCTTGGAAGACCAGCGGTCTAGCCATTAGGCTATCGGAGTTCTGTCGAGCGGAGTCTTACTGCCTGACTGATAGTGACTGACTGACTCACTGACTGACCGAGACTGACTGACTAACTGCCTGACTGACTGAGACTGGACTGACTGACTGACTGACTGACTGACTGACTAACTGACTGACTGAGACTGACTGACTGACTGCTTGACTCTCTGACTGGCTATTTCACTGACTGGCTGAATGACTAAATGACTGACTGACACTGACTGACTGACTGCTTGACAACCTGACTGACTGCTTGACTGACTAACTGACTGGACAGGACTGACCGACTGACTGACTGACAGACTGACTGAATAAGGATGACTGACAGACTGACTGAATAAGGCTGACTGACTGACTGACTGACAGACTGACTGAATAAGGCTGACCGACTGACTGACTGCCTGACTGACTGACTGACTGAATGACTGACTGACCGAGACTGACTGACTGACTGACTGAGACTGGACTGGACTGACTGACTGACTGACTGACTGAGACTGACTGACTGCTTTAGTGACTAACTGACTGCACAGGACTGACCGACTGACTGACTGACTGACTGCCTGACTGACTGACTGACTGAATGACTGACTGACTGAGACTAAATGACTGACTGCTTGACTGACTGGCTGAAGGACTATCTGACTGACTGAGTTACTGACTGACTGGACTGACTGACTGAGACTGAATGACTGAGTGCTTGACTGATTGACTGTCAGACTGACTGACTGACTTCGCAAAAGGGAAAAATAAAAAAAAAAGAATTATAAAATTAGAAAAAAATATTTGCATTTAAGATTTCCTTTCCGGCTGGGATTTGAACCCAGGGCGACACTCATGGAAGCCCAACGCTCTCGCCAATATACTATCGGATCTCTGTTGATCGGTGTCTTAATTATAATAAAAACAAAAAATGCACCTTAGTAATTATTGATCTAAAATCTTTGAAATCTAAAGGTCGAATGATTAAACTGACTCAGAATTTTCTTCCGTACATAAATAATCCATATTTGCAAAAGAAAGAAATTGAAAAAAAAAAGAATCTTCAAATTAGAAGAGAAATATATACATGGAAGATTTTCGTTCCGGCCGGGACTCGAACCCAGTACCACGCGCTTGGAACCCAACGGTCTAGCCATTAGGCTATCGGAGCTCTGTCGATGGAAGTCTTAAATATAATAAAAACTAAAAATGCACCTTGGTAATTATTGATTCAAACTTTTTGAAATTTACAGGTCGAATAATTAAACTGACTCAGAATTTTTCTCCCTACATAAATAATCAATAATAATTTCAAAGGAAAGAAATTGAAAAAAAAAGAATTTTCAAATTAGAAAAGAAATATATACATTGAAGATATTCGCTCCGGCTGGGACTCGAACCCAGGCCACTCGCTTGGAAGACCAGCGGTCTAGCCATTAGGCTATCGGAGTTCTGTCGAGCGGAGTCTTACTGCCTGACTGATACTGCCTGACTGACAGACTGACTCACTGACTGACTGACTGAGACTGGACTGACTCACTGACTGACCGAGACTGACTGACTAACTGCCTGACTGACTGAGACTGGACTGACTGACTGACTGACTGACTAACTGACTGACTGAGACTGACTGACTGACTGCTTGACTCTCTGACTGGCTATTTCACTGACTGACTGAATGACTAAATGACTGACTGACACTGACTGACTGACTGCTTGACTACCTGACTGACTGCTTGACTGACTAACTGACTGGACAGGACTGACCGACTGACTGACTGACAGACTGACTGAATAAGGCTGACCGACTGACTGACTGCCTGACTGACTGACTGACTGAATGACTGACTGACTTACTGACTGAGACTGGACTGGACTGACTGACTGACTGACTGACTGAGACTGACTGACTGCTTTAGTGACTAACTGACTGCACAGGACTGACCGACTGACTGACTGACTGACTGCCTGACTGACTGACTGACTGAATGACTGACTGACTGAGACTAAATGACTGACTGCTTGACTGACTGGCTGAAGGACTAACTGACTGACTGAGTGACTGACTGACTGGACTGACTGACTGAGACTGAATGACTGAGTGCTTGACTGATTGACTGTCAGACTGACTGACTGACTTCGCAAAAGGGAAAAATTAAAAAAAAGAATTATAAAATTAGAAAAAAATATTTGCATTTAAGATTTCCTTTCCGGCTGGGATTTGAACCCAGGGCGACACTCATGGAAGTCCAACGCTCTCGCCAATATACTATCGGATCTCTGTTGATCGGTGTCTTAATTATAATAAAAACAAAAAATGCACCTTAGTAATTATTGATCTAAAATCTTTGAAATCTAAAGGTCGAATGATTAAACTGACTCAGAATTTTCTTCCGTACATAAATAATCCATATTTGCAAAAGAAAGAAATTGAAAAAAAAAAGAATCTTCAAATTAGAAGAGAAATATATACATGGAAGATTTTCGTTCCGGCCGGGACTCGAACCCAGTACCACGCGCTTGGAACCCAACGGTCTAGCCATTAGGCTATCGGAGCTCTGTCGATGGAAGTCTTAAATATAATAAAAACTAAAAATGCACCTTGGTAATTATTGATTCAAACACTTTGAAATTTATAGGTCGAATAATTAAACTGACTCAGAATTTTTCTCCCTACATAAATAATCAATATTCGCAAAAGAGAAAAATTAAAAAAAAAAAAAGAAGAAGAAATTTCAAATTAGAAACTAAAAGTATACATTGAAGATTTTCGTTCAGGCTGGGACTCGAACCCAGGGCCACTCGCTTGGAAGCCTAACACTCTAGCCATTAGTCTATGGGCGCTCTGTCGGTGGGAGTTTTAAATATAATAAAAACAAAAATGCACCTTGGTAATTGTTTATTTAAACGCTTTGAAATCTTCGTGTCGAAAAATTAAACTGACTCAGAATTTTCTTCCCTACATAAATAATCAATAATTGCAAAGGAAAGAAATTGAAAAAAAAAAGAATTTTCAAATTAGAAAAGAAATATATACATTGAAGACATTCGCTCCGGCTGGGACTCGAACCCAGGCCACTCGCTTGGAAGACCAGCGGTCTAGCCATTAGGCTATCGGAGTTCTGTCGAGCGGAGTCTTACTGCCTGACTGATACTGCCTGACTGACAGACTGACTCACTGACTGACTGACTCACTGACTGACCGAGACTGACTGACTAACTGCCTGACTGACTGAGACTGGACTGACTGACTGACTGACTGACTGACTAACTGACTGACTGAGACTGACTGACTGACTGCTTGACTCTCTGACTGGCTATTTCACTGACTGACTGAATGACTAAATGACTGACTGACACTGACTGACTGACTGCTTGACTACCTGACTGACTGCTTGACTGACTAACTGACTGGACAGGACTGACCGACTGACTGACTGACAGACTGACTGAATAAGGATGACTGACAGACTGACTGAATAAGGCTGACTGACTGACTGACTGAATAAGGCTGACCGACTGACTGACTGCCTGACTGACTGACTGACTGACTGAATGACTGACTGACTGACTGACCGAGACTGACTGACTGACTGACTGAGACTGGACTGGACTGACTGACTGACTGACTGACTGAGACTTACTGACTGCTTTAGTGACTAACTGACTGCACAGGACTGACCGACTGACTGACTGACTGACTGCCTGACTGACTGACTGACTGAATGACTGACTGACTGAGACTAAATGACTGACTGCTTGACTGACTGGCTGAAGGACTAACTGACTGACTGAGTGACTGACTGACTGGACTGACTGACTGAGACTGAATGACTGAGTGCTTGACTGATTGACTGTCAGACTGACTGACTGACTTCGCAAAAGGGAAAAATAAAAAAAAAGAATTATAAAATTAGAAAAAAATATTTGCATTTAAGATTTCCTTTCCGGCTGGGATTTGAACCCAGGGCGACACTCATGGAAGCCCAACGCTCTCGCCAATATACTATCGGATCTCTGTTGATCGGTGTCTTAATTATAATAAAAACAAAAAATGCACCTTAGTAATTATTGATCTAAAATCTTTGAAATCTAAAGGTCGAATGATTAAACTGACTCAGAATTTTCTTCCGTACATAAATAATCCATATTTGCAAAAGAAAGAAATTGAAAAAAAAAAGAATCTTCAAATTAGAAGAGAAATATATACATGGAAGATTTTCGTTCCGGCCGGGACTCGAACCCAGTACCACGCGCTTGGAACCCAACGGTCTAGCCATTAGGCTATCGGAGCTCTGTCGATGGAAGTCTTAAATATAATAAAAACTAAAAATGCACCTTGGTAATTATTGATTCAAACACTTTGAAATTTATAGGTCGAATAATTAAACTGACTCAGAATTTTTCTCCCTACATAAATAATCAATATTCGCAAAAGAGAAAAATTAAAAAAAAAAGAAGAAGAAATTTCAAATTAGAAACTAAAAGTATACATTGAAGATTTTCGTTCAGGCTGGGACTCGAACCCAGGGCCACTCGCTTGGAAGCCTAACACTCTAGCCATTAGTCTATGGGCGCTCTGTCGGTGGGAGTTTTAAATATAATAAAAACAAAAATGCACCTTGGTAATTGTTTATTTAAACGCTTTGAAATCTTCGTGTCGAAAAATTAAACTGACTCAGAATTTTCTTCCCTACATAAATAATCAATAATTGCAAAGGAAAGAAATTGAAAAAAAAAAGAATTTTCAAATTAGAAAAGAAATATATACATTGAAGACATTCGCTCCGGCTGGGACTCGAACCCAGGCCACTCGCTTGGAAGACCAGCGGTCTAGCCATTAGGCTATCGGAGTTCTGTCGAGCGGAGTCTTACTGCCTGACTGATACTGCCTGACTGACAGACTGACTCACTGACTGACTGACTCACTGACTGACCGAGACTGACTGACTAACTGCCTGACTGACTGAGACTGGACTGACTGACTGACTGACTGACTGACTAACTGACTGACTGAGACTGACTGACTGACTGCTTGACTCTCTGACTGGCTATTTCACTGACTGACTGAATGACTAAATGACTGACTGACACTGACTGACTGACTGCTTGACTACCTGACTGACTGCTTGACTGACTAACTGACTGGACAGGACTGACCGACTGACTGACTGACAGACTGACTGAATAAGGATGACTGACAGACTGACTGAATAAGGCTGACTGACTGACTGACTGAATAAGGCTGACCGACTGACTGACTGCCTGACTGACTGACTGACTGACTGAATGACTGACTGACTGACTGACCGAGACTGACTGACTGACTGACTGAGACTGGACTGGACTGACTGACTGACTGACTGACTGAGACTTACTGACTGCTTTAGTGACTAACTGACTGCACAGGACTGACCGACTGACTGACTGACTGACTGCCTGACTGACTGACTGACTGAATGACTGACTGACTGAGACTAAATGACTGACTGCTTGACTGACTGGCTGAAGGACTAACTGACTGACTGAGTGACTGACTGACTGGACTGACTGACTGAGACTGAATGACTGAGTGCTTGACTGATTGACTGTCAGACTGACTGACTGACTTCGCAAAAGGGAAAAATAAAAAAAAAGAATTATAAAATTAGAAAAAAATATTTGCATTTAAGATTTCCTTTCCGGCTGGGATTTGAACCCAGGGCGACACTCATGGAAGCCCAACGCTCTGGCCAATATACTATCGGATCTCTGTTGATCGGTGTCTTAATTATAATAAAAACAAAAAATGCACCTTAGTAATTATTGATCTAAAATCTTTGAAATCTAAAGGTCGAATGATTAAAGTGACTCAGAATTTTCTTCCGTACATAAATAATCCATATTTGCAAAAGAAAGAAATTGAAAAAAAAAAGAATCTTCAAATTAGAAGAGAAATATATACATGGAAGATTTTCGTTCCGGCCGGGACTCGAACCCAGTACCACGCGCTTGGAACCCAACGGTCTAGCCATTAGGTTATCGGAGCTCTGTCGATGGAAGTCTTAAATATAATAAAAACAAAAAATGCACCTTGGTAATTATTGATTCAAACACTTTGAAATTTACAGGTCGAATAATCAAACTGACGCAGAATTTTTCTCCCTACATAAATAATCAATATTCGCAAAAGAGAAAAATTAAAAAAAAAAGAAGAAGAAATTTCAAATTAGAAACTAAAAGTATACATTGAAGATTTTCGTTCGGGCTGGGACTCGAACCCAGGGCCACTCGCTTGGAAGCCTAACACTCTAGCCATTAGTCTATTGCAGCTCTGTCGGTGGGAGTTTTAAATATAATAAAAACAAAAAATGCACCTTGGTAATTGTTTATTTAAAAATTTTGAAATCTTTGTGTCGAAAAATTAAACTGACTCAGAATTTTCTTCCCTACATAAATAATCAATAATTGCAAAGGAAAGAAATTGAAAAAAAAAAGAATTTTCAAATTAGAAAAGAAATATATACATTGAAGATATTCGCTCCGGCTGGGACTCGAACCCAGGCCACTCGCTTGGAAGACCAGCGGTCTAGCCATTAGGCTATCGGAGTTCTGTCGAGCGGAGTCTTACTGCCTGACTGATACTGCCTGACTGACAGACTGACTCACTGACTGACTGATACTGACTGACTGACTCACTGACTGACCGAGACTGACTGACTAACTGCCTGACTGACTGAGACTGGACTGACTCACTGACTGACCGAGACTGACTGACTAACTGCCTGACTGACTGAGACTGGACTGACTGACTGACTGACTGACTGACTGACTGACTGCTTGACTCTCTGACTGGCTATTTCACTGACTGACTGAATGACTAAATGACTGACTGACACTGACTGACTGACTGCTTGACTACCTGACTGACTGCTTGACTGACTAACTGACTGGACAGGACTGACCGACTGACTGACTGACAGACTGACTGAATAAGGCTGACTGACTGACTGACCGACTGACTGACTGAATAAGGCTGACCGACTGACTGACTGCCTGACTGACCGAGACTGACTGACTGACTGACTGAGACTGGACTGGACTGACTGACTGACTGACTGACTGAGACTGACTGACTGCTTTAGTGACTAACTGACTGCACAGGACTGACCGACTGACTGAGACTAAATGACTGACTGCTTGACTGACTGGCTGAAGGACTAACTGACTGACTGAGTGACTGACTGACTGGACTGACTGACTGAGACTGAATGACTGAGTGCTTGACTGATTGACTGTCAGACTGACTGACTGACTTCGCAAAAGGGAAAAATAAAAAAAAAGAATTATAAAATTAGAAAAAAATATTTGCATTTAAGATTTCCTTTCCGGCCGGGACTCGAACCCAGTACCACGCGCTAGGAACCCAACGGTCTAGCCATTAGGCTATCGGAGCTCTGTCGATGGAAGTCTTAAATATAATAAAAACAAAAAATGCACCTTGGTAATTATTGATTCAAACACTTTGAAATTTACAGGTCGAATAATTAAACTGACTCAGAATTTTTCTCCCTACATAAATAATCAATATTCGCAAAAGAGAAAAATTAAAAAAAAGAAGAAGAAATTTCAAATTAGAAACTAAAAGTATACATTGAAGATTTTCGTTCAGGCTGGGACTCGAACCCAGGGCCACTCGCTCGGAAGCCTAACACTATAGCCATTAGTCTATGGGAGCTCTGTCGGTGGGAGTTTTAAATATAATAAAAACAAAAAATGCACCTTGGTAATTGTTTATTTAAACACTTTGAAATCTTCGTGTCGAAAAATTAAACTGACTCAGAATTTTCTTCCCTACATAAATAATCAATAATTGCCAAGGAAAGAAATTGAAAAAAAAAAGAATTTTCAAATTAGAAAAGAAATATATACATTGAAGATATTCGCTCCGGCTGGGACTCGAACCCAGACCACTCGCTTGGAAGACCAGCGGTCTAGCCATTAGGCTATCGGAGTTCTGTCGAGCGGAGTCTTACTGCCTGACTGATACTGCCTGACTGACAGACTGACTCACTGACTGACCGAGACTGACTGACTAACTGCCTGACTGACTGAGACTGGACTGACTCACTGACTGACCCAGACTGACTGACTAACTGCCTGACTGACTGAGACTGGACTGACTGACTGACTGACTGACTGACTGACTAACTGACTGACTAACTGACTGACTGAGACTGACTGACTGACTGCTTGACTCTCTGACTGGTTATTTCACTGACTGACTGAATGACTAAATGACTGACTGACACTGACTGACTGACTGCTTGACTACCTGACTGACTGCTTGACTGACTAACTGACTGGACAGGACTGACCGACTGACTGACTGACAGACTGACTGAATAAGGATGACTGACAGACTGACTGAATAAGGCTGACTGACTGACTGACTGACAGACTGACTGAATAAGGCTGACCGACTGACTGACTGCCTGACTGACTGACTGACTGACTGACCGAGACTGACTGACTGACTGACTGAGACTGGACTGGACTGACTGACTGACTGACTGACTGACTGAGACTGACTGACTGCTTTAGTGACTAACTGACTGCACAGGACTGACCGACTGACTGACTGACTGCCTGACTGAATGACTGACTGACTGAGACTAAATGACTGACTGCTTGGCTGACTGGCTGAAGGACTAACTGACTGACTGAGTGACTGACTGACTGGACTGACTGACTGAGACTGAATGACTGAGTGCTTGACTGATTGACTGTCAGACTGACTGACTGACTTCGCAAAAGGGAAAAATAAAAAAAAGAATTTTCAAATTAGAAAAAAATATTTGCATTTAAGATTTCCTTTCCGGCCGGGACTCGAACCCAGTACCACGCGCTAGGAACCCAACGGTCTAGCCATTAGGCTATCGGAGCTCTGTCGATGGAAGTCTTAAATATAATAAAAACAAAAAATGCACCTTGGTAATTATTGATTCAAACACTTTGAAATTTACAGGTCGAATAATTAAACTGACTCAGAATTTTTCTCCCTACATAAATAATCAATGTTCGCAAAAGAGAAAAATTTAAAAAAAAGAAGAAGAAATTTCAAATTAGAAACTAAAAGTATACATTGAAGATTTTCGTTCAGGCTGGGACTCGAACCCAGGGCCACTCGCTCGGAAGCCTAACACTCTAGCCATTAGTCTATGGGAGCTCTGTCGGTGGGAGTTTTAAATATAATAAAAACAAAAAATGCACCTTGGTAATTGTTTATTTAAACACTTTGAAATCTTCGTGTCGAAAAATTAAACTGACGCAGAATTTTCTTCCCTACATAAATAATCAATAATTGCAAAGGAAAGAAATTGAAAAAAAAAGAATTTTCAAATTAGAAAAGAAATATATACATTGAAGATATTCGCTCCGGCTGGGACTCGAACCCAGGCCACTCGCTTGGAAAACCAGCGGTCTAGCCATTAGGCTATCGGAGTTCTGTCGAGCGGAGTCTTACTGCCTGACTGATACTGCCTGACTGACTCACTGACTGACCGAGACTGACTGACTAACTGCCTGACTGATACTGACTGACTGACTCACTGACTGACCGAGACTGACTGACTAACTGCCTGACTGACTGAGACTGGACTGACTGACTGACTGACTGACTGACTGACTAACTGACTGACTGAGACTGACTGACTGACTGCTTGACTCTCTGACTGGCTATTTCACTGACTGACTGAATGACTAAATGACTGACTGACACTGACTGACTGACTGCTTGACTACCTGACTGACTGCTTGACTGACTAACTGACTGGACAGGACTGACCGACTGACTGACTGACAGACTGACTGAATAAGGATGACTGACAGACTGACTGAATAAGGCTGACTGACTGACTGACTGACAGACTGACTGAATAAGGCTGACCGACTGACTGACTGCCTGACTGACTGACTGACTGAATGACTGACTGACTGACTGACCGAGACTGACTGACTGACTGACTGAGACTGGACTGGACTGACTGACTGACTGACTGACTGAGACTGACTGACTGCTTTAGTGACTAACTGACTGCACAGGACTGACTGACTCACTGACTGCCTGACTGACTGACTGACTGAATGACTGACTGACTGAGACTAAATGACTGACTGCTTGACTGACTGGCTGAAGGACTAACTGACTGACTGAGTGACTGACTGACTGGACTGACTGACTGAGACTGAATGACTGAGTGCTTGACTGATTGACTGTCAGACTGACTGACTGACTTCGCAAAAGGGAAAAATAAAAAAAAAGAATTATAAAATTAGAAAAAAATATTTGCATTTAAGATTTCCTTTCCGGCCGGGACTCGAACCCAGTACCACACGCTAGGAACCCAACGGTCTAGCCATTAGGCTATCGGAGCTCTGTCGATGGAAGTCTTAAATATAATAAAAACAAAAAATGCACCTTGGTAATTATTGATTCAAACACTTTGAAATTTACAGGTCGAATAATTAAACTGACTCAGAATTTTTCTCCCTACATAAATAATCAATATTCGCAAAAGAGAAAAATTAAAAAAAAAAGAAGAAGAAATTTCAAATTAGAAACTAAAAGTATACATTGAAGATTTTCGTTCAGGCTGGGACTCGAACCCAGGGCCACTCGCTTGGAAGCCTAACACTCTAGCCATTAGTCTATGGGAGCTCTGTCGTTGGGAGTTTTAAATATAATAAAAACAAAAAATGCACCTTGGTAATTGTTTATTTAAACACTTTGAAATCTTCGTGTCGAAAATTTAAACTGACTCAGAATTTTCTTCCCTACATAAATAATCAATAATTGCAAAGGAAAGAAATTGAAAAAAAAAGAATTTTCAAATTAGAAAAGTAATATATACATTGAAGATATTCGCTCCGGCTGGGACACGAACCCAGGCCACTCGCTTGGAAGACCAGCGGTCTAGCCATTAGGCTATCGGAGTTCTGTCGAGCGGAGTCTTACTGCCTGACTGATACTGCCTGACTGACAGACTGACTCACTGACTGACTGATACTGACTGACTGACTCACTGACTGACCGAGACTGACTGACTAACTGCCTGACTGACTGAGACTGGACTGACTGACTGACTGACTGACTGACTAACTGACTGACTGAGACTGACTGACTGACTGCTTGACTCTCTGACTGGCTATTTCACTGACTGACTGAATGACTAAATGACTGACTGACACTGACTGACTGACTGCTTGACTACCTGACTGACTGCTTGACTGACTAACTGACTGGACAGGACTGACCGAATGACTGACTGACAGACTGACTGAATAAGGATGACTGACAGACTGACTGAATAAGGCTGACTGACTGACTGACTGACAGACTGACTGAATAAGGCTGACCGACTGACTGACTGCCTGCCTGACTGACTGACTGAATGACTGACTGCCTGACTGACTGACTGACTGAATGACTGACTGACTGACTGACCGAGACTGACTGACTGACTGACTGAGACTGGACTGGACTGACTGACTGACTGACTGACTGAGACTGACTGACTGCTTTAGTGACTAACTGACTGCACAGGACTGACCGACTGACTGACTGCCTGACTGACTGACTGACTGAATGACTGACTGACTGAGACTAAATGACTGACTGCTTGACTGACTGGCTGAAGGACTAACTGACTGACTGAGTGACTGACTGACTGGACTGACTGACTTAGACTGAATGACTGAGTGCTTGAGTGATTGACTGTCAGACTGACTGACTGACTTCGCAAAAGGGAAAAATAAAAAAAAAAGAATTATAAAATTAGAAAAAAATATTTGCATTTAAGATTTCCTTTCCGGCCGGGACTCGAACCCAGTACCACGCGCTAGGAACCCAACGGTCTAGCCATTAGGCTATCGGAGCTCTGTCGATGGAAGTCTTAAATATAATAAAAACAAAAAATGCACCTTGGTAATTATTGATTCAAACACTTTGAAATTTACAGGTCGAATAATTAAACTGACTCAGAATTTTTCTCCCTACATAAATAATCAATATTCGCAAAAGAGAAAAATTAAAAAAAAAAGAAGAAGAAATTTCAAATTAGAAACTAAAAGTATACATTGATGATTTTCGTTCAGGCTGGGACTCGAACCCAGGGCCACTCGCTTGGAAGCCTAACACTCTAGCCATTAGTCTATGGGAGCTCTGTCGGTGGGAGTTTTAAATATAATAAAAACAAAAAATGAACCTTGGTAATTGTTTATTTAAACACTTTGAAATCTTCGTGTCGAAAAATTAAACTGACTCAGAATTTTCTTCCCTACATAAATAATCAATAATTGCAAAGGAAAGAAATTGAAAAAAAAAAAGAATTTTCAAATTAGAAAAGAAATATATTCATTGAAGATATTCGCTCCGGCTGGGACTCGAACCCAGGCCACTCGCTTGGAAGACCAGCGGTCTAGCCATTAGGCTATCGGAGTTCTGTCGAGCGGAGTCTTACTGCCTGACTGATACTGCCTGACTGACAGACTGACTCACTGACTGACTGATACTGACTGACTGACTCACTGACTGACCGAGACTGACTGACTAACTGCCTGACTGACTGAGACTGGACTGACTGACTGACTGACTGACTGACTGACTGACTAACTGACTGACTGAGACTGACTGACTGACTGCTTGACTCTCTGACTGGCTATTTCACTGAATGACTGAATGACTAAATGACTGACTGACACTGACTGACTGACTGCTTGACTACCTGACTGACTGCTTGACTGACTAACTGACTGGACAGGACTGACCGACTGACTGACTGACAGACTGACTGAATAAGGATGACTGACAGACTGACTGAATAAGGCTGACTGACTGACTGACTGAATAAGGCTGACCGACTGACTGACTGCCTGATTGACTGACTGAATGACTGACTGACTGACTGACCGAGACTGACTGACTGACTGACTGAGACTGGACTGGACTGACTGACTGACTGAGACTGAATGACTGCTTTAGTGACTAACTGACTGCACAGGACTGACCGACTGACTGACTGACTGACTGCCTGACTGACTGACTGACTGAATGACTGACTGACTGAGACTAAATGACTGACTGCTTGACTGACTGGCTGAAGGACTAACTGACTGACTGAGTGACTGACTGACTGGACTGACTGACTGAGACTGAATGACTGAGTGCTTGACTGATTGACTGTCAGACTGACTGACTGACTTCGCAAAAGGGAAAAATAAAAAAAAAAGAATTATAAAATTAGAAAAAAATATTTGCATTTAAGATTTCCTTTCCGGCTGGGATTTGAACCCAGGGCGACACTCATGGAAGCCCAACGCTCTCGCCAATATACTATCGGATCTCTGTTGATCGGTGTCTTAATTATAATAAAAACAAAAAATGCACCTTAGTAATTATTGATCTAAAATCTTTGAAATCTAAAGGTCGAATGATTAAACTGACTCAGAATTTTCTTCCGTACATAAATAATCCATATTTGCAAAAGAAAGAAATTGAAAAAAAAAAGAATTTTCAAATTAGAAGATAAATATATACATGGGAGATTTTCGTTCCGGCCGGGACTCGAACCCAGTACCACGCGCTTGGAACCCAACGGTCTAGCCATTAGGCTATCGGAGCTCTGTCGATGGAAGTCTTAAATATAATAAAAACAAAAAATGCACCTTGGTAATTATTGATTCAAACACTTTGAAATTTACAGGTCGAATAATTAAACTGACTCAGAATTTTTCTCCCTACATAAATAATCAATATTCGCAAAAGAGAAAAATTTAAAAAAAAAAGAATAAGAAATTTCAAATTAGAAACTAAAAGTATACATTGAAGATTTTCGTTCAGGCTGGTACTCGAACCCAGGGCCACTCGCTTGGAAACCTAACACTCTAGCCATTAGTCTATGGGAGCTCTGTCGGTGGGAGTTTTAAATATAATAAAAACAAAAAATGCACCTTGGTAATTGTTTATTTAAACACTTTGAAATCTTCGTGTCGAAAAATTAAACTGACTCAGAATTTTCTTCCCTACATAAATAATCAATAATTGCAAAGGAAAGAAATTGAAAAAAAAAGAATTTTCAAATTTGAAAAGAAATATATACATTGAAGATATTCGCTCCGGCTGGGACTCGAACCCAGGCCACTCGCTTGGAAGACCAGCGGTCTAGCCATTAGGCTATCGGAGTTCTGTCGAGCGGAGTCTTACTGCCTGACTGATACTGCCTGACTGACAGACTGACTCACTGACTGACTGATACTGACTGACTGACTCACTGACTGACCGAGACTGACTGACTAACTGCCTGACTGACTGAGACTATACTGACTGACTGACTGACTGACTGAGACTGACTGACTGACTGCTTGACTCTCTGACTGGCTATTTCACTGACTGACTGAATGACTAAATGACTGACTGACACTGACTGACTGACTGCTTGACTACCTGACTGACTGCTTGACTGACTAACTGACTGGACAGGACTGACCGACTGACTGACTGACAGACTGACTGAATAAGAATGACTGACAGACTGACTGAATAAGGCTGACTGACTGACTGACTGACAGACTGACTGAATAAGGCTGACCGACTGACTGACTGCCTGACTGACTGACTGACTGAATGACTGACTGACTGACTGACCGAGACTGACTGACTGACTGACTGAGACTGGACTGGACTGACTGACTGACTGACTGACTGAGACTGACTGACTGCTTTAGTGACTAACTGACTGCACAGGACTGACCGACTGACTGACTGACTGACTGCCTGACTGACTGACTGACTGAATGACTGACTGACTGATACTAAATGACTGACTGCTTGACTGACTGGCTGAAGGACTAACTGACTGACTGAGTGATTGACTGACTGGACTGACTGACTGAGACTGAATGACTGAGTGCTTGACTGATTGACTGTCAGACTGACTGACTGACTTCGCAAAAGGGAAAAATAAAAAAAAAGAATTATAAAATTAGAAAAAAAATATTTGCATTTAAGATTTCCTTTCCGGCCGGGACTCGAACCCAGTACCACGCGCTAGGAACCCAACGGTCTAGCCATTAGGCTATCGGAGCTCTGTCGATGGAAGTCTTAAATATAATAAAAACAAAAAATGCACCTTGGTAATTATTGATTCAAACACTTTGAAATATACAGGTCGAATAATTAAACTGACTCAGAATTTTTCTCCCTACATAAATAATCAATATTCGCAAAAGAGAAAAATTTAAAAAAAAAGAAGAAGAAATTTCAAATTAGAAACTAAAAGTATACATTGAAGATTTTCGTTCAGGCTGGGACTCGAACCCAGGGCCACTCGCTTGGAAGCCTAACACTCTAGCCATTAGTCTATGGGAGCTCTGTCGGTGGGAGTTTTAAATATAATAAAAACAAAAAATGCACCTTGGTAATTGTTTATTTAAACACTTTGAAATCTTCGTGTCGAAAAATTAAACTGACTCAGAATTTTCTTCCCTACATAAATAATCAATAATTGCAAAGGAAAGAAATTGAAAAAAAAAAGAATTTTCAAATTAGAAAAGAAATATATACAATGAAGATATTCGCTCCGGCTGGGACTCGAACCCAGGCCACTCGCTTGGAAGACCAGCGGTCTAGCCATTAGGCTATCGGAGTTCTGTCGAGCGGAGTCTTACTGCCTGACTGATACTGCCTGACTGACAGACTGACTCACTGACTGACTGATACTGACTGACTGACTCACTGACTGACCGAGACTGACTGACTAACTGCCTGACTGACTGAGACTGGACTGACTGACTGACTGACTGACTGACTGACTGACTAACTGACTGACTGAGACTGACTGGCTATTTCACTGACTGACTGAATGACTAAATGACTGACTGACACTGACTGACTGACTGCTTGACTACCTGACTGACTGCTTGACTGACTAACTGACTGGACAGGACTGACCGACTGACTGACTGACTGAATAAGGATGACTGACAGACTGACTGAATAAGGCTGACTGACTGACTGACTGACAGACTGACTGAATAAGGTTGACCGACTGCCTGACTGACTGACTGACTGAATGACTGACTGACTGACTGACTGACTGAGACTGGACTGGACTGACTGACTGACTGACTGACTGAGACTGACTGACTGCTTTAGTGACTAACTGACTGCACAGGACTGACCGACGGACTGACTGACTGACTGCCTGACTGACTGACTGACTGAATGACTGACTGACTGAGACTAAATGACTGACTGCTTGACTGACTGGCTGAAGGACTAACTGACTGACTGAGTGACTGACTGACTGGACTGACTGACTGACTTCGCAAAAGGGAAAAATAAAAAAAAAAGAATTATAAAATTAGAAAAAAATATTTGCATTTAAGATTTCCTTTCCGGCTGGATTTGAACCCAGGGCGACACTCATGGAAGCCCAACGCTCTCGCCAATATACTATCGGATCTCTGTTGATCGGTGTCTTAATTATAATAAAAACAAAAAATGCACCTTAGTAATTATTGATCTAAAATCTGTGAAATCTAAAGGTCGAATGATTAAACTGACTCAGAATTTTCTTCCGTACATAAATAATCCATATTTGCAAAAGAAAGAAATTGAAAAAAAAAAGAATCTTCAAATTAGAAGAGAAATATATACATGGAAGATTTTCGTTCCGGCCGGGACTCGAACCCAGTACCACGCGCTTGGAACCCAACGGTCTAGCCATTAGGCTATCGGAGCTCTGTCGATGGAAGTCTTAAATATAATAAAAACAAAAAATGCACCTTGGTAATTATTGATTCAAACACTTTGAAATTTACAGGTCGAATAATTAAAGTGACTCAGAATTTTTCTCCCTACATAAATAATCAATATTCGCAAAAGAGAAAAATTAAAAAAAAAAGAAGAAGAAATTTCAAATTAGAAACTAAAAGTATACATTGAAGATTTTCGTTCAGGCTGGGACTCGAACCCAGGGCCACTCGCTTGGAAGCCTAACACTCTAGCCATTAGTCTATGGGAGCTCTGTCGGTGGGAGTTTTAAATATAATAAAAACAAAAAATGCACCTTGGTAATTGTTTATTTAAACACTTTGAAATCTTCGTGGCGAAAAATTAAACTGACTCAGAATTTTCTTCCCTACATAAATAATCAATAATTGCAAAGGAAAGAAATTGAAAAAAAAAAGAATTTTCAAATTAGAAAAGAAATATATACATTGAAGATATTCGCTCCGGCTGGGACTCGAACCCAGGCCACTCGCTTGGAAGACCAGCGGTCTAGCCATTAGGCTATCGGAGTTCTGTCGAGCGGAGTCTTACTGCCTGACTGACAGACTGACTCACTGACTGACTGATACTGACTGACTGACTCACTGACTGACCGAGACTGACTGACTAACTGCCTGACTGACTGAGACTGGACTGACTGACTGACTGACTGACTGACTGACTAACTGACTGACTGAGACTGACTGGCTATTTCACTGACTGACTGAATGACTAAATGACTGACTGACACTGACTGACTGACTGCTTGACTACCTGACTGACTGCTTGACTGACTAACTGACTGGACAGGACTGACCGACTGACTGACTGACTGAATAAGGATGACTGACAGACTGACTGAATAAGGCTGACTGACTGACTGACAGACTGACTGAATAAGGTTGACCGACTGACTGACTGCCTGACTGACTGACTGACTGAATGACTGACTGACTGACTGACCGAGACTGACTGACTGACTGACTGAGACTGGACTGGACTGACTGACTGACTGACTGACTGAGACTGACTGACTGCTTTAGTGACTAACTGACTGCACAGGACTGACCGACGGACTGACTGACTGACTGCCTGACTGACTGAATGACTGACTGACTGAGACTAAATGACTGACTGCTTGACTGACTGGCTGAAGGACTGACTGACTGGACTGACTGACTGACTGACTGGACTGACTGACTGACTTCGCAAAAGGGAAAAATAAAAAAAAAAGAATTATAAAATTAGAAAAAAATATTTGCATTTAAGATTTCCTTTCCGGCTGGGATTTGAACCCAGGGCGACACTCATGGAAGCCCAACGCTCTCGCCAATATACTATCGGATCTCTGTTGATCGGTGTCTTAATTATAATAAAAACAAAAAATGCACCTTAGTAATTATTGATCTAAAATCTGTGAAATCTAAAGGTCGAATGATTAAACTGACTCAGAATTTTCTTCCGTACACAAATAATCCATATTTGCAAAAGAAAGAAATTGAAAAAAAAAGAATCTTCAAATTAGAAGAGAAATATATACATGGAAGATTTTCGTTCCGGCCGGGACTCGAACCCAGTACCACGCGCTTGGAACCCAACGGTCTAGCCATTAGGCTATCGGAGCTCTGTCGATGGAAGTCTTAAATATAATAAAAACAAAAAATGCACCTTGGTAATTATTGATTCAAACACTTTGAAATTTACAGGTCGAATAATTAAAGTGACTCAGAATTTTTCTCCCTACATAAATAATCAATATTCGCAAAAGAGAAAAATTAAAAAAAAAGAAGAAGAAATTTCAAATTAGAAACTAAAAGTATACATTGAAGATTTTCGTTCAGGCTGGGACTCGAACCCAGGGCCACTCGCTTGGAAGCCTAACACTCTAGCCATTAGTCTTTCGGAGCTCTGTCGGTGGGAGTTTTAAATATAATAAAAACAAAAAATGCACCTTGGTAATTGTTTATTTAAACACTTTGAAATCTTCGTGGCGAAAAATTAAACTGACTCAGAATTTTCTTCCCTACATAAATAATCAATAATTGCAAAGGAAAGAAATTGAAAAAAAAAAGAATTTTCAAATTAGAAAAGAAATATATACATTGAAGATATTCGCTCCGGCTGGGACTCGAACCCAGGCCACTCGCTTGGAAGACCAGCGGTCTAGCCATTAGGCTATCGGAGTTCGGTCGAGCGGAGTCTTACTGCCTGACTGACAGACTGACTCACTGACTGACTGATACTGACTGACTGACTCACTGACTGACCGAGACTGACTGACTAACTGCCTGACTGACTGAGACTGGACTGACTGACTGACTGACTGACTGACTGACTAACTGACTGACTGAGACTGACTGACTGACTGCTTGACTCTCTGACTGGCTACTTCACTGACTGACTGAATGACTAAATGACTGACTGACACTGACTAACTGACTGCTTGACTACCTGACTGACTGCTTGACTGACTAACTGACTGGACAGGACTGACCGACTGACTGACTGACAGACTGACTGAATAAGGATGACTGACAGACTGACTGAATAAGGCTGACTGACTGACTGACTGACAGACTGACTGAATAAGGCTGACCGACTGACTGACTGCCTGACTGACTGAATGACTGACTGACTGACCGAGACTGACTGACTGACTGACTGAGACTGGACTGGACTGACTGACTGACTGACTGACTGCTTTAGTGACTAACTGACTGCACAGGACTGACCGACCGACTGACTGACTGACTGCCTGACTGACTGACTGACTGAATGACTGACTGACTGAGACTAAATGACTGACTGCTTGACTGACTGGCTGAAGGACTAACTGACTGACTGAGTGACTGACTGACTGGACTGACTGACTGAGACTGAATGACTGAGTGCTTGACTGATTGACTGTCAGACTGACTGACTGACTTCGCAAAAGGGAAAAATAAAAAAAAAGAATTATAAAATTAGAAAAAAATATTTGCATTTAAGATTTCCTTTCCGGCTGGGATTTGAACCCAGGGCGACACTCATGGAAGCCCAACGCTCTCGCCAATATACTATCGGATCTCTGTTAATCGGTGTCTTAATTATAATGAAAACAAAAAATGCACCTTAGTAATTATTGATCTAAAATCTTTGAAATCTAAAGGTCGAATGATTAAACTGACTCAGAATTTTCTTCCGTACATAAATAATCCATATTTGCAAAAGAAAGAAATTGAAAAAAAAAAGAATCTTCAAATTAGAAGAGAAATATATACATGGAAGATTTTCGTTCCGGCCGGGACTCGAACCCAGTACCACGCGCTTGGAACCCAACGGTCTAGCCATTAGGCTATCGGAGCTCTGTCGATGGAAGTCTTAAATATAATAAAAACAAAAAATGCACCTTGGTAATTATTGATTCAAACACTTTGAAATTTACAGGTCGAATAATTAAACTGACTCAGAATTTTTCTCCCTACATAAATAATCAATATTCGCAAAAGAGAAAAATTAAAAAAAAAGAAGAAGAAATTTCAAATTAGAAACTAAAAGTATACATTGAAGATTTTCGTTCAGGCTTTGACTCGAACCCAGGGCCACTCGCTTGGAAGCCTAACACTCTAGCCATTAGTCTATGGGAGCTCGGTCGGTGGGAGTTTTAAATATAATAAAAAAAAAAAATGCACCTTGGTAATTGTTTATTTAAACACTTTGAAATCTTCGTGTCGAAAAATTAAACTGACTCAGAATTTTCTTCCCTACATAAATAATCAATAATTGCAAAGGAAAGAAATTGAAAAAAAAAAAGAATTTTCAAATTAGAAAAGAAATATATACATTGAAGATATTCGCTCCGGCTGGGACTCGAACCCAGGCCACTCACTTGGAAGACCAGCGGTCTAGCCATTAGGCTATCGCAGTTCTGTCGAGCGGAGTCTTACTGCCTGACTGATACTGCCTGACTGACAGACTGACTCACTGACTGACTGATACTGACTGACTGACTCACTGACTGACTGAGACTGACTGACTAACTGCCTGACTGACTGAGACTGGACTGACTGACTGACTGACTGACTGACTGACTAACTGACTGGCTATTTCACTGACTGACTGAATGACTAAATGGCTGACTGACACTGACTGACTGACTGCTTGACTACCTGACTGACTGCTTGACTGACTAACTGACTGGACAGGACTGACCGACTGACTGACTGACAGACTGACTGAATAAGGATGACTGACAGACTGACTGAATAAGGCTGACTGACTGACTGACTGACAGACTGACTGAATAAGGCTGACCGACTGACTGACTGCCTGACTGACTGACTGAATGACTGACTGACTGACTGACCGAGACTGACTGACTGACTGACTGAGACTGGACTGGACTGACTGACTGACTGACTGACTGAGACTGACTGACTGCTTTAGTGACTAACTGACTGCACAGGACTGACCGACTGACTGACTGACTGACTGCCTGACTGACTGACTGACTGAATGACTGACTGGCTGAGACTAAATGACTGACTGCTTGACTGACTGGCTGAAGGACTAACTGACTGACTGAGTGACTGACTGACTGGACTGACTGACTGAGACTGAATGACTGAGTGCTTGACTGATTGACTGTCAGACTGACTGACTGACTTCGCAAAAGGGAAAAATAAAAAAAAAAAGAATTATAAAATTAGAAAAAAATATTTGCATTTAAGATATCCATTCCGGCTGGGATTTGAACCCAGGGCGACACTCATGGAAGCAAAACGCTCTCGCCAATATACTATCGGATCTCTGTTGATCGGTGTCTTAATTATAATAAAAACAAAAAATGCACCTTAGTAATTATTGATCTAAAATCTTTGAAATCTAAAGGTCGAATGATTAAACTGACTCAGAATTTTCTTCCGTACATAAATAATCCATATTTGCAAAAGAAAGAAATTGAAAAAAAAAAGAATCTTCAAATTAGAAGAGAAATATATACATGGAAGATTTTCGTTCCGGCCGGGACTCGAACCCAGTACCACGCGCTTGGAACCCAACGGTCTAGCCATTAGGCTATCGGAGCTCTGTCGATGGAAGTCTTAAATATAATAAAAACAAAAAATGCACCTTGGTAATTATTGATTCAAACACTTTGAAATTTACAGGTCGGATAATTAAACTGACTCAGAATTTTTCTCCCTACATAAATAATCAATATTCGCAAAAGAGAAAAATTAAAAAAAAAAGAAGAAGAAATTTCAAATTAGAAACTAAAAGTATACATTGAAGATTTTCGTTCAGGCTGGGACTCGAACCCAGGGCCACTCGCTTGGAAGCCTAACACTCTAGCCATTAGTCTATGGGAGCTCTGTCGGTGGGAGTTTTAAATATAATAAAAACAAAAAATGCACCTTGGTAATTGTTTATTTAAACACTTTGAAATCTTCGTGTCGAAAAATTAAACTGACTCAGAATTTTCTTCCCTACATAAATAATCAATAATTGCAAAGGAAAGAAATTGAAAAAAAAAAGAATTTTCAAATTAGAAAAGAAATATATACATTGAAGATATTCGCTCCGGCTGGTACTCGAACCCATGCCACTCGCTTGGAAGACCAGCGGTCTAGCCATTAGGCTATCGGAGTTCTGTCGAGCGGAGTCTTACTGCCTGACTGATACTGCCTGACTGACAGACTGACTCACTGACTGACTGATACTGACTGACTGACTCACTGACTGACCGAGACTGACTGACTAACTGCCTGACTGACTGAGACTGGACTGACTGACTGACTGACTGACTGACTGACTAACTGACTGACTGAGACTGACTGACTGACTGCTTGACTCTCTGACTGGCTATTTCACTGACTGACTGAATGACTAAATGACTGACTGACACTGACTGACTGACTGCTTGACTACCTGACTGACTGCTTGACTGACTAACTGACTGGACAGGACTGACCGACTGACTGACTGACAGACTGACTGAATAAGGATGACTGACAGACTGACTGAATAAGGCTGACTGACTGACTGACTGACAGACTGACTGAATAAGGCTGACCGACTGACTGACTGCCTGACTGACTGACTGACTGAATGACTGACTGACTGACTGACCGAGACTGACTGACTGACTGACTGAGACTGGACTGGACTGACTGACTGACTGAGACTGACTGACTGCTTTAGTGACTAACTGACTGCACAGGACTGACCGACTGACTGACTGACTGACTGCCTGACTGACTGAATGACTGACTGACTGAGACTAAATGACTGACTGCTTGACTGACTGACTGACTGGACTGACTGACTGAGACTGAATGACTGAGTGCTTGACTGATTGACTGTCAGACTGACTGACTGACTTCGCAAAAGGGAAAAATAAAAAAAAAAGAATTATAAAATTAGAAAAAAATATTTGCATTTAAGATTTCCTTTCCGGCCGGGACTCGAACCCAGTACCACACGCTATTAACCCAACGGTCTAGCCATTAGGCTATCGGAGCTCTGTCGATGGAAGTCTTAAATATAATAAAAACAAAAAATGCACCTTGGTAATTATTGATTCAAACACTTTGAAATTTACAGGTCGAATAATTAAACTGACTCAGAATTTTTCTCCCTACATAAATAATCAATATTCGCAAAAGAGAAAAATTAAAAAAAAAAGAAGAAGAAATTTCAAATTAGAAACTAAAAGTATACATTGAAGATTTTCGTTCAGGCTGGGACTCGAACCCAGGGCCACTCGCTTGGAAGCCTAACACTCTAGCCATTCGTCTATGGGAGCTCTGTCGGTGGGAGTTTTAAATATAATAAAAACAAAAAATGCACCTTGGTAATTGTTTATTTAAACACTTTGAAATCTTCGTGTCGAAAAATTAAACTGACTCAGAATTTTCTTCCCTACATAAATAATCAATAATTGCAAAGGAAAGAAATTGAAAAAAAAAAGAATTTTCAAATTAGAAAAGTAATATATACATTGAAGATAATCGCTCCGGCTGGGACTCGAACCCAGGCCACTCGCTTGGAAGACCAGCGGTCTAGCCATTAGGCTATCGGAGTTCTGTCGAGCGGAGTCTTACTGCCTGACTGATACTGCCTGACTGACAGACTGACTCACTGACTGACTGATACTGACTGACTGACTCACTGACTGACCGAGACTGACTGACTAACTGCCTGACTGACTGAGACTGGACTGACTGACTGACTGACTGACTGACTGACTAACTGACTGACTGAGACTGACTGACTGACTGCTTGACTCTCTGACTGGCTATTTCACTGACTGACTGAATGACTAAATGACTGACTGACTGACTGCTTGACTACCTGACTGACTGCTTGACTACCTGACTGACTGCTTGACTGACTAACTGACTGGACAGGACTGACCGAGTGACTGACTGACAGACTGACTGAATAAGGATGACTGACAGACTGACTGAATAAGGCTGACTGACTGACTGACTGACAGACTGACTGAATAAGGCTGACCGACTGACTGACTGCCTGACTGACTGACTGACTGAATGACTGACTGACTGACTGACTGACTGACTGACTGAGACTGACTGACTGCTTTAGTGACTAACTGACTGCACAGGACTGACCGACTGACTGACTGACTGACTGACTGACTGACTGAATGACTGACTGACTGAGACTAAATGACTGACTGCTTGACTGACTGGCTGAGTGACTGACTGACTGGACTGACTGACTGAGACTGAATGACTGAGTGCTTGACTGATTGACTGTCAGACTGACTGACTGACTTCGCAAAAGGGAAAAATAAAAAAAAAGAATTATAAAATTAGAAAAAAATATTTGCATTTAAGATTTCCTTTCCGGCTGGGATTTGAACCCAGGGCGACACTCATGGAAGCCCAACGCTCTCGCCAATATACTATCGGATCTCTGTTGATCGGTGTCTTAATTATAATAAAAACAAAAAATGCACCTTAGTAATTATTGATCTAAAATCTTTGAAATCTAAAGGTCGAATGATTAAACTGACTCAGAATTTTCTTCCGTACATAAATAATCCATATTTGAAAAAGAAAGAAATTGAAAAAAAAAGAATCTTCAAATTAGAAGAGAAATATATACATGGAAGATTTTCGTTCCGGCCGGGACTCGAACCCAGTACCACGCGCTTGGAACCCAACGGTCTAGCCATTAGGCTATCGGAGCTCTGTCGCTGGAAGTCTTAAATATAATAAAAACAAAAAATGCACCTTGGTAAATATTGATTCAAACACTTTGAAATTTACAGGTCGAATAATTAAACTGACTCAGAATTTTTCTCCCTACATAAATAATCAATATTCGCAAAAGAGAAAAATTTAAAAAAAAAGAAGAAGAAATTTCAAATTAGAAACTAAAAGTATACATTGAAGATTTTCGTTCAGGCTGGGACTCGAACCCAGGGCCACTCGCTTGGAAGCCTAACACTCTAGCCATTAGTCTATGGGAGCTCTGTCGGTGGGAGTTTTAAATATAATAAAAACAAAAAATGCACCTTGGTAATTGTTTATTTAAACACTTTGAAATCTTCGTGTCGAAAAATTAAACTGACTCAGAATTTTCTTCCCTACATAAATAATCAATAATTGCAAAGGAAAGAAATTGAAAAAAAAAAAAAATTTTCAAATTAGAAAAGAAATATATACATTGAAGATATTCGCTCCGGCTGGGACTCGAACCCAGGCCACTCGCTTGGAAGACCATCGGTCTAGCCATTAGGCTATCGGAGTTCTGTCGAGCGGAGTCTTACTGCCTGACTGATACTGCCTGACTGACAGACTGACTCACTGACTGACTGATACTGACTGACTGACTGACTGACTGACCGAGACTGACTGACTAACTGCCTGACTGACTGAGACTGGACTGACTGACTGACTGACTAACTGACTGACTGAGACTGACTGACTGACTGACTGCTTGACTCTCTGACTGGCTATTTCACTGACTGACTGACACTGACTGACTGACTGCTTGACTACCTGACTGACTGCTTGACTGACTAACTGACTGGACAGGACTGACCGACTGACTGACTGACAGACTGACTGAATAAGGATGACTGACAGACTGACTGAATAAGGCTGACTGACTGACTGACTGACAGACTGACTGAATAAGGCTGACCGACTGACTGACTGCCTGACTGACTGACTGACTGAATGACTGACTGACTGACTGACCGAGACTGACTGACTGACTGACTGAGACTGGACTGGACTGACTGACTGACTGACTGACTGAGACTGACTGACTGCTTTAGTGACTAACTGACTGCACAGGACTGACCGATTGACTGACTGACTGCCTGACTGACTGACTGACTGACTGAATGACTGACTGACTGAGACTAAATGACTGACTGCTTGACTGACTGGCTGAAGGACTAACTGACTGACTGAGTGACTGACTGACTGGACTGACTGACTGAGACTGAATGACTGAGTGCTTGACTGATTGACTGTCAGACTGACTGACTGACTTCGCAAAAGGGAAAAATAAAAATAAAAGAATTATAAAATTAGAAAAAAATATTTGCATTTAAGATTTCCTTTCCGGCTGGGATTTGAACCCAGGGCGACACTCATGGAAGCCCAACGCTCTCGCCAATATACTATCGGATCTCTGTTGATCGGTGTCTTAATTATAATAAAAACAAAAAATGCACCTTAGTAATTATTGATCTAAAATCTTTGAAATCTAAAGGTCGAATGATTAAACTGAATCAGAATTTTCTTCCGTACATAAATAATCCATATTTGCAAAAGAAAGAAATTGAAAAAAAAAAGAATCTTCAAATTAGAAGAGAAATATATACATGGAAGATTTTCGTTCCGGCCGGGACTCGAACCCAGTACCACGCGCTTGGAACCCAACGGTCTAGCCATTAGGCTATCGGAGCTCTGTCGATGGAAGTCTTAAATATAATAAAAACAAAAAATGCACCTTGGTAATTATTGATTCAAACACTTTGAAATTTACAGGTCGAATAATTAAACTGACTCAGAATTTTTCTCCCTACATAAATAATCAATATTCGCAAAAGAGAAAAATTAAAAAAAAAAGAAGAAGAAATTTCAAATTAGAAACTAAAAGTATACATTGAAGATTTTCGTTCAGGCTGGGACTCGAACCCAGGGCCACTCGCTTGGAAGCCTAACACTCTAGCCATTAGTCTATGGGAGCTCTGTCGGTGGGAGTTTTAAATATAATAAAAACAAAAAATGCACCTTGGTAATTGTTTATTTAAACACTTTGAAATCTTCGTGTCGAAAAATTAAACTAACTCAGAATTTTCTTCCCTACATAAATAATCAATAATTGCAAAGGAAAGAAATTGAAAAAAAAAGGAATTTTCAAATTAGAAAAGAAATATATACATTGAAGATATTCGCTCTGGCTGGGACTCGAACCCAGGCCACTCACTTGGAAGACCAGCGGTCTAGCCATTAGGCTATCGGAGTTCTGTCGAGCGGAGTCTTACTGCCTGACTGATACTGCCTGACTGACAGACTGACTCACTGACTGACTGATACTGACTGACTGACTGACTGACTGACCGAGACTGACTGACTAACTGCCTGACTGACTGAGACTGGACTGACTGACTGACTGACTAACTGACTGACTGAGACTGACTGACTGACTGACTGCTTGACTCTCTGACTGGCTATTTCACTGACTGACTGAATGACTAAATGACTGACTGACACTGACTGACTGACTGCTTGACTACCTGACTGACTGCTTGACTGACTAACTGACTGGACAGGACTGACCGACTGACTGACTGACAGACTGACTGAATAAGGATGACTGACAGACTGACTGAATAAGGCTGACTGACTGACTGACCGACTGACTGACTGCCTGACTGACTGACTGACTGAATGACTGACTGACTGACTGACCGAGACTGACTGACTGACTGACTGAGACTGGACTGGACTGACTGACTGACTGACTGACTGAGACTGACTGACTGCTTTAGTGACTAACTGACTGCACAGGACTGACCGACTGACTGACTGACTGACTGCCTGACTGACTGACTGACTGAATGACTGACTGACTGAGACTAAATGACTGACTGCTTGACTGACTGGCTGAAGGACTAACTGACTGACTGAGTGACTGACTGACTGGACTGACTGACTGAGACTGAATGACTGAGTGCTTGACTGATTGACTGTCAGACTGACTGACTGACTTCGCAAAAAGGAAAAATAAAAAAAAAAGAATTATAAAATTAGAAAAAAATATTTGCATTTAAGATTTCCTTTCCGGCTGGGATTTGAACCCAGGGCGACACTCATGGAAGCCCAACGCTCTCGCCAATATACGATCGGATCTCTGTTGATCGGTGTCTTAATTATAATAAAAACAAAAAATGCACCTTAGTAATTATTGATCTAAAATCTTTGAAATCTAAAGGTCGAATGATTAAACTGACTCAGAATTTTCTTCCGTACATAAATAATCCATATTTGCAAAAGAAAGAAATTGAAAAAAAAAAGAATATTCAAATTAGAAGAGAAATATATACATGGAAGATTTTCGTTCCGGCCGGGACTCGAACCCAGTACCACGCGCTTGGGACCCAACGGTCTGGCCATTAGGCTATCGGAGCTCTGTCGATGGAAGTCTTAAATATAATAAAAACAAAAAATGCACCTTGGTAATTATTGATTCAAACACTTTGAAATTTACAGGTCGAATAATTAAACTGACTCAGAATTTTTCTCCCTACATAAATAATCAATATTCGCAAAAGAGAAAAATTAAAAAAAAAAGAAGAAGAAATTTCAAATTAGAAACTAAAAGTATACATTGAAGATTTTCGTTCAGGCTGGGACTCGAACCCAGGGCCACTCGCTTGGAAGCCTAACACTCTAGCCATTCGTCTATGGGAGCTCTGTCGGTGGGAGTTTTAAATGTAATAAAAACAAAAAATGCACCTTGGTAATTGTTTATTTAAACACTTTGAAATCTTCGTGTCAAAAAATTAAACTGACTCAGAATTTTCTTCCCTACATAAATAATCAATAATTGCAAAGGAAAGAAATTGAAAAAAAAAAGAATTTTCAAATTAGAAAAGTAATATATACATTGAAGGTAATCGCTCCGGCTGGGACTCGAACCCAGGCCACTCGCTTGGAAGACCAGCGGTCTAGCCATTAGGCTATCGGAGTTCTGTCGAGCGGAGTCTTACTGCCTGACTGATACTGCCTGACTGACAGACTGACTCACTGACTGACTGATACTGACTGACTGACTCACTGACTGACCGAGACTGACTGACTAACTGCCTGACTGACTGAGACTGGACTGACTGACTGACTGACTGACTGACTGACTAACTGACTGACTGAGACTGACTGACTGACTGCTTGACTCTCTGACTGGCTATTTCACTGACTGACTGAATGACTAAATGACTGACTGACTGACTGCTTGACTACCTGACTGACTGCTTGACTACCTGACTGACTGCTTGACTGACTAACTGACTGGACAGGACTGACCGAGTGACTGACTGACAGACTGACTGAATAAGGATGACTGACAGACTGACTGAATAAGGCTGACTGACTGACTGACTGACAGACTGACTGAATAAGGCTGACCGACTGACTGACTGCCTGACTGACTGACTGACTGAATGACTGACTGACTGACTGACTGACTGACTGACTGAGACTGACTGACTGCTTTAGTGACTAACTGACTGCACAGGACTGACCGACTGACTGACTGACTGACCGCCTGACTGACTGACTGACTGACTGAATGACTGACTGACTGAGACTAAATGACTGACTGCTTGACTGACTGGCTGAGTGACTGACTGACTGGACTGACTGACTGAGACTGAATGACTGAGTGCTTGACTGATTGACTGTCAGACTGACTGACTGACTTCGCAAAAGGGAAAAATAAAAAAAAAGAATTATAAAATTAGAAAAAAATATTTGCATTTAAGATTTCCTTTCCGGCTGGGATTTGAACCCAGGGCGACACTCATGGAAGCCCAACGCTCTCGCCAATATACTATCGGATCTCTGTTGATCGGTGTCTTAATTATAATAAAAACAAAAAATGCACCTTAGTAATTATTGATCTAAAATCTTTGAAATCTAAAGGTCGAATGATTAAACTGACTCAGAATTTTCTTCCGCACATAAATAATCCATATTTGAAAAAAAAAGAAATTGAAAAAAAAAGAATCTTCAAATTAGAAGAGAAATATATACATGGAAGATTTTCGTTCCGGCCGGGACTCGAACCCAGTACCACGCGCTTGGAACCCAACGGTCTAGCCATTAGGCTATCGGAGCTCTGTCGCTGGAAGTCTTAAATATAATAAAAACAAAAAATGCACCTTGGTAAATATTGATTCAAACACTTTGAAATTTACAGGTCGAATAATTAAACTGACTCAGAATTTTTCTCCCTACATAAATAATCAATATTCGCAAAAGAGAAAAATTTAAAAAAAAAGAAGAAGAAATTTCAAATTAGAAACTAAAAGTATACATTGAAGATTTTCGTTCAGGCTGGGACTCGAACCCAGGGCCACTCGCTTGGAAGCCTAACACTCTAGCCATTAGTCTATGGGAGCTCTGTCGGTGGGAGTTTTAAATATAATAAAAACAAAAAATGCACCTTGGTAATTGTTTATTTAAACACTTTGAAATCTTCGTGTCGAAAAATTAAACTGACTCAGAATTTTCTTCCCTACATAAATAATCAATAATTGCAAAGGAAAGAAATTGAAAAAAAAAAGAATTTTCAAATTAGAAAAGAAATATATACATTGAAGATATTCGCTCCGGCTGGGACTCGAACCCAGGCCACTCGCTTGGAAGACCATCGGTCTAGCCATTAGGCTATCGGAGTTCTGTCGAGCGGAGTCTTACTGCCTGACTGATACTGCCTGACTGACAGACTGACTCACTGACTGACTGATACTGACTGACTGACTGACTGACTGACCGAGACTGACTGACTAACTGCCTGACTGACTGAGACTGGACTGACTGACTGACTGACTAACTGACTGACTGAGACTGACTGACTGACTGACTGCTTGACTCTCTGACTGGCTATTTCACTGACTGACTGACACTGACTGACTGACTGCTTGACTACCTGACTGACTGCTTGACTGACTAACTGACTGGACAGGACTGACCGACTGACTGACTGACAGACTGACTGAATAAGGATGACTGACAGACTGACTGAATAAGGCTGACTGACTGACTGACTGACAGACTGACTGAATAAGGCTGACCGACTGACTGACTGCCTGACTGACTGACTGACTGAATGACTGACTGACTGACTGACCGAGACTGACTGACTGACTGACTGAGACTGGACTGGACTGACTGACTGACTGACTGACTGAGACTGACTGACTGCTTTAGTGACTAACTGACTGCACAGGACTGACCGATTGACTGACTGACTGACTGCCTGACTGACTGACTGACTGAATGACTGACTGACTGAGACTAAATGACTGACTGCTTGACTGACTGGCTGAAGGACTAACTGACTGACTGAGTGACTGACTGACTGGACTGACTGACTGAGACTGAATGACTGAGTGCTTGACTGATTGACTGTCAGACTGACTGACTGACTTCGCAAAAGGGAAAAATAAAAATAAAAGAATTATAAAATTAGAAAAAAATATTTGCATTTAAGATTTCCTTTCCGGCTGGGATTTGAACCCAGGGCGACACTCATGGAAGCCCAACGCTCTCGCCAATATACTATCGGATCTCTGTTGATCGGTGTCTTAATTATAATAAAAACAAAAAATGCACCTTAGTAATTATTGATCTAAAATCTTTGAAATCTAAAGGTCGAATGATTAAACTGAATCAGAATTTTCTTCCGTACATAAATAATCCATATTTGCAAAAGAAAGAAATTGAAAAAAAAAAGAATCTTCAAATTAGAAGAGAAATATATACATGGAAGATTTTCGTTCCGGCCGGGACTCGAACCCAGTACCACGCGCTTGGAACCCAACGGTCTAGCCATTAGGCTATCGGAGCTCTGTCGATGGAAGTCTTAAATATAATAAAAACAAAAAATGCACCTTGGTAATTATTGATTCAAACACTTTGAAATTTACAGGTCGAATAATTAAACTGACTCAGAATTTTTCTCCCTACATAAATAATCAATATTCGCAAAAGAGAAAAATTAAAAAAAAAAGAAGAAGAAATTTCAAATTAGAAACTAAAAGTATACATTGAAGATTTTCGTTCAGGCTGGGACTCGAACCCAGGGCCACTCGCTTGGAAGCCTAACACTCTAGCCATTAGTCTATGGGAGCTCTGTCGGTGGGAGTTTTAAATATAATAAAAACAAAAAATGCACCTTGGTAATTGTTTATTTAAACACTTTGAAATCTTCGTGTCGAAAAATTAAACTGACTCAGAATTTTCTTCCCTACATAAATAATCAATAATTGCAAAGGAAAGAAATTGAAAAAAAAAGGAATTTTCAAATTAGAAAAGAAATATATACATTGAAGATATTCGCTCTGGCTGGGACTCGAACCCAGGCCACTCACTTGGAAGACCAGCGGTCTAGCCATTAGGCTATCGGAGTTCTGTCGAGCGGAGTCTTACTGCCTGACTGATACTGCCTGACTGACAGACTGACTCACTGACTGACTGATACTGACTGACTGACTGACTGACTGACCGAGACTGACTGACTAACTGCCTGACTGACTGAGACTGGACTGACTGACTGACTGACTAACTGACTGACTGAGACTGACTGACTGACTGACTGCTTGACTCTCTGACTGGCTATTTCACTGACTGACTGAATGACTAAATGACTGACTGACACTGACTGACTGACTGCTTGACTACCTGACTGACTGCTTGACTGACTAACTGACTGGACAGGACTGACCGACTGACTGACTGACAGACTGACTGAATAAGGATGACTGACAGACTGACTGAATAAGGCTGACTGACTGACTGACCGACTGACTGACTGCCTGACTGACTGACTGACTGAATGACTGACTGACTGACTGACCGAGACTGACTGACTGACTGACTGAGACTGGACTGGACTGACTGACTGACTGACTGACTGAGACTGACTGACTGCTTTAGTGACTAACTGACTGCACAGGACTGACCGACTGACTGACTGACTGACTGCCTGACTGACTGACTGACTGAATGACTGACTGACTGAGACTAAATGACTGACTGCTTGACTGACTGGCTGAAGGACTAACTGACTGACTGAGTGACTGACTGACTGGACTGACTGACTGAGACTGAATGACTGAGTGCTTGACTGATTGACTGTCAGACTGACTGACTGACTTCGCAAAAAGGAAAAATAAAAAAAAAAGAATTATAAAATTAGAAAAAAATATTTGCATTTAAGATTTCCTTTCCGGCTGGGATTTGAACCCAGGGCGACACTCATGGAAGCCCAACGCTCTCGCCAATATACGATCGGATCTCTGTTGATCGGTGTCTTAATTATAATAAAAACAAAAAATGCACCTTAGTAATTATTGATCTAAAATCTTTGAAATCTAAAGGTCGAATGATTAAACTGACTCAGAATTTTCTTCCGTACATAAATAATCCATATTTGCAAAAGAAAGAAATTGAAAAAAAAAAGAATATTCAAATTAGAAGAGAAATATATACATGGAAGATTTTCGTTCCGGCCGGGACTCGAACCCAGTACCACGCGCTTGGGACCCAACGGTCTGGCCATTAGGCTATCGGAGCTCTGTCGATGGAAGTCTTAAATATAATAAAAACAAAAAATGCACCTTGGTAATTATTGATTCAAACACTTTGAAATTTACAGGTCGAATAATTAAACTGACTCAGAATTTTTCTCCCTACATAAATAATCAATATTCGCAAAAGAGAAAAATTAAAAAAAAAAGAAGAAGAAATTTCAAATTAGAAACTAAAAGTATACATTGAAGATTTTCGTTCAGGCTGGGACTCGAACCCAGGGCCACTCGCTTGGAAGCCTAACACTCTAGCCATTAGTCTATGGGAGTTCTGTCGGTAGGAGTTTTAAATATAATAAAAACAAAAAATGCACCTTGGTAATTGTTTATTTAAACACTTTGAAATCTTTGTGTCGAAAAATTAAACTGACTCAGAATTTTCTTCCCTACATAAATAATCAATAATTGCAAAGGAAAGAAATTGAAAAAAAAAAGAATTTTCAAATTAGAAAAGAAATATATACATTGAAGCCATTCGCTCCGGCTGGGACTCGAACCCAGGCCACTCGCTTGGAAGACCAGCGGTCTAGCCATTAGGCTATCGGAGTTCCGTCGAGCGGAGTCTTACTGCCTGACTGATACTGCCTGACTGACAGACTGACTCACTGACTGACTGATACTGACTGACTGACTCACTGACTGACCGAGACTGACTGACTAACTGCCTGACTGACTGAGACTGGACTGACTGACTGACTGACTGACTAACTGACTGACTGAGACTGACTGACTGACTGCTTGACTCTCTGACTGGCTATTTCACTGACTGACTGAATGACTAAATGACTGACTGACACTGACTGACTGACTGCTTGACTACCTGACTGACTGCTTGACTGACCAACTGACTGGACAGGACTGACCGACTGACTGACTGACAGACTGACTGAATAAGGATGACTGACAGACTGACTGAATAAGGCTGACTGACTGACTGACTGACAGACTGACTGAATAAGGCTGACCGACTGACTGACTGCCTGACTGACTGACTGACTGAATGACTGACTGACTGACTGACCGAGACTGACTGACTGACTGACTGAGACTGGACTGGACTGACTGACTGACTGACTGACTGACTGAGACTGACTGACTGCTTTACTGACTAACTGACTGCACAGGACTGACCGACTGACTGACTGACTGACTGCCTGACTGACTGACTGACTGAATGACTGACTGACTGAGACTGACTGACTGCTTTACTGACTAACTGACTGCACAGGACTGACCGACTGACTGACTGACTGACTGCCTGACTGACTGACTGACTGAATGACTGACTGACTGAGACTAAATGACTGACTGCTTGACTGACTGGCTGAAGGACTAACTGACTGACTGAGTGACTGACTGACTGGACTGACTGACTGAGACTGAATGACTGAGTGCTTGACTGATTGACTGTCAGACTGACTGACTGACTTCGCAAAAGGGAGAAATAAAAAAAAAAGAATTATAAAATTAGAAAAAAATATTTGCATTTAAGATTTCCTTTCCGGCCGGGACTCGAACCCAGTACCACGCGCTAGGAACCCAACGGTCTAGCCATTAGGCTATCGGAGCTCTGTTGATCGGTGTCTTAATTATAATAAAAACAAAAAATGCACCTTAGTAATTATTGATTCAAACACTTTGAAATTTACAGGTTGAATAATTAAACTGACTCAGAATTTTTCTCCCTACATAAATAATCAATATTCGCAAAAGAGAAAAATTAAAAAAAAAGAAGAAGAAATTTCAAATTAGAAACTAAAAGTATACATTGAAGATTTTCGTTCAGGCTGGGACTCGAACCCAGGGCCACTCGCTTGGAAGCCTACCACTCTAGCCATTAGTCTATGGGAGCTCTGTCGGTGGGAGTTTTAAATATAATAAAAACAAAAAATGCACCTTGGTAATTGTTTATTTAAACACTTTGAAATCTTCGTGTCGAAAAATTAAACTGACTCAGAATTTTCTTCCCTACATAAATAATCAATAATTGCAAAGGAAAGAAATTGAAAAAAAAAAGAATTTTCAAATTAGAAAAGAAATATATACATTGAAGATATTCGCTCCGGCTGGGACTCGAACCCAGGCCACTCGCTTGGAAGGCCAGCGGTCTAGCCATTAGGCTATCGCAGTTCTGTCGAACGGAGTCTTACTGCCTGACTGATACTGCCTGACTGACAGACTGACTCACTGACTGACTGATACTGACTGACTGACTCACTGACTGACCGAGACTGACTGACTAACTGCCTGACTGACTGAGACTCGACTGACTGACTGACTGACTGACTAACTGACTGACTGAGACTGACTGACTGACTGACTGACTGACTAACTGACTGACTGAGACTGACTGACTGACTGCTTGACTCTCTGACTGGCTATTTCACTGACTGACTGAATGACTAAATGACTGACTGACACTGACTGACTGACTGCTTGACTACCTGACTGACTGCTTGACTGACTAACTGACTGGACAGGACTGACCGACTGACTGACTGACAGACTGACTGAATAAGGATGACTGACAGACTGACTGAATAAGGCTGACTGACTGACTGACAGACAGACTGACTGAATAAGGCTGACCGACTGACTGACTGCCTGACTGACTGACTGAATGACTGACTGACTGACTGAGACTGGACTGGACTGACTGACTGACTGACTGACTGAGACTGACTGACTGCTTTAGTGACTAACTGACTGCACAGGACTGACCGACTGACTGACTGACTGACTGCCTGACTGACTGACTGACTGAATGACTGACTGGCTGAGACTAAATGACTGACTGCTTGACTGACTGGCTGAAGGACTAACTGACTGACTGAGTGACTGACTGACTGGACTGACTGACTGAGACTGAATGACTGAGTGCTTGACTGATTGACTGTCAGACTAACTGACTGACTTCGCAAAAGGGAAAAAATAAAAAAAAAAGAATTAAAAAATTAGAAAAAAATATTTGCATTTAAGATTTCCATTCCGGCTGGGATTTGAACCCAGGGCGACACTCATGGAAGCCCAACGCTCTCGCCAATATACTATCGGATCTCTGTTGATCGGTGTCTTAATTATAATAAAAACAAAAAATGCACCTTAGTAATTATTGATCTAAAATCTTTGAAATCTAAAGGTCGAATGATTAAACTGACTCAGAATTTTCTTCCGTACATAAATAATCCATATTTGCAAAAGAAAGAAATTGAAAAAAAAAGAATCTTCAAATTAGAAGAGAAATATATACATGGAAGATTTTCGTTCCGGCCGGGACTCGAACCCAGTACCACGCGTTTGGAACCCAACGGTCTAGCCATTAGGCTATCGGAGCTCTGTCGATGGAAGTCTTAAATATAATAAAAACAAAAAATGCACCTTGGTAATTATTGATTCAAACACTTTGAAATTTACAAGTCGAATAATTAAACTGACTCAGAATTTTTCTCCCTTCATAAATAATCAATATTCGCAAAAGAGAAAAATTAAAAAAAAAAAAGAAGAAGAAATTTCAAATTAGAAACTAAAAGTATACATTGAAGATTTTCGTTCAGGCTGGGACTCGAACCCAGGGCCACTCGCTTGGAAGCCTAACACTCTAGCCATTAGTCTATGGGAGTTCTGTCGGTAGGAGTTTTAAATATAATAAAAACAAAAAATGCACCTTGGTAATTGTTTATTTAAACACTTTGAAATCTTTGTGTCGAAAAATTAAACTGACTCAGAATTTTCTTCCCTACATAAATAATCAATAATTGCAAAGGAAAGAAATTGAAAAAAAAAAGAATTTTCAAATTAGAAAAGAAATATATACATTGAAGCCATTCGCTCCGGCTGGGACTCGAACCCAGGCCACTCGCTTGGAAGACCAGCGGTCTAGCCATTAGGCTATCGGAGTTCCGTCGAGCGGAGTCTTACTGCCTGACTGATACTGCCTGACTGACAGACTGACTCACTGACTGACTGATACTGACTGACTGACTCACTGACTGACCGAGACTGACTGACTAACTGCCTGACTGACTGAGACTGGACTGACTGACTGACTGACTGACTAACTGACTGACTGAGACTGACTGACTGACTGCTTGACTCTCTGACTGGCTATTTCACTGACTGACTGAATGACTAAATGACTGACTGACACTGACTGACTGACTGCTTGACTACCTGACTGACTGCTTGACTGACCAACTGACTGGACAGGACTGACCGACTGACTGACTGACAGACTGACTGAATAAGGATGACTGACAGACTGACTGAATAAGGCTGACTGACTGACTGACTGACAGACTGACTGAATAAGGCTGACCGACTGACTGACTGCCTGACTGACTGACTGACTGAATGACTGACTGACTGACTGACCGAGACTGACTGACTGACTGACTGAGACTGGACTGGACTGACTGACTGACTGACTGACTGACTGAGACTGACTGACTGCTTTACTGACTAACTGACTGCACAGGACTGACCGACTGACTGACTGACTGACTGCCTGACTGACTGACTGACTGAATGACTGACTGACTGAGACTGACTGACTGCTTTACTGACTAACTGACTGCACAGGACTGACCGACTGACTGACTGACTGACTGCCTGACTGACTGACTGACTGAATGACTGACTGACTGAGACTAAATGACTGACTGCTTGACTGACTGGCTGAAGGACTAACTGACTGACTGAGTGACTGACTGACTGGACTGACTGACTGAGACTGAATGACTGAGTGCTTGACTGATTGACTGTCAGACTGACTGACTGACTTCGCAAAAGGGAGAAATAAAAAAAAAAGAATTATAAAATTAGAAAAAAATATTTGCATTTAAGATTTCCTTTCCGGCCGGGACTCGAACCCAGTACCACGCGCTAGGAACCCAACGGTCTAGCCATTAGGCTATCGGAGCTCTGTCGATGGAAGTCTTAAATATAATAAAAACAAAAAATGCACCTTGGTAATTATTGATTCAAACACTTTGAAATTTACAGGTTGAATAATTAAACTGACTCAGAATTTTTCTCCCTACATAAATAATCAATATTCGCAAAAGAGAAAAATTAAAAAAAAAGAAGAAGAAATTTCAAATTAGAAACTAAAAGTATACATTGAAGATTTTCGTTCAGGCTGGGACTCGAACCCAGGGCCACTCGCTTGGAAGCCTACCACTCTAGCCATTAGTCTATGGGAGCTCTGTCGGTGGGAGTTTTAAATATAATAAAAACAAAAAATGCACCTTGGTAATTGTTTATTTAAACACTTTGAAATCTTCGTGTCGAAAAATTAAACTGACTCAGAATTTTCTTCCCTACATAAATAATCAATAATTGCAAAGGAAAGAAATTGAAAAAAAAAAGAATTTTCAAATTAGAAAAGAAATATATACATTGAAGATATTCGCTCCGGCTGGGACTCGAACCCAGGCCACTCGCTTGGAAGGCCAGCGGTCTAGCCATTAGGCTATCGCAGTTCTGTCGAACGGAGTCTTACTGCCTGACTGATACTGCCTGACTGACAGACTGACTCACTGACTGACTGATACTGACTGACTGACTCACTGACTGACCGAGACTGACTGACTAACTGCCTGACTGACTGAGACTCGACTGACTGACTGACTGACTGACTAACTGACTGACTGAGACTGACTGACTGACTGACTGACTGACTAACTGACTGACTGAGACTGACTGACTGACTGCTTGACTCTCTGACTGGCTATTTCACTGACTGACTGAATGACTAAATGACTGACTGACACTGACTGACTGACTGCTTGACTACCTGACTGACTGCTTGACTGACTAACTGACTGGACAGGACTGACCGACTGACTGACTGACAGACTGACTGAATAAGGATGACTGACAGACTGACTGAATAAGGCTGACTGACTGACTGACAGACAGACTGACTGAATAAGGCTGACCGACTGACTGACTGCCTGACTGACTGACTGAATGACTGACTGACTGACTGAGACTGGACTGGACTGACTGACTGACTGACTGACTGAGACTGACTGACTGCTTTAGTGACTAACTGACTGCACAGGACTGACCGACTGACTGACTGACTGACTGCCTGACTGACTGACTGACTGAATGACTGACTGGCTGAGACTAAATGACTGACTGCTTGACTGACTGGCTGAAGGACTAACTGACTGACTGAGTGACTGACTGACTGGACTGACTGACTGAGACTGAATGACTGAGTGCTTGACTGATTGACTGTCAGACTGACTGACTGACTTCGCAAAAGGGAAAAATAAAAAAAAAAGAATTAAAAAATTAGAAAAAAATATTTGCATTTAAGATTTCCATTCCGGCTGGGATTTGAACCCAGGGCGACACTCATGGAAGCCCAACGCTCTCGCCAATATACTATCGGATCTCTGTTGATCGGTGTCTTAATTATAATAAAACCAAAAAATGCACCTTAGTAATTATTGATCTAAAATCTTTGAAATCTAAAGGTCGAATGATTAAACTGACTCAGAATTTTCTTCCGTACATAAATAATCCATATTTGCAAAAGAAAGAAGTTGAAAAAAAAAGAATCTTCAAATTAGAAGAGAAATATATACATGGAAGATTTTCGTTCCGGCCGGGACTCGAACCCAGTACCACGCGTTTGGAACCCAACGGTCTAGCCATTAGGCTATCGGAGCTCTGTCGATGGAAGTCTTAAATATAATAAAAACAAAAAATGCACCTTGGTAATTATTGATTCAAACACTTTGAAATTTACAAGTCGAATAATTAAACTGACTCAGAATTTTTCTCCCTTCATAAATAATCAATATTCGCAAAAGAGAAAAATTAAAAAAAAAAAAGAAGAAATTTCAAATTAGAAACTAAAAGTATACATTGAAGATTTTCGTTCAGGCTGGGACTCGAACCCAGGGCCACTCGCTTGGAAGCCTAACACTCTAGCCATTAGTCTATGGGAGCTCTGTCGGTGGGAGTTTTAAATATAATAAAAACAAAAAATGCACCTTGGTAATTGTTTATTTAAACACTTTGAAATCTTCGTGTCGAAAAATTAAACTGACTCAGAATTTTCTTCCCTACAAAAATAATCAATAATTGCAAAGGAAAGAAATTGAAAAAAAAAAGAATTTTCAAATTAGAAAAGAAATATATACATTGAAGATATTCGCTCCGGCTGGGACTCGAACCCAGGCCACTCGCTTGGAAGACCAGCGGTCTAGCCATTAGGCTATCGGAGTTCTGTCGAGCGAAGTCTTACTGCCTGACTGATACTGACTGACTGACTCACTGACTGACCGAGACTGACTGACTAACTGCCTGACTGACTGAGACTGGACTGACTGACTGACTGACTGACTGACTGACTAACTGACTGACTGAGACTGACTGACTGACTGCTTGACTCTCTGACTGGCTATTTCACTGACTGGCTGAATGACTAAATGACTGACTGACACTGACTGACTGACTGCTTGACTACCTGACTGACTGCTTGACTGACTAACTGACTGGACAGGACTGACCGACTGACTGACTGACAGACTGACTGAATAAGGATGACTGACAGACTGACTGAATAAGGCTGACTGACTGACTGACTGACAGACTGACTGAATAAGGCTGACCGACTGACTGACTGCCTGACTGACTGACTGACTGAATGACTGACTGACTGACTGACCGAGACTGACTGACTGACTGACTGAGACTGGACTGGACTGACTGACTGACTGACTGACTGAGACTGACTGACTGCTTTAGTGACTAACTGACTGCACAGGACTGACCGACTGACTGACTGACTGACTGCCTGACTGACTGACTGACTGAATGACTGACTGACTGAGACTAAATGACTGACTGCTTGACTGACTGGCTGAAGGACTAACTGACTGACTGAGTTACTGACTGACTGGACTGACTGACTGAGACTGAATGACTGAGTGCTTGACTGATTGACTGTCAGACTGACTGACTGACTTCGCAAAAGGGAAAAATAAAAAAAAAAGAATTATAAAATTAGAAAAAAATATTTGCATTTAAGATTTCCTTTCCGGCTGGGATTTGAACCCAGGGCGACACTCATGGAAGCCCAACGCTCTCGCCAATATACTATCGGATCTCTGTTGATCGGTGTCTTAATTATAATAAAAACAAAAAATGCACCTTAGTAATTATTGATCTAAAATCTTTGAAATCTAAAGGTCGAATGATTAAACTGACTCAGAATTTTCTTCCGTACATAAATAATCCATATTTGCAAAAGAAAGAAATTGAAAAAAAAAAGAATCTTCAAATTAGAAGAGAAATATATACATGGAAGATTTTCGTTCCGGCCGGGACTCGAACCCAGTACCACGCGCTTGGAACCCAACGGTCTAGCCATTAGGCTATCGGAGCTCTGTCGATGGAAGTCTTAAATATAATAAAAACTAAAAATGCACCTTGGTAATTATTGATTCAAACTTTTTGAAATTTACAGGTCGAATAATTAAACTGACTCAGAATTTTTCTCCCTACATAAATAATCAATAATAATTTCAAAGGAAAGAAATTGAAAAAAAAAGAATTTTCAAATTAGAAAAGAAATATATACATTGAAGATATTCGCTCCGGCTGGGACTCGAACCCAGGCCACTCGCTTGGAAGACCAGCGGTCTAGCCATTAGGCTATCGGAGTTCTGTCGAGCGGAGTCTTACTGCCTGACTGATACTGCCTGACTGACAGACTGACTCACTGACTGACTGACTGAGACTGGACTGACTCACTGACTGACCGAGACTGACTGACTAACTGCCTGACTGACTGAGACTGGACTGACTGACTGACTGACTGACTAACTGACTGACTGAGACTGACTGACTGACTGCTTGACTCTCTGACTGGCTATTTCACTGACTGACTGAATGACTAAATGACTGACTGACACTGACTGACTGACTGCTTGACTACCTGACTGACTGCTTGACTGACTAACTGACTGGACAGGACTGACCGACTGACTGACTGACAGACTGACTGAATAAGGCTGACCGACTGACTGACTGCCTGACTGACTGACTGACTGAATGACTGACTGACTGACTGACTGAGACTGGACTGGACTGACTGACTGACTGACTGACTGAGACTGACTGACTGCTTTAGTGACTAACTGACTGCACAGGACTGACCGACTGACTGACTGACTGACTGCCTGACTGACTGACTGACTGAATGACTGACTGACTGAGACTAAATGACTGACTGCTTGACTGACTGGCTGAAGGACTAACTGACTGACTGAGTGACTGACTGACTGGACTGACTGACTGAGACTGAATGACTGAGTGCTTGACTGATTGACTGTCAGACTGACTGACTGACTTCGCAAAAGGGAAAAATAAAAAAAAAGAATTATAAAATTAGAAAAAAATATTTGCATTTAAGATTTCCTTTCCGGCTGGGATTTGAACCCAGGGCGACACTCATGGAAGTCCAACGCTCTCGCCAATATACTATCGGATCTCTGTTGATCGGTGTCTTAATTATAATAAAAACAAAAAATGCACCTTAGTAATTATTAATCTAAAATCTTTGAAATCTAAAGGTCGAATGATTAAACTGACTCAGAATTTTCTTCCGTACATAAATAATCCATATTTGCAAAAGAAAGAAATTGAAAAAAAAAGAATCTTCAAATTAGAAGAGAAATATATACATGGAAGATTTTCGTTCCGGCCGGGACTCGAACCCAGTACCACGCGCTTGGAACCCAACGGTCTAGCCATTAGGCTATCGGAGCTCTGTCGATGGAAGTCTTAAATATAATAAAAACTAAAAATGCACCTTGGTAATTATTGATTCAAACACTTTGAAATTTATAGGTCGAATAATTAAACTGACTCAGAATTTTTCTCCCTACATAAATATCAATATTCGCAAAAGAGAAAAATTAAAAAAAAAAGAAGAAGAAATTTCAAATTAGAAACTAAAAGTATACATTGAAGATTTTCGTTCAGGCTGGGACTCGAACCCAGGGCCACTCGCTTGGAAGCCTAACACTCTAGCCATTAGTCTATGGGCGCTCTGTCGGTGGGAGTTTTAAATATAATAAAAACAAAAATGCACCTTGGTAATTGTTTATTTAAACGCTTTGAAATCTTCGTGTCGAAAAATTAAACTGACTCAGAATTTTCTTCCCTACATAAATAATCAATAATTGCAAAGGAAAGAAATTGAAAAAAAAAAGAATTTTCAAATTAGAAAAGAAATATATACATTGAAGACATTCGCTCCGGCTGGGACTCGAACCCAGGCCACTCGCTTGGAAGACCAGCGGTCTAGCCATTAGGCTATCGGAGTTCTGTCGAGCGGAGTCTTACTGCCTGACTGATACTGCCTGACTGACAGACTGACTCACTGACTGACTGACTCACTGACTGACCGAGACTGACTGACTAACTGCCTGACTGACTGAGACTGGACTGACTGACTGACTGACTGACTGACTAACTGACTGACTGAGACTGACTGACTGACTGCTTGACTCTCTGACTGGCTATTTCACTGACTGACTGAATGACTAAATGACTGACTGACACTGACTGACTGACTGCTTGACTACCTGACTGACTGCTTGACTGACTAACTGACTGGACAGGACTGACCGACTGACTGACTGACAGACTGACTGAATAAGGATGACTGACAGACTGACTGAATAAGGCTGACTGACTGACTGACTGAATAAGGCTGACCGACTGACTGACTGCCTGACTGACTGACTGACTGACTGCTTGACTACCTGACTGACTGCTTGACTGACTAACTGACTGGACAGGACTGACCGACTGACTGACTGACAGACTGACTGAATAAGGATGACTGACAGACTGACTGAATAAGGCTGACTGACTGACTGAGTGAATAAGGCTGACCGACTGACTGACTGCCTGACTGACTGACTGACTGACTGACTGACTGACTGACTGACTGACCGAGACTGACTGACTGACTGACTGAGACTGGACTGGACTGACTGACTGACTGACTGACTGAGACTTACTGACTTCTTTAGTGACTAACTGACTGCACAGGACTGACCGACTGACTGACTGACTGACTGCCTGACTGACTGACTGACTGAATGACTGACTGACTGAGACTAAATGACTGACTGCTTGACTGACTGGCTGAAGGACTAACTGACTGACTGAGTGACTGACTGACTGGACTGACTGACTGAGACTGAATGACTGAGTGCTTGACTGATTGACTGTCAGACTGACTGACTGACTTCGCAAAAGGGAAAAATAAAAAAAAAGAATTATAAAATTAGAAAAAAATATTTGCATTTAAGATTTCCTTTCCGGCTGGGATTTGAACCCAGGGCGACACTCATGGAAGCCCAACGCTCTCGCCAATATACTATCGGATCTCTGTTGATCGGTGTCTTAATTATAATAAAAACAAAAAATGCACCTTAGTAATTATTGATCTAAAATCTTTGAAATCTAAAGGTCGAATGATTAAACTGACTCAGAATTTTCTTCCGTACATAAATAATCCATATTTGCAAAAGAAAGAAATTGAAAAAAAAAGAATCTTCAAATTAGAAGAGAAATATATACATGGAAGATTTTCGTTCCGGCCGGGACTCGAACCCAGTACCACGCGCTTGGAACCCAACGGTCTAGCCATTAGGTTATCGGAGCTCTGTCGATGGAAGTCTTAAATATAATAAAAACAAAAAATGCACCTTGGTAATTATTGATTCAAACACTTTGAAATTTACAGGTCGAATAATCAAACTGACTCAGAATTTTTCTCCCTACATAAATAATCAATATTCGCAAAAGAGAAAAATTAAAAAAAAAAGAAGAAGAAATTTCAAATTAGAAACTAAAAGTATACATTGAAGATTTTCGTTCGGGCTGGGACTCGAACCCAGGGCCACTCGCTTGGAAGCCTAACACTCTAGCCATTAGTCTATTGCAGCTCTGTCGGTGGGAGTTTTAAATATAATAAAAACAAAAAATGCACCTTGGTAATTGTTTATTTAAACATTTTGAAATCTTTGTGTCGAAAAATTAAACTGACTCAGAATTTTCTTCCCTACATAAATAATCAATAATTGCAAAGGAAAGAAATTGAAAAAAAAAGAATTTTCAAATTAGAAAAGAAATATATACATTGAAGATATTCGCTCCGGCTGGGACTCGAACCCAGGCCACTCGCTTGGAAGACCAGCGGTCTAGCCATTAGGCTATCGGAGTTCTGTCGAGCGAAGTCTTACTGCCTGACTGATACTGACTGACTGACTCACTGACTGACCGAGACTGACTGACTAACTGCCTGACTGACTGAGACTGGACTGACTGACTGACTGACTGACTGACTGACTAACTGACTGACTGAGACTGACTGACTGACTGCTTGACTCTCTGACTGGCTATTTCACTGACTGGCTGAATGACTAAATGACTGACTGACACTGACTGACTGACTGCTTGACTACCTGACTGACTGCTTGACTGACTAACTGACTGGACAGGACTGACCGACTGACTGACTGACAGACTGACTGAATAAGGATGACTGACAGACTGACTGAATAAGGCTGACTGACTGACTGACTGACAGACTGACTGAATAAGGCTGACCGACTGACTGACTGCCTGACTGACTGACTGACTGAATGACTGACTGACTGACTGACCGAGACTGACTGACTGACTGACTGAGACTGGACTGGACTGACTGACTGACTGACTGACTGAGACTGACTGACTGCTTTAGTGACTAACTGACTGCACAGGACTGACCGACTGACTGACTGACTGACTGCCTGACTGACTGACTGACTGAATGACTGACTGACTGAGACTAAATGACTGACTGCTTGACTGACTGGCTGAAGGACTAACTGACTGACTGAGTTACTGACTGACTGGACTGACTGACTGAGACTGAATGACTGAGTGCTTGACTGATTGACTGTCAGACTGACTGACTGACTTCGCAAAAGGGAAAAATAAAAAAAAAAGAATTATAAAATTAGAAAAAAATATTTGCATTTAAGATTTCCTTTCCGGCTGGGATTTGAACCCAGGGCGACACTCATGGAAGCCCAACGCTCTCGCCAATATACTATCGGATCTCTGTTGATCGGTGTCTTAATTATAATAAAAACAAAAAATGCACCTTAGTAATTATTGATCTAAAATCTTTGAAATCTAAAGGTCGAATGATTAAACTGACTCAGAATTTTCTTCCGTACATAAATAATCCATATTTGCAAAAGAAAGAAATTGAAAAAAAAAAGAATCTTCAAATTAGAAGAGAAATATATACATGGAAGATTTTCGTTCCGGCCGGGACTCGAACCCAGTACCACGCGCTTGGAACCCAACGGTCTAGCCATTAGGCTATCGGAGCTCTGTCGATGGAAGTCTTAAATATAATAAAAACTAAAAATGCACCTTGGTAATTATTGATTCAAACTTTTTGAAATTTACAGGTCGAATAATTAAACTGACTCAGAATTTTTCTCCCTACATAAATAATCAATAATAATTTCAAAGGAAAGAAATTGAAAAAAAAAGAATTTTCAAATTAGAAAAGAAATATATACATTGAAGATATTCGCTCCGGCTGGGACTCGAACCCAGGCCACTCGCTTGGAAGACCAGCGGTCTAGCCATTAGGCTATCGGAGTTCTGTCGAGCGGAGTCTTACTGCCTGACTGATACTGCCTGACTGACAGACTGACTCACTGACTGACTGACTGAGACTGGACTGACTCACTGACTGACCGAGACTGACTGACTAACTGCCTGACTGACTGAGACTGGACTGACTGACTGACTGACTGACTAACTGACTGACTGAGACTGACTGACTGACTGCTTGACTCTCTGACTGGCTATTTCACTGACTGACTGAATGACTAAATGACTGACTGACACTGACTGACTGACTGCTTGACTACCTGACTGACTGCTTGACTGACTAACTGACTGGACAGGACTGACCGACTGACTGACTGACAGACTGACTGAATAAGGCTGACCGACTGACTGACTGCCTGACTGACTGACTGACTGAATGACTGACTGACTGACTGACTGAGACTGGACTGGACTGACTGACTGACTGACTGACTGAGACTGACTGACTGCTTTAGTGACTAACTGACTGCACAGGACTGACCGACTGACTGACTGACTGACTGCCTGACTGACTGACTGACTGAATGACTGACTGACTGAGACTAAATGACTGACTGCTTGACTGACTGGCTGAAGGACTAACTGACTGACTGAGTGACTGACTGACTGGACTGACTGACTGAGACTGAATGACTGAGTGCTTGACTGATTGACTGTCAGACTGACTGACTGACTTCGCAAAAGGGAAAAATAAAAAAAAAGAATTATAAAATTAGAAAAAAATATTTGCATTTAAGATTTCCTTTCCGGCTGGGATTTGAACCCAGGGCGACACTCATGGAAGTCCAACGCTCTCGCCAATATACTATCGGATCTCTGTTGATCGGTGTCTTAATTATAATAAAAACAAAAAATGCACCTTAGTAATTATTAATCTAAAATCTTTGAAATCTAAAGGTCGAATGATTAAACTGACTCAGAATTTTCTTCCGTACATAAATAATCCATATTTGCAAAAGAAAGAAATTGAAAAAAAAAGAATCTTCAAATTAGAAGAGAAATATATACATGGAAGATTTTCGTTCCGGCCGGGACTCGAACCCAGTACCACGCGCTTGGAACCCAACGGTCTAGCCATTAGGCTATCGGAGCTCTGTCGATGGAAGTCTTAAATATAATAAAAACTAAAAATGCACCTTGGTAATTATTGATTCAAACACTTTGAAATTTATAGGTCGAATAATTAAACTGACTCAGAATTTTTCTCCCTACATAAATATCAATATTCGCAAAAGAGAAAAATTAAAAAAAAAAGAAGAAGAAATTTCAAATTAGAAACTAAAAGTATACATTGAAGATTTTCGTTCAGGCTGGGACTCGAACCCAGGGCCACTCGCTTGGAAGCCTAACACTCTAGCCATTAGTCTATGGGCGCTCTGTCGGTGGGAGTTTTAAATATAATAAAAACAAAAATGCACCTTGGTAATTGTTTATTTAAACGCTTTGAAATCTTCGTGTCGAAAAATTAAACTGACTCAGAATTTTCTTCCCTACATAAATAATCAATAATTGCAAAGGAAAGAAATTGAAAAAAAAAAGAATTTTCAAATTAGAAAAGAAATATATACATTGAAGACATTCGCTCCGGCTGGGACTCGAACCCAGGCCACTCGCTTGGAAGACCAGCGGTCTAGCCATTAGGCTATCGGAGTTCTGTCGAGCGGAGTCTTACTGCCTGACTGATACTGCCTGACTGACAGACTGACTCACTGACTGACTGACTCACTGACTGACCGAGACTGACTGACTAACTGCCTGACTGACTGAGACTGGACTGACTGACTGACTGACTGACTGACTAACTGACTGACTGAGACTGACTGACTGACTGCTTGACTCTCTGACTGGCTATTTCACTGACTGACTGAATGACTAAATGACTGACTGACACTGACTGACTGACTGCTTGACTACCTGACTGACTGCTTGACTGACTAACTGACTGGACAGGACTGACCGACTGACTGACTGACAGACTGACTGAATAAGGATGACTGACAGACTGACTGAATAAGGCTGACTGACTGACTGACTGAATAAGGCTGACCGACTGACTGACTGCCTGACTGACTGACTGACTGACTGCTTGACTACCTGACTGACTGCTTGACTGACTAACTGACTGGACAGGACTGACCGACTGACTGACTGACAGACTGACTGAATAAGGATGACTGACAGACTGACTGAATAAGGCTGACTGACTGACTGAGTGAATAAGGCTGACCGACTGACTGACTGCCTGACTGACTGACTGACTGACTGAATGACTGACTGACTGACCGAGACTGACTGACTGACTGACTGAGACTGGACTGGACTGACTGACTGACTGACTGACTGAGACTTACTGACTGCTTTAGTGACTAACTGACTGCACAGGACTGACCGACTGACTGACTGACTGACTGACTGACTGAATGACTGACTGACTGAGACTAAATGACTGACTGCTTGACTGACTGGCTGAAGGACTAACTGACTGACTGAGTGACTGACTGACTGGACTGACTGACTGAGACTGAATGACTGAGTGCTTGACTGATTGACTGTCAGACTGACTGACTGACTTCGCAAAAGGGAAAAATAAAAAAAAAGAATTATAAAATTAGAAAAAAATATTTGCATTTAAGATTTCCTTTCCGGCTGGGATTTGAACCCAGGGCGACACTCATGGAAGCCCAACGCTCTCGCCAATATACTATCGGATCTCTGTTGATCGGTGTCTTAATTATAATAAAAACAAAAAATGCACCTTAGTAATTATTGATCTAAAATCTTTGAAATCTAAAGGTCGAATGATTAAACTGACTCAGAATTTTCTTCCGTACATAAATAATCCATATTTGCAAAAGAAAGAAATTGAAAAAAAAAGAATCTTCAAATTAGAAGAGAAATATATACATGGAAGATTTTCGTTCCGGCCGGGACTCGAACCCAGTACCACGCGCTTGGAACCCAACGGTCTAGCCATTAGGTTATCGGAGCTCTGTCGATGGAAGTCTTAAATATAATAAAAACAAAAAATGCACCTTGGTAATTATTGATTCAAACACTTTGAAATTTACAGGTCGAATAATCAAACTGACTCAGAATTTTTCTCCCTACATAAATAATCAATATTCGCAAAAGAGAAAAATTAAAAAAAAAAGAAGAAGAAATTTCAAATTAGAAACTAAAAGTATACATTGAAGATTTTCGTTCGGGCTGGGACTCGAACCCAGGGCCACTCGCTTGGAAGCCTAACACTCTAGCCATTAGTCTATTGCAGCTCTGTCGGTGGGAGTTTTAAATATAATAAAAACAAAAAATGCACCTTGGTAATTGTTTATTTAAACATTTTGAAATCTTTGTGTCGAAAAATTAAACTGACTCAGAATTTTCTTCCCTACATAAATAATCAATAATTGCAAAGGAAAGAAATTGAAAAAAAAAGAATTTTCAAATTAGAAAAGAAATATATACATTGAAGATATTCGCTCCGGCTGGGACTCGAACCCAGGCCACTCGCTTGGAAGACCAGCGGTCTAGCCATTAGGCTATCGGAGTTCTGTCGAGCGGAGTCTTACTGCCTGACTGATACTGCCTGACTGACAGACTGACTCACTGACTGACTGATACTGACTGACTGACTCACTGACTGACCGAGACTGACTGACTAACTGCCTGACTGACTGAGACTGGACTGACTCACTGACTGACCGAGACTGACTGACTAACTGCCTGACTGACTGAGACTGGACTGACTGACTGACTGACTGACTGACTGACTAACTGACTGACTGAGACTGACTGACTGACTGCTTGACTCTCTGACTGGCTATTTCACTGACTGACTGAATGACTAAATGACTGACTGACACTGACTGACTGACTGCTTGACTACCTGACTGACTGCTTGACTGACTAACTGACTGGACAGGACTGACCGACTGACTGACTGACAGACTGACTGAATAAGGCTGACTGACTGACTGACCGACTGACTGACTGAATAAGGCTGACCGACTGACTGACTGCCTGACTGACCGAGACTGACTGACTGACTGACTGAGACTGGACTGGACTGACTGACTGACTGACTGACTGAGACTGACTGACTGCTTTAGTGACTAACTGACTGCACAGGACTGACCGACTGACTGACTGACTGAGACTAAATGACTGACTGCTTGACTGACTGGCTGAAGGACTAACTGACTGACTGAGTGACTGACTGACTGGACTGACTGACTGAGACTGAATGACTGAGTGCTTGACTGATTGACTGTCAGACTGACTGACTGACTTCGCAAAAGGGAAAAATAAAAAAAAAGAATTATAAAATTAGAAAAAAATATTTGCATTTAAGATTTCCTTTCCGGCCGGGACTCGAACCTAGTACCACGCGCTAGGAACCCAACGGTCTAGCCATTAGGCTATCGGAGCTCTGTCGATGGAAGTCTTAAATATAATAAAAACAAAAAATGCACCTTGGTAATTATTGATTCAAACACTTTGAAATTTACAGGTCGAATAATTAAACTGACTCAGAATTTTTCTCCCTACATAAATAATCAATATTCGCAAAAGAGAAAAATTAAAAAAAAAGAAGAAGAAATTTCAAATTAGAAACTAAAAGTATACATTGAAGATTTTCGTTCAGGCTGGGACTCGAACCCAGGGCCACTCGCTCGGAAGCCTAACACTATAGCCATTAGTCTATGGGAGCTCTGTCGGTGGGAGTTTTAAATATAATAAAAACAAAAAATGCACCTTGGTAATTGTTTATTTAAACACTTTGAAATCTTCGTGTCGAAAAATTAAACTGACTCAGAATTTTCTTCCCTACATAAATAATCAATAATTGCCAAGGAAAGAAATTGAAAAAAAAAAAGAATTTTCAAATTAGAAAAGAAATATATACATTGAAGATATTCGCTCCGGCTGGGACTCGAACCCAGACCACTCGCTTGGAAAACCAGCGGTCTAGCCATTAGGCTATCGGAGTTCTGTCGAGCGGAGTCTTACTGCCTGACTGATACTGCCTGACTGACAGACTGACTCACTGACTGACCGAGACTGACTGACTAACTGCCTGACTGACTGAGACTGGACTGACTCACTGACTGACCCAGACTGACTGACTAACTGCCTGACTGACTGAGACTGGACTGACTGACTGACTGACTGACTGACTGACTAACTGACTGACTAACTGACTGACTGAGACTGACTGACTGACTGCTTGACTCTCTGACTGGTTATTTCACTGACTGACTGAATGACTAAATGACTGACTGACACTGACTGACTGACTGCTTGACTACCTGACTGACTGCTTGACTGACTAACTGACTGGACAGGACTGACCGACTGACTGACTGACAGACTGACTGAATAAGGATGACTGACAGACTGACTGAATAAGGCTGACTGACTGACTGACTGACAGACTGACTGAATAAGGCTGACCGACTGACTGACTGCCTGACTGACTGACTGACTGACTGACCGAGACTGACTGACTGACTGACTGAGACTGGACTGGACTGACTGACTGACTGACTGACTGACTGAGACTGACTGACTGCTTTAGTGACTAACTGACTGCACAGGACTGACCGACTGACTGACTGACTGACTGCCTGACTGAATGACTGACTGACTGAGACTAAATGACTGACTGCTTGGCTGACTGGCTGAAGGACTAACTGACTGACTGAGTGACTGACTGACTGGACTGACTGACTGAGACTGAATGACTGAGTGCTTGACTGATTGACTGTCAGACTGACTGACTGACTTCGCAAAAGGGAAAAATAAAAAAAAAGAATTTTCAAATTAGAAAAAAATATTTGCATTTAAGATTTCCTTTCCGGCCGGGACTCGAACCCAGTACCACGCGCTAGGAACCCAACGGTCTAGCCATTAGGCTATCGGAGCTCTGTCGATGGAAGTCTTAAATATAATAAAAACAAAAAATGCACCTTGGTAATTATTGATTCAAACACTTTGAAATTTACAGGTCGAATAATTAAACTGACTCAGAATTTTTCTCCCTACATAAATAATCAATGTTCGCAAAAGAGAAAAATTTAAAAAAAAGAAGAAGAAATTTCAAATTAGAAACTAAAAGTATACATTGAAGATTTTCGTTCAGGCTGGGACTCGAACCCAGGGCCACTCGCTCGGAAGCCTAACACTCTAGCCATTAGTCTATGGGAGCTCTGTCGGTGGGAGTTTTAAATATAATAAAAACAAAAAATGCACCTTGGTAATTGTTTATTTAAACACTTTGAAATCTTTGTGTCGAAAAATTAAACTGACTCAGAATTTTCTTCCCTACTAGAGCGCTCGGCTTCCGAGCCAGTGGACCTGGGTTCGAGTCCCAGTCGGAACGAAAGTCGTCGATGTGTTTTTGATTCCTCGAAACTGAAAATTATTTTTTTTCTTTTTAAATTCCTTCCTTTTGCGAACATGGATTATTTGCGTAGGGAAGGAAATTCTATGTCAGTTTAATTATTCTACCCGTAGACTTCGAAGTGCTTAAATCAGTTGTAACCGAGGTGCATTTTTTGTTTTTATTATGCTTAAGACTCCGACCGACAGAGCTCCGATAGCCCAATGGCTAGAGCGCTCGGCTTCCGAGCCAGTGGACCCGGGATCGAGTCCCAGCCGGAACGAAAATCGTCGATGTGTTTTTGATTCCTCGAAACTGAAAATTATTTTTTTTCTTTTTAAATTCCTTCCTTTTGCGAACATGGATTATTTGCGTAGGGAAGGAAATTCTATGTCAGTTTAATTATTCTACCCGTAGACTTCGAAGTGCTTAAATCAGTTGTAACCGAGGTGCATTTTTTGTTTTTTTTATGCTTAAGACTCCGACCGACAGAGCTCCGATAGCCCAATGGCTAGAGCGCTCGGCTTCCGAGCCTTTGGACCCGGGATCGAGTCCCAGTCGGAACGAAAATCGTCGATGTGTTTTTGATTCCTCGAAACTGAAAATTATTTTTTTTCTTTTTAAATTCCTTCCTTTTGCGAACATGGATTATTTGCGTAGGGAAGGAAATTCTATGTCAGTTTAATTATTCTACCCGTAGACTTCGAAGTGCTTAAATCAGTTGTAACCGAGGTGCATTTTTTGTTTTTTTTTATGCTTAAGACTCCGACCGACAGAGCTCCGATAGCCCAATGGCTAGAGCGCTCGGCTTCCGAGCCAGTGGACCCGGGATCGAGTCCCAGTCGGAACGAAAATCGTCGATGTGTTTTTGATTCCTCGAAACTGAAAATTATTTTTTTTCTTTTTAAATTCCTTCCTTTTGCGAACATGGATTATTTGCGTAGGGAAGGAAATTCTATGTCAGTTTAATTATTCTACCCGTAGACTTCGAAGTGCTTAAATCAGTTGTAACCGAGGTGCATTTTTTGTTTTTATTATGCTTAAGACTCCGACCGACAGAGCTCCGATAGCCCAATGGCTAGAGCGCTCGGCTTCCGAGCCAGTGGACCTGGGTTCGAGTCCCAGTCGGAACGAAAATCGTCGATGTGTTTTTGATTCCTCGAAACTGAAAATTATTTTTTTTCTTTTTAAATTCCTTCCTTTTGCGAACATGGATTATTTGCGTAGGGAAGGAAATTCTATGTCAGTTTAATTATTCTACCCGTAGACTTCGAAGTGCTTAAATCAGTTGTAACCGAGGTGCATTTTTTGTTTTTATTATGCTTAAGACTCCGACCGACAGAGCTCCGATAGCCCAATGGCTAGAGCGCTCGGCTTCCGAGCCAGTGGACCCGGGATCGAGTCCCAGTCGGAACGAAAATCGTCGATGTGTTTTTGATTCCTCGAAACTGAAAATTATTTTTTTTCTTTTTAAATTCCTTCCTTTTGCGAACATGGATTATTTGCGTAGGGAAGGAAATTCTATGTCAGTTTAATTATTCTACCCGTAGACTTCGAAGTGCTTAAATCAGTTGTAACCGAGGTGCATTTTTTGTTTTTATTATGCTTAAGACTCCGACCGACAGAGCTCCGATAGCCCAATGGCTAGAGCGCTCGGCTTCCGAGCCAGTGGACCCGGGATCGAGTCCCAGTCGGAACGAAAATCGTCGATGTGTTTTTGATTCCTCGAAACTGAAAATTATTTTTTTTCTTTTTAAATTCCTTCCTTTTGCGAACATGGATTATTTGCGTAGGGAAGGAAATTCTATGTCAGTTTAATTATTCTACCCGTAGACTTCGAAGTGCTTAAATCAGTTGTAACCGAGGTGCATTTTTTGTTTTTATTATGCTTAAGACTCCGACCGACAGAGCTCCGATAGCCCAATGGCTAGAGCGCTCGGCTTCCGAGCCAGTGGACCTGGGTTCGAGCCTAGTCGGAACGAAAATCGTCGATGTGTTTTTGATTCCTCGAAACTGAAAATTATTTTTTTTCTTTTTAAATTCCTTCCTTTTGCGAACATGGATTATTTGCGTAGGGAAGGAAATTCTATGTCAGTTTAATTATTCTACCCGTAGACTTCGAAGTGCTTAAATCAGTTGTAACCGAGGTGCATTTTTTGTTTTTATTATGCTTAAGACTCCGACCGACAGAGCTCCGATAGCCCAATGGCTAGAGCGCTCGGCTTCCGAGCCAGTGGACCCGGGATCGAGTCCCAGTCGGAACGAAAATCGTCGATGTGTTTTTGATTCCTCGAAACTGAAAATTATTTTTTTTCTTTTTAAATTCCTTCCTTTTGCGAACATGGATTATTTGCGTAGGGAAGGAAATTCTATGTCAGTTTAATTATTCTACCCGTAGACTTCGAAGTGCTTAAATCAGTTGTAACCGAGGTGCATTTTTTGTTTTTATTATGCTTAAGACTCCGACCGACAGAGCTCCGATAGCCCAATGGCTAGAGCGCTCGGCTTCCGAGCCAGTGGACCCGGGATCGAGTCCCAGTCGGAACGAAAATCGTCGATGTGTTTTTGATTCCTCGAAACTGAAAATTATTTTTTTTCTTTTTAAATTCCTTCCTTTTGCGAACATGGATTATTTGCGTAGGGAAGGAAATTCTATGTCAGTTTAATTATTCTACCCGTAGACTTCGAAGTGCTTAAATCAGTTGTAACCGAGGTGCATTTTTTGTTTTTATTATGCTTAAGACTCCGACCGACAGAGCTCCGATAGCCCAATGGCTAGAGCGCTCGGCTTCCGAGCCAGTGGACCCGGGATCGAGTCCCAGTCGGAACGAAAATCGTCGATGTGTTTTTGATTCCTCGAAACTGAAAATTATTTTTTTTCTTTTTAAATTCCTTCCTTTTGCGAACATGGATTATTTGCGTAGGGAAGGAAATTCTATGTCAGTTTAATTATTCTACCCGTAGACTTCGAAGTGCTTAAATCAGTTGTAACCGAGGTGCATTTTTTGTTTTTATTATGCTTAAGACTCCGACCGACAGAGCTCCGATAGCCCAATGGCTAGAGCGCTCGGCTTCCGAGCCAGTGGACCCGGGATCGAGTCCCAGTCGGAACGAAAATCGTCGATGTGTTTTTGATTCCTCGAAACTGAAAATTATTTTTTTTCTTTTTAAATTCCTTCCTTTTGCGAACATGGATTATTTGCGTAGGGAAGGAAATTCTATGTCAGTTTAATTATTCTACCCGTAGACTTCGAAGTGCTTAAATCAGTTGTAACCGAGGTGCATTTTTTGTTTTTATTATGCTTAAGACTCCGACCGACAGAGCTCCGATAGCCCAATGGCTAGAGCGCTCGGCTTCCGAGCCAGTGGACCCGGGATCGAGTCCCAGTCGGAACGAAAATCGTCGATGTGTTTTTGATTCCTCGAAACTGAAAATTATTTTTTTTCTTTTTAAATTCCTTCCTTTTGCGAACATGGATTATTTGCGTAGGGAAGGAAATTCTATGTCAGTTTAATTATTCTACCCGTAGACTTCGAAGTGCTTAAATCAGTTGTAACCGAGGTGCATTTTTTGTTTTTATTATGCTTAAGACTCCGACCGACAGAGCTCCGATAGCCCAATGGCTAGAGCGCTCGGCTTCCGAGCCAGTGGACCCGGGATCGAGTCCCAGTCGGAACGAAAATCGTCGATGTGTTTTTGATTCCTCGAAACTGAAAATTATTTTTTTTCTTTTTAAATTCCTTCCTTTTGCGAACATGGATTATTTGCGTAGGGAAGGAAATTCTATGTCAGTTTAATTATTCTACCCGTAGACTTCGAAGTGCTTAAATCAGTTGTAACCGAGGTGCATTTTTTGTTTTTATTATGCTTAAGACTCCGACCGACAGAGCTCCGATAGCCCAATGGCTAGAGCGCTCGGCTTCCGAGCCAGTGGACCCGGGATCGAGTCCCAGTCGGAACGAAAATCGTCGATGTGTTTTTGATTCCTCGAAACTGAAAATTATTTTTTTTCTTTTTAAATTCCTTCCTTTTGCGAACATGGATTATTTGCGTAGGGAAGGAAATTCTATGTCAGTTTAATTATTCTACCCGTAGACTTCGAAGTGCTTAAATCAGTTGTAACCGAGGTGCATTTTTTGTTTTTATTATGCTTAAGACTCCGACCGACAGAGCTCCGATAGCCCAATGGCTAGAGCGCTCGGCTTCCGAGCCAGTGGACCCGGGATCGAGTCCCAGTCGGAACGAAAATCGTCGATGTGTTTTTGATTCCTCGAAACTGAAAATTATTTTTTTTCTTTTTAAATTCCTTCCTTTTGCGAACATGGATTATTTGCGTAGGGAAGGAAATTCTATGTCAGTTTAATTATTCTACCCGTAGACTTCGAAGTGCTTAAATCAGTTGTAACCGAGGTGCATTTTTTGTTTTTATTATGCTTAAGACTCCGACCGACAGAGCTCCGATAGCCCAATGGCTAGAGCGCTCGGCTTCCGAGCCAGTGGACCCGGGATCGAGTCCCAGTCGGAACGAAAATCGTCGATGTGTTTTTGATTCCTCGAAACTGAAAATTATTTTTTTTCTTTTTAAATTCCTTCCTTTTGCGAACATGGATTATTTGCGTAGGGAAGGAAATTCTATGTCAGTTTAATTATTCTACCCGTAGACTTCGAAGTGCTTAAATCAGTTGTAACCGAGGTGCATTTTTTGTTTTTATTATGCTTAAGACTCCGACCGACAGAGCTCCGATAGCCCAATGGCTAGAGCGCTCGGCTTCCGAGCCAGTGGACCCGGGATCGAGTCCCAGTCGGAACGAAAATCGTCGATGTGTTTTTGATTCCTCGAAACTGAAAATTATTTTTTTTCTTTTTAAATTCCTTCCTTTTGCGAACATGGATTATTTGCGTAGGGAAGGAAATTCTATGTCAGTTTAATTATTCTACCCGTAGACTTCGAAGTGCTTAAATCAGTTGTAACCGAGGTGCATTTTTTGTTTTTATTATGCTTAAGACTCCGACCGACAGAGCTCCGATAGCCCAATGGCTAGAGCGCTCGGCTTCCGAGCCAGTGGACCCGGGATCGAGTCCCAGTCGGAACGAAAATCGTCGATGTGTTTTTGATTCCTCGAAACTGAAAATTATTTTTTTTCTTTTTAAATTCCTTCCTTTTGCGAACATGGATTATTTGCGTAGGGAAGGAAATTCTATGTCAGTTTAATTATTCTACCCGTAGACTTCGAAGTGCTTAAATCAGTTGTAACCGAGGTGCATTTTTTGTTTTTATTATGCTTAAGACTCCGACCGACAGAGCTCCGATAGCCCAATGGCTAGAGCGCTCGGCTTCCGAGCCAGTGGACCCGGGATCGAGTCCCAGTCGGAACGAAAATCGTCGATGTGTTTTTGATTCCTCGAAACTGAAAATTATTTTTTTTCTTTTTAAATTCCTTCCTTTTGCGAACATGGATTATTTGCGTAGGGAAGGAAATTCTATGTCAGTTTAATTATTCTACCCGTAGACTTCGAAGTGCTTAAATCAGTTGTAACCGAGGTGCATTTTTTGTTTTTATTATGCTTAAGACTCCGACCGACAGAGCTCCGATAGCCCAATGGCTAGAGCGCTCGGCTTCCGAGCCAGTGGACCCGGGAGTGGACCCGGGATCGAGTCCCAGTCGGAACGAAAATCGTCGATGTGTTTTTGATTCCTCGAAACTGAAAATTATTTTTTTTCTTTTTAAATTCCTTCCTTTTGCGAACATGGATTATTTGCGTAGGGAAGGAAATTCTATGTCAGTTTAATTATTCTACCCGTAGACTTCGAAGTGCTTAAATCAGTTGTAACCGAGGTGCATTTTTTGTTTTTATTATGCTTAAGACTCCGACCGACAGAGCTCCGATAGCCCAATGGCTAGAGCGCTCGGCTTCCGAGCCAGTGGACCCGGGATCGAGTCCCAGTCGGAACGAAAATCGTCGATGTGTTTTTGATTCCTCGAAACTGAAAATTATTTTTTTTCTTTTTAAATTCCTTCCTTTTGCGAACATGGATTATTTGCGTAGGGAAGGAAATTCTATGTCAGTTTAATTATTCTACCCGTAGACTTCGAAGTGCTTAAATCAGTTGTAACCGAGGTGCATTTTTTGTTTTTATTATGCTTAAGACTCCGACCGACAGAGCTCCGATAGCCCAATGGCTAGAGCGCTCGGCTTCCGAGCCAGTGGACCCGGGATCGAGTCCCAGTCGGAACGAAAATCGTCGATGTGTTTTTGATTCCTCGAAACTGAAAATTATTTTTTTTCTTTTTAAATTCCTTCCTTTTGCGAACATGGATTATTTGCGTAGGGAAGGAAATTCTATGTCAGTTTAATTATTCTACCCGTAGACTTCGAAGTGCTTAAATCAGTTGTAACCGAGGTGCATTTTTTGTTTTTATTATGCTTAAGACTCCGACCGACAGAGCTCCGATAGCCCAATGGCTAGAGCGCTCGGCTTCCGAGCCAGTGGACCCGGGATCGAGTCCCAGTCGGAACGAAAATCGTCGATGTGTTTTTGATTCCTCGAAACTGAAAATTATTTTTTTTCTTTTTAAATTCCTTCCTTTTGCGAACATGGATTATTTGCGTAGGGAAGGAAATTCTATGTCAGTTTAATTATTCTACCCGTAGACTTCGAAGTGCTTAAATCAGTTGTAACCGAGGTGCATTTTTTGTTTTTATTATGCTTAAGACTCCGACCGACAGAGCTCCGATAGCCCAATGGCTAGAGCGCTCGGCTTCCGAGCCAGTGGACCCGGGATCGAGTCCCAGTCGGAACGAAAATCGTCGATGTGTTTTTGATTCCTCGAAACTGAAAATTATTTTTTTTCTTTTTAAATTCCTTCCTTTTGCGAACATGGATTATTTGCGTAGGGAAGGAAATTCTATGTCAGTTTAATTATTCTACCCGTAGACTTCGAAGTGCTTAAATCAGTTGTAACCGAGGTGCATTTTTTGTTTTTATTATGCTTAAGACTCCGACCGACAGAGCTCCGATAGCCCAATGGCTAGAGCGCTCGGCTTCCGAGCCAGTGGACCCGGGATCGAGTCCCAGTCGGAACGAAAATCGTCGATGTGTTTTTGATTCCTCGAAACTGAAAATTATTTTTTTTCTTTTTAAATTCCTTCCTTTTGCGAACATGGATTATTTGCGTAGGGAAGGAAATTCTATGTCAGTTTAATTATTCTACCCGTAGACTTCGAAGTGCTTAAATCAGTTGTAACCGAGGTGCATTTTTTGTTTTTATTATGCTTAAGACTCCGACCGACAGAGCTCCGATAGCCCAATGGCTAGAGCGCTCGGCTTCCGAGCCAGTGGACCTGGGTTCGAGTCCCAGTCGGAACGAAAATCGTCGATGTGTTTTTGATTCCTCGAAACTGAAAATTATTTTTTTTCTTTTTAAATTCCTTCCTTTTGCGAACATGGATTATTTGCGTAGGGAAGGAAATTCTATGTCAGTTTAATTATTCTACCCGTAGACTTCGAAGTGCTTAAATCAGTTGTAACCGAGGTGCATTTTTTGTTTTTATTATGCTTAAGACTCCGACCGACAGAGCTCCGATAGCCCAATGGCTAGAGCGCTCGGCTTCCGAGCCAGTGGACCCGGGATCGAGTCCCAGTCGGAACGAAAATCGTCGATGTGTTTTTGATTCCTCGAAACTGAAAATTATTTTTTTTCTTTTTAAATTCCTTCCTTTTGCGAACATGGATTATTTGCGTAGGGAAGGAAATTCTATGTCAGTTTAATTATTCTACCCGTAGACTTCGAAGTGCTTAAATCAGTTGTAACCGAGGTGCATTTTTTGTTTTTATTATGCTTAAGACTCCGACCGACAGAGCTCCGATAGCCCAATGGCTAGAGCGCTCGGCTTCCGAGCCAGTGGACCCGGGATCGAGTCCCAGTCGGAACGAAAATCGTCGATGTGTTTTTGATTCCTCGAAACTGAAAATTATTTTTTTTCTTTTTAAATTCCTTCCTTTTGCGAACATGGATTATTTGCGTAGGGAAGGAAATTCTATGTCAGTTTAATTATTCTACCCGTAGACTTCGAAGTGCTTAAATCAGTTGTAACCGAGGTGCATTTTTTGTTTTTATTATGCTTAAGACTCCGACCGACAGAGCTCCGATAGCCCAATGGCTAGAGCGCTCGGCTTCCGAGCCAGTGGACCCGGGATCGAGTCCCAGTCGGAACGAAAATCGTCGATGTGTTTTTGATTCCTCGAAACTGAAAATTATTTTTTTTCTTTTTAAATTCCTTCCTTTTGCGAACATGGATTATTTGCGTAGGGAAGGAAATTCTATGTCAGTTTAATTATTCTACCCGTAGACTTCGAAGTGCTTAAATCAGTTGTAACCGAGGTGCATTTTTTGTTTTTATTATGCTTAAGACTCCGACCGACAGAGCTCCGATAGCCCAATGGCTAGAGCGCTCGGCTTCCGAGCCAGTGGACCCGGGATCGAGTCCCAGTCGGAACGAAAATCGTCGATGTGTTTTTGATTCCTCGAAACTGAAAATTATTTTTTTTCTTTTTAAATTCCTTCCTTTTGCGAACATGGATTATTTGCGTAGGGAAGGAAATTCTATGTCAGTTTAATTATTCTACCCGTAGACTTCGAAGTGCTTAAATCAGTTGTAACCGAGGTGCATTTTTTGTTTTTATTATGCTTAAGACTCCGACCGACAGAGCTCCGATAGCCCAATGGCTAGAGCGCTCGGCTTCCGAGCCAGTGGACCCGGGATCGAGTCCCAGTCGGAACGAAAATCGTCGATGTGTTTTTGATTCCTCGAAACTGAAAATTATTTTTTTTCTTTTTAAATTCCTTCCTTTTGCGAACATGGATTATTTGCGTAGGGAAGGAAATTCTATGTCAGTTTAATTATTCTACCCGTAGACTTCGAAGTGCTTAAATCAGTTGTAACCGAGGTGCATTTTTTGTTTTTATTATGCTTAAGACTCCGACCGACAGAGCTCCGATAGCCCAATGGCTAGAGCGCTCGGCTTCCGAGCCAGTGGACCCGGGATCGAGTCCCAGTCGGAACGAAAATCGTCGATGTGTTTTTGATTCCTCGAAACTGAAAATTATTTTTTTTCTTTTTAAATTCCTTCCTTTTGCGAACATGGATTATTTGCGTAGGGAAGGAAATTCTATGTCAGTTTAATTATTCTACCCGTAGACTTCGAAGTGCTTAAATCAGTTGTAACCGAGGTGCATTTTTTGTTTTTATTATGCTTAAGACTCCGACCGACAGAGCTCCGATAGCCCAATGGCTAGAGCGCTCGGCTTCCGAGCCAGTGGACCTGGGTTCGAGTCCCAGTCGGAACGAAAATCGTCGATGTGTTTTTGATTCCTCGAAACTGAAAATTATTTTTTTTCTTTTTAAATTCCTTCCTTTTGCGAACATGGATTATTTGCGTAGGGAAGGAAATTCTATGTCAGTTTAATTATTCTACCCGTAGACTTCGAAGTGCTTAAATCAGTTGTAACCGAGGTGCATTTTTTGTTTTTATTATGCTTAAGACTCCGACCGACAGAGCTCCGATAGCCCAATGGCTAGAGCGCTCGGCTTCCGAGCCAGTGGACCCGGGATCGAGTCCCAGTCGGAACGAAAATCGTCGATGTGTTTTTGATTCCTCGAAACTGAAAATTATTTTTTTTCTTTTTAAATTCCTTCCTTTTGCGAACATGGATTATTTGCGTAGGGAAGGAAATTCTATGTCAGTTTAATTATTCTACCCGTAGACTTCGAAGTGCTTAAATCAGTTGTAACCGAGGTGCATTTTTTGTTTTTATTATGCTTAAGACTCCGACCGACAGAGCTCCGATAGCCCAATGGCTAGAGCGCTCGGCTTCCGAGCCAGTGGACCCGGGATCGAGTCCCAGTCGGAACGAAAATCGTCGATGTGTTTTTGATTCCTCGAAACTGAAAATTATTTTTTTTCTTTTTAAATTCCTTCCTTTTGCGAACATGGATTATTTGCGTAGGGAAGGAAATTCTATGTCAGTTTAATTATTCTACCCGTAGACTTCGAAGTGCTTAAATCAGTTGTAACCGAGGTGCATTTTTTGTTTTTATTATGCTTAAGACTCCGACCGACAGAGCTCCGATAGCCCAATGGCTAGAGCGCTCGGCTTCCGAGCCAGTGGACCCGGGATCGAGTCCCAGTCGGAACGAAAATCGTCGATGTGTTTTTGATTCCTCGAAACTGAAAATTATTTTTTTTCTTTTTAAATTCCTTCCTTTTGCGAACATGGATTATTTGCGTAGGGAAGGAAATTCTATGTCAGTTTAATTATTCTACCCGTAGACTTCGAAGTGCTTAAATCAGTTGTAACCGAGGTGCATTTTTTGTTTTTATTATGCTTAAGACTCCGACCGACAGAGCTCCGATAGCCCAATGGCTAGAGCGCTCGGCTTCCGAGCCAGTGGACCCGGGATCGAGTCCCAGTCGGAACGAAAATCGTCGATGTGTTTTTGATTCCTCGAAACTGAAAATTATTTTTTTTCTTTTTAAATTCCTTCCTTTTGCGAACATGGATTATTTGCGTAGGGAAGGAAATTCTATGTCAGTTTAATTATTCTACCCGTAGACTTCGAAGTGCTTAAATCAGTTGTAACCGAGGTGCATTTTTTGTTTTTATTATGCTTAAGACTCCGACCGACAGAGCTCCGATAGCCCAATGGCTAGAGCGCTCGGCTTCCGAGCCAGTGGACCCGGGATCGAGTCCCAGTCGGAACGAAAATCGTCGATGTGTTTTTGATTCCTCGAAACTGAAAATTATTTTTTTTCTTTTTAAATTCCTTCCTTTTGCGAACATGGATTATTTGCGTAGGGAAGGAAATTCTATGTCAGTTTAATTATTCTACCCGTAGACTTCGAAGTGCTTAAATCAGTTGTAACCGAGGTGCATTTTTTGTTTTTATTATGCTTAAGACTCCGACCGACAGAGCTCCGATAGCCCAATGGCTAGAGCGCTCGGCTTCCGAGCCAGTGGACCCGGGATCGAGTCCCAGTCGGAACGAAAATCGTCGATGTGTTTTTGATTCCTCGAAACTGAAAATTATTTTTTTTCTTTTTAAATTCCTTCCTTTTGCGAACATGGATTATTTGCGTAGGGAAGGAAATTCTATGTCAGTTTAATTATTCTACCCGTAGACTTCGAAGTGCTTAAATCAGTTGTAACCGAGGTGCATTTTTTGTTTTTATTATGCTTAAGACTCCGACCGACAGAGCTCCGATAGCCCAATGGCTAGAGCGCTCGGCTTCCGAGCCAGTGGACCCGGGATCGAGTCCCAGTCGGAACGAAAATCGTCGATGTGTTTTTGATTCCTCGAAACTGAAAATTATTTTTTTTCTTTTTAAATTCCTTCCTTTTGCGAACATGGATTATTTGCGTAGGGAAGGAAATTCTATGTCAGTTTAATTATTCTACCCGTAGACTTCGAAGTGCTTAAATCAGTTGTAACCGAGGTGCATTTTTTGTTTTTATTATGCTTAAGACTCCGACCGACAGAGCTCCGATAGCCCAATGGCTAGAGCGCTCGGCTTCCGAGCCAGTGGACCCGGGATCGAGTCCCAGTCGGAACGAAAATCGTCGATGTGTTTTTGATTCCTCGAAACTGAAAATTATTTTTTTTCTTTTTAAATTCCTTCCTTTTGCGAACATGGATTATTTGCGTAGGGAAGGAAATTCTATGTCAGTTTAATTATTCTACCCGTAGACTTCGAAGTGCTTAAATCAGTTGTAACCGAGGTGCATTTTTTGTTTTTATTATGCTTAAGACTCCGACCGACAGAGCTCCGATAGCCCAATGGCTAGAGCGCTCGGCTTCCGAGCCAGTGGACCCGGGATCGAGTCCCAGTCGGAACGAAAATCGTCGATGTGTTTTTGATTCCTCGAAACTGAAAATTATTTTTTTTCTTTTTAAATTCCTTCCTTTTGCGAACATGGATTATTTGCGTAGGGAAGGAAATTCTATGTCAGTTTAATTATTCTACCCGTAGACTTCGAAGTGCTTAAATCAGTTGTAACCGAGGTGCATTTTTTGTTTTTATTATGCTTAAGACTCCGACCGACAGAGCTCCGATAGCCCAATGGCTAGAGCGCTCGGCTTCCGAGCCAGTGGACCCGGGATCGAGTCCCAGTCGGAACGAAAATCGTCGATGTGTTTTTGATTCCTCGAAACTGAAAATTATTTTTTTTCTTTTTAAATTCCTTCCTTTTGCGAACATGGATTATTTGCGTAGGGAAGGAAATTCTATGTCAGTTTAATTATTCTACCCGTAGACTTCGAAGTGCTTAAATCAGTTGTAACCGAGGTGCATTTTTTGTTTTTATTATGCTTAAGACTCCGACCGACAGAGCTCCGATAGCCCAATGGCTAGAGCGCTCGGCTTCCGAGCCAGTGGACCCGGGATCGAGTCCCAGTCGGAACGAAAATCGTCGATGTGTTTTTGATTCCTCGAAACTGAAAATTATTTTTTTTCTTTTTAAATTCCTTCCTTTTGCGAACATGGATTATTTGCGTAGGGAAGGAAATTCTATGTCAGTTTAATTATTCTACCCGTAGACTTCGAAGTGCTTAAATCAGTTGTAACCGAGGTGCATTTTTTGTTTTTATTATGCTTAAGACTCCGACCGACAGAGCTCCGATAGCCCAATGGCTAGAGCGCTCGGCTTCCGAGCCAGTGGACCTGGGTTCGAGTCCCAGTCGGAACGAAAATCGTCGATGTGTTTTTGATTCCTCGAAACTGAAAATTATTTTTTTTCTTTTTAAATTCCTTCCTTTTGCGAACATGGATTATTTGCGTAGGGAAGGAAATTCTATGTCAGTTTAATTATTCTACCCGTAGACTTCGAAGTGCTTAAATCAGTTGTAACCGAGGTGCATTTTTTGTTTTTATTATGCTTAAGACTCCGACCGACAGAGCTCCGATAGCCCAATGGCTAGAGCGCTCGGCTTCCGAGCCAGTGGACCCGGGATCGAGTCCCAGTCGGAACGAAAATCGTCGATGTGTTTTTGATTCCTCGAAACTGAAAATTATTTTTTTTCTTTTTAAATTCCTTCCTTTTGCGAACATGGATTATTTGCGTAGGGAAGGAAATTCTATGTCAGTTTAATTATTCTACCCGTAGACTTCGAAGTGCTTAAATCAGTTGTAACCGAGGTGCATTTTTTGTTTTTATTATGCTTAAGACTCCGACCGACAGAGCTCCGATAGCCCAATGGCTAGAGCGCTCGGCTTCCGAGCCAGTGGACCTGGGATCGAGTCCCAGTCGGAACGAAAATCGTCGATGTGTTTTTGATTCCTCGAAACTGAAAATTATTTTTTTTCTTTTTAAATTCCTTCCTTTTGCGAACATGGATTATTTGCGTAGGGAAGGAAATTCTATGTCAGTTTAATTATTCTACCCGTAGACTTCGAAGTGCTTAAATCAGTTGTAACCGAGGTGCATTTTTTGTTTTTATTATGCTTAAGACTCCGACCGACAGAGCTCCGATAGCC